>NW_024412403.1:57061808-57164778 GCF_014898765.1 Herpailurus yagouaroundi
TCCTTCCTTCCTTCCTTCCTTCCTTCCTTCCTTCCTTCCTTCCTTCCCTGCCTTTTCCTCTTTCCTTCCTTTCTTCCCTCTCTGCCCCCTTCCTTCTCTCTCTTCCTCCCTCCCTCCTTCCTTCCTTCCTTCCTCTTTTTCTTTCTTTTTATTTTTATACATTTAGAGGGAACTTTTTTTTTTTTAAGTGAATTTTCAACGTTTATTTATTTTTTTTGGGACAGAGAGAGACAGAGCATGAACGGGGGAGGGGCAGAGAGAGAGGGAGACACAGAATCGGAAACAGGCTCCAGGCTCTGAGCCATCAGCCCAGAGCCCGACGCGGGGCTCGAACTCACGGACCGCGAGATTGTGACCTGGCTGAAGTCCGACGCTTAACCGACTGCGCCACCCAGGCGCCCCTAGAGGGAACTTTTTAAGAGTAAATTGCAAACGCTGTACATCTTTATCCTCTAAACACCTCAGTGTGTATTTCTTAAAAATGAGAAATTTTACATAACCATGGTATGATGATTAAAATCAGAAACAAAAATATAATACTATTATCTATAGATTCTGATCAAAATTTTCAGTTTTCCATTAATATCTTTGTAGTAAAATATGTCCTCCTCCCCCCCGGTTCAGAATCCAATCCATGGTTACAAATGACATTTAACTGTCATCTGAGTAATCTTCTTAAAAAGTTAAATGTTAGTATCACTACCTAGCTAAACATCCTATGATTATTTTATACTCTTCTTAAGATAAAAATAAAACATTCATGGCTAAGGCTCATATTTAGCTGTTATGCAATCCTAAGATCATATCGATTTGCTAATGGCTCTTATGATTCTCTTGAGTTTATTCAGATTGGCTGCTGTCTGTGCCAGAAGGTTGTTAAATGTTTGCAGTATTACTCCTGACTGTGTATCATAAGACCCTACTTTTCTTTCCAGATTCATATTTTGCCATTCACTCCCAAGTTGTCTTTGCTTCATTCAGACTTGCCATGAAATGTGAAGGGGCTTAAGTTTTATGCTACTTGAAAGCTAGTGATGCAGTCTGCTACAGTTTCATGGATGCTAGCAGAAGACACAGGATTCTTGGATCAGAGACAAAGGATATTATTGTGCACAGCACAGCAGGAAGAGTCTTGTTCGCTTTGGTTTCTCATGATTCCAAGTCCCATGAGGGTGATGTGGATGGAGGCCCAGGTAGATGCCTTGTACATAATGGGTCTATGTCACTGATGAACAATGAACTTAGGAAACCCTGGATCTTATAAATAGGCTACTAGAAACTTGTCCATCTTTGACCTAGAGGAAGGTATTTGTATTAGTCCAGTCAGAAAACAAATATGTTTTTTCCCCCAGGGAGAGACACTATCTCTGTCTTCCATGGTTGTTGCTATACAAACATTCTTGGAAAGATAGTCCAGCACAATAGTTGATACAGGATGTCCATAAGTACCATGGGGAATTGTCTTGCAACCATACTGGGCATCTTTCGGTTTCTCTAATGGACTGTGCTCCTTCCAAGTGCCATTACAGGTGTCATTTTTCTTTTGAAAACATTTTCCCCTCCTTCCTCTGACTCATCTAATTAATGTCTCATCCTTCTTTAAGTCTCTTACATTCATGATTTTTCTTCAGTCTCCCAGACGAAACTCAGTTCTCCTATAGATCACTGTACATTTCATTAAGGAGACTTATCATACTCTGTGATTTATGTTAGTGTAAATATTTTATTAGTGTCTGTCTCTAATAGTAGACATCATTCTGTAAATGTCAGGGACTGTCCTTGTTGCTTGACTTGAATCTCCAAGATCTAGCACAGTAACTGACACGTGGGAGAACACTCAATAAATATTTGTGGAGTGAGAAAAAAAGTATGTGTCAGGCATGTAGTATTTATTTTTAAAATTTTTTAATTTTTTTTTTTTTTAGTTTATTTTTTGAAAGACAGAGAGAGAGCACAAGTAGGAGAGGGACAAAGAGAGGAAGAGAGAGAATCCCAAGAAGGTTCTGCACTGGCAGTGCAGAGCCCACACAGGACTTGAACCCATGAACCAGGAGATCATGATATGAACAGACAAGAATCTGACACTCAACCGACTGAGCCACCCCAGGTGCCCCAGGCATGTAATATTTAAGTTAGTAAGGCCTGTGGTTACATAGTCTTTTAGCAGTTATTCCAGAGTTTTTTAAATGTTTGATTTTGTGAAATCACTCGCAATTAATGAGAGTTTGGTCTATTTCTAATATTCTAATACCTGTGTGTGTGTGTGTGTGTGTGTGTGTGTGTGTGTGTGTGTGTAAATGCAGAGGCTATGATCTCCAGTATAATGATGCAAGTATTAGTGAGAAAGAAGATATCCTTTTTCATTTTGACTAAAAATAAATAGTTCTGATCTTTCATTAGGAATGGTCTTCTAGAGGATAACCTTAAATAAATTATATTTATCATATGTAATATGCATATATAATATGCATCATATATGCAACTTTTAAGTGGAAGCATATACTCAAAAACATCAAATTTGAAATTTATTTCCCTTCAATATGTAATATTAATTTACATGCCCATATATTAACTAAATACTATAGAAAAGCCTGTATATCTAAAAAAAGGTATCAATCTAATAATAATTGGTGGTGGTATGTTAAAATGTCCATATTATTTAAGATTAGGTTTATATACAATAAAACCCAGTTACATTTTTTTTAAGTTTATTTATTTATTTTGAGAGAGAGAAGGCAAGCGGCAGGGAGAGAAAGGGAGAGAGAGAATCCCAAGCAGTCTCCAAATGGTTAGCGCAGAGCCTAATGCAGGGCTTGATCCCACAAACCTGAGATCATGACCTGAGGTGAAATCAAGAGTTGGATACTTAACTGACTGAGCCACCCAGGCACCCCAGACCCTGTTATTTTTAACACTACCAGAGAATCGGTATATATCTTTGGAGCATTAATGTATAAATTTTTTTTTATAAAGATATATACAGCATTATAATCCTATAATCTAGACATTTTAAGGATGGTATGATACATTGCATGATTATTTTGAATTTCTAGATAAATTTATTTTTCTGCATCTTTTAAGCATGCATTAACATGTAGTTTATTATTCATAATTTGAAATTATATATATTGAAACTTGATGTAGATGAATTTATAAGTTAAATTTTTAAAGCACTTGTTATAATGGGTTTGGATACACACATCACAATGCTAATGCTGCATTTTGAACTTGTAATTAATTTTTTAGTTTAGTTTTTTTAAATTTACATCCAAATTAGTTAGCATATAGTGCAACAATAATTTCAGGAGTAGATTCCTTAATGCCCTTTACCTTAATGCCATTTACCTTAATGCCCATCCCCCCTCCCACAACCCCTCCAGTAACCTTCTGTTTATTCTCCATATTTATGAGTCTCTAATGTTTTGTCCCCCTGCCTGTTTTTATATTATTTTTGTTTCTCTTCCCTTATGTTCATCTGTTTTTTTTTTATTTTTTTTTCAACGTTTATTTATTTGGGACAGAGAGAGAGCATGAAGGGGGAGGGGCAGAGAGAGGGAGACACAGAATCGGAAACAGGCTCCAGGCTCTGAGCCATCAGCCCAGAGCCTGACGCGGGGCTCGAACTCACGGACTGCGAGATCGTGACCTGGCTGAAGTCGGACGCTTAACCAACTGCACCACCCAGGCGCCCCTATGTTCATCTGTTTTGATCAAACTGGCTAGTGGTTTACCAATTTTGTTAATGCTTTCAAATAACCATCTTCTGGTTTCATTGAGAACATTTAATTTATAATTGATAAACATTTATAAATATTGTACTTGAAAGTGAAAATCGTTTTTTCCCCACACATTGAATAGATGTTATTTTTTTAAATATTAAATTTATTGTCAAATTGGTTTCCATACAACACGCAGTGTTCATTGCAACAGGTGCCCTCCTCAGTGCCCATCACCCACCCTCCCCTCCCTCCCATCCCCCATCAACCCTCAGTTTATTCTCAGTTTTTAAGAGTCTCTTATGGTTAGGCTCCCTCCCTCTCTAACTTTTTTTTCCCCTTTCCCTCCCCCATGGTCTTCTGTTAAGTTTCTCAGGATCCACATAAGAGTGAAAATATATGGTATCTGTCTTTCTCTGTATGACTTATTTCACTTAGCATGGCACTCTCCAGTTCCATCCACATTGCTACAAAAGGCAATATTTCATTTCTTTCTCATTGCCAAGTAGTATTCCATTGTGTATATAAACCGTAGTTTCTTTATCCATTCATCAGTTGATGGACATTTAGACTCTTTCCATAATTTGGCTATTGTTGAAAATGCTGCCATAAACACTGGGGTACAAGTGCCCCTATATATCAGCACTCCCGTATCCCTTGGGTAAATTCCTCTTACACCATTCACAAAAATAAACTCAAAATGATCAAGGACCTGAATGTGAGACAGGAAACCATCAAAACCCTAGAAGAGAAAGCAGGAAAAAACCTCTCTGACCTCAGCTGCAGCAATTTCTTACTTGACACATCTGCAAAGGCAAGGGAATTAAAAGCAAAAATGAACTATTGGGATCTCATGAAGATAAAAAGCTTCTGCACTGCAAAGGAAACAATCAATAAAACTAAAAGGCAACCAACAGAATGGAGAAAGATATTTGCAAATGACATACCAGAATAGATGTTATTTTGAATCATAAATTCAACCTGTCTCTTAGGATACTACCCCAGAAGTAAGTTGAAAATCTTGTCCTTCTTAGAAATACACTTGAATGAGTTTCAGCTGAATATATTAGATAGATACAGCTTATTAAAAAAAATTTAATTTTTTTTATTATTTTGAGAGACAGAATGTGAGCAGGGGAGGGGTAGAGAGAGAGGGAGACACAAATCTGAAACTGGCCTCAGGATCTGAGCTGTCAGCACAGAGCCCGATGTGGGGCTTGAACTCACACACCTTGAGATGATGACCTGAGCTGAAGTCGGGCACTTATCCAACTGAGCCACCCAGATGCCCCGATGCAGCTTATTTTAAAAAACACACAGCACTTATATAATACAGGTAGTACATTGTGAATTTATGTCAAAAGTATGACATATTTTGCAAATAAAACTAAAGAATTAAAATGAGAAGAAGAAGGGAAATAAAGATCAGAACATAAATAAATGAGATGGAGACCAAAAAAAAATGCATAGAAAAAAATCAGTAAAACCAAGAGCTGCTTCTATGAAAAAAAAAGATGAACAAAACTGACCCTTAGCCAAACTCATCAAGAATAAAAGAGAAAAAAAACCCAAATAAATAAAAAAGGAGAGAGAAGTAACGGCTGAAACTATGGAAATACAAAGGATTGTAAGAGAATATTATGAAAGTTATATGCTAACAAACTGGATAACCTGGGAGAAATAGATAAATTCCTAGAGATACACAAAACTGATCCAGGAAGAAATAGAAAATCTGAACAGAAATTACAAGTAGGAAATTGAATCAGTTATCAATAAACTGCCAAAAAATAAAAGTCCAGGACCAGATGGATTCACAGGTGAATTCTACCAGACATTTAAAGGAAAGTTAGTATCTATTCTCTGAAACTATTCCAAAAAAACAGAAGAGGAAGGAAAGCTTTCAAATACATTCTATGAGGTCAGCATTACCCTGATATCAAAACCAGACAAAGATACCACACACACAGACACACACACACACACACGCACACACACACACACCCAAAAAAACCTTAGAGAAAATGTTTGTCAACTTACTTGTTTGTCCTTACAAGGTTTAACCTTTAAGAATGAGGCTGAAAAACATTTTTTTAAGAAACAAAAACTGAGAGAGGTGCCTGGCTGGCTCAGTCTGCAGAGCATGTGATTCTTGATCTCAGGAGTGTAAATTTAAGCCCTATTTTGGTTGAAGAGATTACTTAAAAAATATTAAAGGGGTGTCTGGGTGGCTCAGGTGGTTAAACATCTGACTCTTGATTTCAGCTCAGGTCATGATCTCACAGTTTGTAGGATCGAGCCCCATATAAGGCTCTGCTCTGACAGTTTGGAGCCTGCTTAAGATTCTCTCTGTCTTCATCTCTCTCTGCCTCTTCTTTCCGTGTGCTCTCTCTCTCTTAAAATAAATAAGCATTAAAAAATAAATAAAATCTAAAAAAACCCTACAGAATTTAGCAACACAGAGATTTACTATGGGAACATTTATAAAATGAACTTCAAGAAGAAAAGTGAACCCAGAAAAAAGTCTGATATGGAAGAAGAAATGATGGGCAAAGACATTGACAAACATGTAGATGAATGTAAAGTAACATTGCCCCTAGTAGTAATGATGATGTACCAGCCATGAAAATTCACCTTGCAGATCTCCTATAACAGAGAACATGACTAACCAATAGCTCTAGTTTCTGCACTGTGAAATCCAACTTTATATTTACTCTGAGGTCACTGTTTCCATGTGCTCTTCCCAACCAATGAGTGAGTGCATAGAAATACCAAGGCAGGTCTACTCGTGAGAAATACAGAATAACTTTGTAGGAGGTATTTGGCTTATAGGCTCCCATGGCACTTTAGAATGCTATAACTCAACTTTCTTTCCTTTACATCTTCACTCACTACGAAATTTGCTTCATGGTCTGGTAGCTTTCCTAAACTCTCACTTTCTCTAAAAGAGATTTCCCCTAATAAAATCCATGCTCATTTAATCTATCCTGGTGCCTGCGTCTTGAGGACTTAGACTAACATAATACTATTGTCTAATTTGTGGGGTTAACAACAATGTCAGTTAAGCAGAAGCCAAAGAAAAAAGCAGACATGAGTCATACAGAAAACAAATAGCAAAATGGTAGACATAAATTTAACCTTATTAGTAATTGAACCAAACTCTCTATCAAAAAGTAAAGTGTACAGGGGCATCTGGGTGGCTCAGTTGGTTGAGGGTCTGACTCTTGATTTTGGCTGGAAGCCCTGAGTTGGGCTCCTTGCTGAGTGTGGAGCCTTCTTGAGATTCTCTCCCTCCCCCATCTCTCTGTCTCTCTCCCTCTCTGCCTGTCTGCCCAACTCATGCTCTCTCTCTCTCTCTTAAAAAAAAAAGCGAGGATTATCAATCTGGATAAAAAAGAAAAATCTAATTATATGCTTTCTGTATGAGACAGGTTAAAAGATACACAAAGGTAGAAAATAAAATGATAAAAAAATTTAAATGACATAAATAGTAACCATGAGAGAACCGGAATGGTTGCATTAGTATTATAAATAGAATTTAATGTAAGAAATAATTACTAGAGACAAAGAAGGACATTTCATTATGCTAAAAGACTATATCAGCAAGATAGAACATTATAAATGTATTTGCATCTTACTACAGAACCCCTAGTATATGAAGCCAAAATTGAGAGTTGAAAAAAATACTATTCAATAGTTATATGTATACCTGTCTTGATAATTATGAAATGTAATTTTTTAATTTTATTTGGATTTATAAATATAAAAGAACTATACTATTATTGATAAATTTAAATTCCCCCTCTTCAATTCTATTGCCTTTTTCCCTCAGAGACATCTATGAAAAATTTAGTCTATATCTTTTCAGCTCATGGTTTTCCTACATGTATATATAACCTAAAACCTTAGATTCCTTGTTTTTTAATAATGCATGTAAATGTCATACTACACATATCTTTTTGCAGCCATTTATTTCACTTAAATCTGTCACCATTCTGGTACATATAGATTGATTTCATTCATATAAATACATTGAATAAATGTACATTTTATTTGCCTACTGATGAAAAATAATCCTCATTAAATCAGTATTACCTAATAGTAGTTAGAGAAGTTTTAAGAAAATAATAGATGCTTATGTTTTATTGGAAATAAACTCTAATCCTGTTTCAAACATATTTTGTAAGGATCTTTTTCATAACCTTTTAAAGATTGCTGATGTTTGATGTTGAGTTCTGCTCTTGGTCTGCTGCTACCATGAGGTCTACCTGAATGTCAGAAATCTCCTCCTCCCCTGAAAAGCCAAGAAAATTCTTTTGGAGGGTTTTTTTTAGTAAGTCCATATATGCTAAACAAAGCCTATGATTTTGATATTAATGAAGTATTAAGGTATGGTGCTTGCTGAATTTTGGTTGGTAAATATTTACCCTTTCCCTTCAGTGAAATTCTAAGTGAATCAGCAAGTTTTTTTGTTTTTTTGTTTTTTTATTCTAAATCTGTAGTCCTTTTTGTCATAAAACTGTTACTGGTCAATTGCCGTTACATTTTCAGTGTAATACACCAAGATTTTACAAAGATGAGGCATCACTTATATGTGTTTCTTTGGGCAGAGTTTCTGTAAGAAAAATACTTAGACATCAAATTGTTGGGTCATGTAGGGTTTAAGTATTTTGGATTTTTCTGGATGCTGCCAAATCGCTGTCCTAGAGCTATTCTTTAAAAAAAATTTTTTTTAATGTTTATTTATTTTTATTTTATTTTTGGGACAGAGAGAGACAGAGCATGAACGGGGGAGGGGCAGAGAGAGAGGGAGACACAGAATCAGAAACACGCTCCAGGCTCCGAGCCATCACCCCAGAGCCTGATGCGGGGCTCGAACTCCCGGACCGCGAGATCGTGACCTGGCTGAAGTCAGACGCTTAACCGACTGCACCACCCAGGCGCCCCTAAAAAAATTTTTTTTAAATGTTTATTTATTTTTGAGAGAGGGAGAGAGAGAGAGAGCGTGAGCAGGGGAGGGGCAGAGGGTGAAGGAGACAGAATCCAAAGCAGGCCCAAGTTCTTAGCTGTCAGCACAAACCCGACGCAGGACTAAAACTCACAAACCTAATTGTGAGATCATGACCTGAGCCAAAGTCGGACACTCAACCGACTGAGCCACACAGGCACCCCATGTCTTAGAGCTATTCTGATGTCCTATTTAATGAATGAGTTCCCTTTACCTACCACTCTTGCCAGCAGTTGGTAATGTCAGGTATTTAATCTGTTTGGTGAAAGTAGTATCTCCTTGTTGTTTTCATTTACATTTACATGATTATTTGTGACATTGTTCTCTGTTTTGTTTCATTGATCTGTCTATTCTTACACAACTAATACAACTTTAATTCCTATAACTTTATAATAAATTTTGATATTGGTAGAAGCTTACGTTCTATCATGTAATGCTGCCTCAATATCCTACTTTTTACTTTTACTTAGCTCTTTCCAGTATCTTATCTTTGTAAAATCTTATAAATTCTGGAGGTTAAGGAATGTTTATTAGGCACCATTAGCATCCTATATATGGGTTAATTTCTGTTTCATCTTTATTAGCACTTACTAAATGGTAATACATATAACAGGTAAATGAAATGAGTCAATCAGTGCGGTAGCAGATGTCTTCCTCAGTCAGTGGGTGAGTGAAAGGTTTCATTAGACAGTGGCCTTGCCCTATGCATTAGTTCACTCTTTCTTATTGCACCCGCACCTGGCACCTGCTTTATGGGCCCTCTCCTAGCTGTATCAACGTTCCTAGAAAGAGTGCTATGAAAGTTCTTCCCTGAGTTCTTCCTTTAGTTTCTGGAAGAACATTCCACTGGGTCTTCTTTGCCCCAGAGTTGAGATAGTTTTATGGATGGATTAGGACAGGGAGGAATAATTTCTACGATGGTGCATAGCACTGGGTATGTGCTCCCTGCACATTAGACAAGGTGCAAGGAAAATGATGAATAATAATAGTAGTAATGGGAGCTTAGGGAAAGCTGGACACAAAAACAATAGCAATAAATGACAATAATTATAATAGCATTATCATTTTATATTTCCTTTAATTATTTTTTGCTAGTGGATTTAATCCTTTATTTTTTAATTTATTTTTAATTTAATTTATTTTTTTTAATTTACATCCAAATTAGTTAGCATATAGTGCAACAATGATTTCAGGAAGTAGATTCCTTAGTGCCCCTTACCCATTTGGCCCATTCCCCCTCCCACAACCCCTCCAGTAACCCTCAGTTTGTTCTCCATATTTATGAGTCTCTTCTGTTTTGTCCCCCTGCCTGTTTTTATATTATTTTTGTTTCTCTTCCCATATATTCATCTGTTTTGCCTCTTAAAGTCCTCATATGAGTGAAGTAATATGATTTTTGTCTTTTTTGACTAATTTCACTTAGCATAATACCCTCCAGTTCCATCTACATAGTTGCAAATGGCAAGATTTCATTCTTTTTGATTACTGAGTAATACTCCATTATATATATATATATATATATATGTATGTATATATATATATATGTATATATATACATATATATATACCACATCTTTTTTCTTTTTACATTCATTAATTGAATTTATTATTTTGAAAAAAATTACAAACCTACAGAAAAGCTTATATGACAATAAATCCCCCTATACTTATTTTCTTTCTTTCTTTTTTTTTTTTATTATGAAATTTATTGTCAGATTGGTTTCCATACAACGCCCAGTGCTCATCCCAACAGGTGCCCTCCTCAATACCCATCACCCACCCACCCTTCCCGCCCACCCCCCATAAACCCTTAGTTTGTTCTCAGTTTTTGGGAGTCTCCTATGTTTTAGCTCCCTCCCTCTCTAACTTTTATTTTTTCCTTCCCCTCCCCCGTGGTCTTTGATAGGTTTCTCAGGATCCACATAGGAGTGAAAACATATGGAATCTGTCCTTCTCTGTATGACTTATTTTACTTAGCATAACACTCTCTGGTTCTATCCGTGTTGCTACAAAAGGCCATATTTCATTCTTTCTCATTGCCATGTAGTATTCCACTGTGTATATAAACCACAATTTCTTTATCCATTTGTCAGTTGATGGACATTTAAGCTCTTTCCATAGTTTGCCTATTGTTGAGAGTGCTGCTATAAACATTGGGGTACAAGTGCCCCTATGCATCAGTACTCCTGTAGCAATGCTACTGCTGGGTTATAGGGTAGGTCTATTTTTAATTTTTTGAGGAACCTCCACACTGTTCTCCAGAGTGGCTGTACCAGTTTGCATTCCCACCAACAGTGCAAGAGGGTTCCCATTTCTCCACATCCTCTCCAGCATCTATAGTCTCCTGATTTGTTCATTTTGGCCACTCTGACTGGCGTGAGGTGATATCTGAGTGTGGTTTTGATTTGTATTTCCCTGATAAGGAGCGACGCTGAGCATCTTTTCATGTGCCTGTTGGCCATCTGGATGTCTTCTTTAGAGAAGTGTCTGTTCATGTTTTCTGCCCATTTCTTTACTGGATTATTTGTTTTTCGGGTGTGGAGTTTGGTGAGCTCTTTATAGATTTTGGATACTAGCCCTTTGTCTGATATGTCATTTGCAAATATCTTTTCCCATTCCGTTGGTTGCCTTTAGTTTTGTTGATTGTTTCCTTTGCAGTGCAGAAGCTTTTTATCTTCATGAGGTCCCAATAGTTCATTTTTGCTTTTAATTCCCTTGCCTTTGGGGATGTGTCAAGTAAGAAGTTGCTGTGGCTGAGGTCAGAAAGGTTTTTCCCTGCTTTCTCCTCTAGGGTTTGATGGTTTCCTGTCTCACCTTCAGGTCCTTTATTCATTTTGAGTTTATTTTTGTGAATGATGTAAGAAAGTGGTCTAGTTTCATTCTTCTGCATGTTGCTGTCCAGTTCTCCCAGCACCATTTGTTAAAGAGACTGTGTTTTTTCCATTGGATATTCTTTCCCGCTTTGTCAAAGATTAGTTGGCCATACTTTTGTGGGTCTAGTTCTGGGGTTTCTATGCTATTCCATTGGTCTATATGTCTGTTTTTGTGCCAATACTATGCTGTCTTGATGATTACAGCTTTGTAGTAGAGGCTAAAGTCTGGGATTGTGATGCCTCCTGCTTTGGTCTTCTTCAAAATTACTTTGGATATTCGGGGCCTTTTGTGGTTCCATACAAATTTTAGGGTTGCTTGTTCTAGCTTTGAGAAGAATGCTGGTGCAATTTTGATTGGGATTGCATTGAATGTGTAGATAGCTTTGGGTGGTATTGACATTTTAACAATATTTATTCTTCCAATCCATGAGCACAGAATGTTTTTCCATTTCTTTATATCTTCTTCAATTTCCTTCATAAGCATTCTGTAGTTTTCAGCGTACAGATCTTTTATATCTTTGGTCAGGTTTATTCCTAGGTATTTTATGATTCTTGGTGCAATTGTGAATGGGATCAGTTTCTTTGTCTTTCTGTTGCTTCATTATTAGTATATAAGAATGCAACTGATTTCTGTACATTGATTTTGTATCCTGCGACTTTGCTGAATTCATGTATCAGTTCTAGCAGACTTTTGGTGGAGTCTGCCGGGTTTTCCATCTACAGTATCATGTTATCTGCAAAAAGTGAAAGCTTAATTTCATCTTTGCCAATTTTGATGCCTTTGATTTCCTTTTGTTGTCTGATTGCTGATGCTAGAACTTCCAGCACTATGTTAAACAACAGCGGTGAGAGTGGGCATCCCTGTCGTGTTCCTGATCTCAGGGAAAAAGCTCTCAGTTTTTCCCCGTTGAGGATGATGTTAGCTGTGGGCTTTTCATAAATGGCTTTTATGATCTTTAAGTATGTTCCTTCTATCCCGACTTTCTCGAGGGTTTTTATTAAGAAAGGATGCTGAATTTTGTCAAATGCCTTTTTCTGCATTGATTGACAGGATCATATGGTTCTTATCTTTTATTTTATTAATGTGATGTATCACATTGATTGATTTGCGAATGTTGAATCAGCCCTGCATCTCAGGAATGAATCCCACTTGATCATGGTGAATAATTCTTTTTATATGCCGTTGAATTCGATTTGCTAGTATCTTATTGAGAATTTTTGCATCCATATTCATCAGGGATATTGGCCTATAGTTCTCTTTTTTTACTGGGTCTGTGTCTGGTTTAGGAATCAAAGTAATGCTGGCTTCATAGAATGAGTCTGGAAGTTTTCTTTCCCTTTCTATTTTTTGGAATAGCTTGAGAAGGATAGGTATTATCTCTGCTTTGAATGTCTGGTAGAATTCCCCTGGAAAGCCATCTGGTCCTGGACTCTTATTTGTTGGGAGATTTTTGATAACTGAATCAATTTCTTTGCTGGTTATGGGTCTGTTCAAGCTTTTTATTTCCTCCTGTTTGAGTTTTGGAAGTGTGTGGGTGTTTAGGAATTTGTCCATTTCTTCCAGGTTGTCCAGTTTGTTGGCATATAATTTTTCATAGTATTCCCTGATAATTGCTTGTATTTCTGAGGGATTGGTTGTAATAATTCTATTTTCATTCATGAGTTTATCCATTTGGGTCATCTCCCTTTTCTTTTTGAGAAGCCTGGCTAGAGGTTTATCAATTTTGTTTATTTTTTCAAAAAACCAACTCTTGGTTTCATTGATCTGCTATACAGTTTTTTTTTTAGAATCTATATTGTTTATTTCTGCTCTGATCTTTATTATTTTTCTTCTTCTGCTGGGTTTAGGCTGCCTTTGCTGTTCTGCTTCTATTTCCTTTAGGTGTGCTGTTAGATTTTGTATTTGGGATTTTTCTTGTTTCTTGTGATAGGCCTGGATTGCAATGTATTTTCCTTTCAGGACTGCCTTTTCTGCATCCCAAAATATTTGGATTGTTCTATATGTTTTTTAATTTCTTCTCTAATTCCATATGTTTTTTAATTTCTTCTCTATATGTTTTTTAATTTCTTCTCTAATTGCCTGGTTGACCCATTCATTCTTTAGTAGGGTGGTCTTTAACCTCCATGCTTTTGGAGGTTTTCCAGACTTTTTCTTGTGGTTGATTTCAAGCTTCAGAGCATTATGGTCTGAAAGCATGCATGGTATGATTTCAATTCTTGTATACTTATGAAGGGCTTTTCTGTGACCCATTATGTGATCTATCTTGGAGAATGTTCCATGTACTTGAGAAGAAAGTATATTCTGTTGCTTTGGGATGCAGAGTTCTAAATATATCTGTCAAGTCCATCTGATCCAGTGTATCATTCAGGACCCTTGTTTATTTATTGATGTATGTCTAGATGATCTATCCAATGTTGTAAGTGGAGTATTAAAGTCCCCTGAAATTACCACATTCGTATCAATAAGGTTGCTTATATTTGCGATTGTTTTATATATTTGGGGGCTCCCGTATTTGGTGCATAGACATGTATAATTGTTAGCTCTTCCTGATGGGTAGACCCTGTAATTATTATATAATGCCCTTCTTCATCTCTTGTTACAGCCTTTAATTTAAAGTCTAATTTGTCTGATATAAGTATGGCTACTCCAGCTTTCTTTTGACTTCCAGTAGCATGATAGATAGTTCTCCATCCCCTCACTCTGAATCTGAAGGTGTCCTCAGGTTTAAAATGAGTCTCTTGTAGATAGCAAATAGATGGGTCTTGTTTTATCCATTCTGATACCCTATGTCTTTTGGTTGGCACATTTAGTCCATTTACATTCAGTGTTGTTATAGAAAGATATGAGTTTAGAGTCATTGAGATGTCTGTAAGTTTTATGCTTGCAGTGATGTCTCTGGTACTTTGTCTCACAGGATCTCCCTTAGGATCTCTTGTAGGGCTGGTTTAGTGGTGATGAATTCCTTCAGTTTTTGTTTGTTTGGGAAGACCTTTATCTCTCCTTCTATTCTAAATGACAGACTTGCTGGATAAAGGATTCTTGCCTGCATTTTTTTTCTGTTCATCATATTGAAGATGTCCTGCCATTCCTTTCTGGCCTGCCAAGTTTCAGTAGACAGATCCATCATGAGTCTTATCGGTCTCCCTTTATATGTTAGAGCATGTTTATCCCTAGCTGCTTTAGAATTTTCTCTTTATCCTTGTATTTTGCCAGTTTCACTCTGATATGTCGTGCAGAAGATCAATTCAAGTTACGTCTGAAGGGAGTTCTCTGTGCCTCTTGGATTTCAATGCCTTTTCCTTCCCCAGTTCAGGGAAGTTCTCAGCTATGATTTCTTCCAGTACCCCTTCAGCACCTTTCCTCTCTCTTCCTCCTCTGGAATACCAATTATGCCTATATTATTTCATGTAATTATGTCACTCAGTTCTCTAAGTCTCTCCTCATACTCCTGGATTTTTTTTTATCTCTTTCTCAGCTTTTTCTTTTTCTGTAATTGTATCTTCTAATTCACCTATTCTCTCCTCTGCCTCTTCAGTCCAAGCTGTGTTCATCTCCATTTTATTTTGCAGCTCACTTATAGCATTTTTTAGCTCCTCCTGGCTGTTCCTTAGTCCCTTGATCTCTGTAGTAATAGATTTTCTGCTGTCCTCTATACTTTTTTCAAGCCCAGTGTTTAATTTTATGACTATTATTTTAAATTAATTTTCTGCTATATTGGTTAAATCGTTTTTGATCAGTTCGTTAGCTGTCGCTACTTCCTGGAGTTTCTTTTGAGGAGAATTCTTCTGTTTCATCATTTTGGATAGTCCCTGGAGTGGCGGGGAACTGCAGGGGTCTTCCTCTGTGCTGTCTAGAATAACTTGAATTGGTGTGCGGGGCTGCAGTCAGACCTGATGTCTGCCCCAGCCCACCGCTGGGGCTACAGTCAGACTGGTGTGTAAGATAAGGATCTTCCCCTCTCCCATGGGCAGGACTCACTGTGGAGTGGTGTGGCCTCTGTCTGGGCTATTTGCACACTGCCAGTCTTGTGGTACTGCTTCAATGGGATCTGGCGTCTTAGCCGGGGTGGATCCACAAGGTGCACAGGGGTGGGATGGGCAGGCTCTGCTTGCTTTGCCTCCATTGGTCTGCTTCGGGAGGGGCCCTGCGGCATCAGGAGGGAGGCAGACCCGTCGGAGGGATATATCTGCAGAAGCACAACTTTGGGTGTTTGCGTGGTGGAAGCAAGTTCTGTGACAGGAACTGGTTCCCTTTGGGATTTGGCTGGGGGATGGGTGAGGGAGATGGTGCTTCTCAGAGCCTTTGTTCCCCACCAAGCTGAGCTCTGTCTTACAGGGCTCAACAACTCTCCCTCCAGCTCTCCTAGCAGAGCTGTTGACTTACAACATTCCAGATGTTAATTCCCGCTGGCTGTCAGAACACACTCCGTCCAGCCCCTCCACTTTTGCAAGCCAGACTGGGGGCTCTGCCTTGCGGGGTGGGCTGGCTGCCCCTCCACTGCCCTAGCTCCCTCCCGCCAGTCAATGTATGGCGCACCGTCTCTCCACCCTTCCCACCCTCTTCCTTTTCTGTGGGCCTCTCATCTATGCTTGGCTCCGGAGAGTCCGTTTTGTTAGTCTTCTGGTGGTTTTCTGGGTAAATTAGGCAGATGCAGGTGGAATCTAAGCGATCTGCAGGACGTGGTGAGCCCAGCGTCCTCCTACGCCGCCATCTTCTCCTGTAATCCCCTATACCACATCTTTATCCATTCATCCATTGATGGACTTTTGGGCTCTTTCCATACTTTGGCTCTTGTTGATAGTGCCGCTATAAACATTGGGGTGCATGTGTCCCTTTGAAACAGTACACCTGTATCCCATGGATAAATGCCTAGTAGTGCAATTGCTGGGTCATAGGGTAGTTCTATTTTTAGTTTTTTGAGGAACCTCCCTACTGTTTTCCAGAGTGGCTGCACCAGCTTGCATTCCCATGGGGATTTAATCTTTTGGTGTTAAGTATTACTTTCCTTGTTTTCTTTTAACTGCTACAATGATTTGCCCAAGAATGCACAAAGTAACCAGTAACTCAATTTTGATGAAATGCAGAAGATCTGCATTTGAGTCCTGACCCCCACAGTTTCTCCAGTGCAAATGCCCCTTGGAAAGGTGTAACATGCTTTAAATAGCTAATTTAAATAGTGTTAACCCTGAATTTGACACATTGATTCTGCATCATCTTATTAATCAGGACAGCCCATCAGGCATCATCACAACTTTCAAAATAGTACAGAGACTCGCTCAATAGATTAAACCTAGGCGTTTTTAGAAGTTTATAGTTCTTTGTTGTACATTTCCCTCTAGTTCCCAAGTCTGTTTTGTGGAAAAAGGCAAAACTGGCCAGATTTACTTCTTAATTTAGTATCTATGTTTGTTGAGCTGGAGGCGCTGATTTGTTCTGATCTAATCAACTACTTCTAGGTTAAAGGGTTTTCTAGCTGTAAGGACTTTTGTTAAAAACAGACCAAGGCAGATATTACAATAACATTTTTCTTTTTGCCCTAAGTAGTTATCTTTTGGAAATAGAGAATGCTGTATCATTGAGCAAGAGTCACAACTCTCCTAGGCTAAGTGGAGTGCTTGGTAGTGGAGGAATGACTTTCATCCAGAACAATGGGAAAACAAATGTAGGGTCCAGGGAGAGTCCAGGGGAAATCTGAATCTGGATTTCTGAACTGCAGCATGAAGTTGTCAGACAATGCAATTTCCAGAGGTACCCCTGAAGTTTCTGTGTGAGATGTATTTATAGAGAAGCTTCCTTACTTTCTGTGAATAGCAGGATATTGTGTATGATGGGATACAGGGATCATTTCAAATAAATGTTACAAAAAAGACTTTCTAGAAAGAAGCAAAGATAATGAAGGGGTGTAGGATGAAATTCCCCAAAATGTGCCACTTTGGCATAAAGATTATTTCAAGTTAAAAGCAATTAAAACCTAGCAGATACAGGAAAAGCTTTGTTGCCTCCTCCATAAGTGCCTAAATTTACATTGGAAAGGAGAGCCTGCAAAAGGAAGAGAGTTACTCACAGACTCCCTTTACTGAAGGAACTTCTCTGCATAATAGAGCAACTCTGTTTTCCCCCCAATACTCCTTTTCACCTTCTTGGTGATGAGTTTTCTCCCCTTTGGGTCCCCAGATCCCTACCTCTCTCCTTAGCTTATATGAGCTTCCTGTTGCCTCATTGTCTTTGGAATTCATGTCTGTGTGGATTCCTCCTACATATACGTATTAAATTGGATTTTTCTCCTATCAAATCTGTCTCATGTCAATTTGATTCTAAGTCCGGCTAGAAGGACCATGGAGCAGAGGAAGGTCTTCCTCCCTGACAATAGCAGTAAGTCACCCTCATGAATATTACCCAGAGAATGGAGAAACCTTCTCACTGCACTGTCATAACAACCAAAGACCAGTGAGATGTTTGAGCCATCACTTTGCCTGACTGAAATCATCTCTAACTCACTGGCACCCTACCTGTTGGAATATAAATGATTTTGGATTCTTATTAAACTCTGGTTAGAGAAAGTCAAAAAATAAAAATGAAAAAAAAAGATACCATCCTGTATCCAGATTCATTCTTATACAAATAGCCTTAATTACACTAATAACTCAAGACTCTTAGGCCAGTAACAATTAATTAATAATTGCTTTAATTTACCATACATTTAAATGTGTCCCTATACATAAATTTTACAAAGTATACAAGTACTATAATTTATGATGTTAAGTTTTATTTAACAGGCTGTTTAGTGTAATTGGTTTTCTAGTATCAACATTCCAATGGAATATATTCTACAATGCAGTCCAAGGATCATTTATGCCCTATGCTTCATCATTCCTAAAAGGTTTACATTCTAAATATGCTAGTGTCTAGAATATACTGTTTTGGGAAGGAAAAAAAACCCCTCAACTTAATTAATATGTTATCCTGTGTTTTAATTTTAGTTAGCACTTTGGAATTCATAAAGCACTACATTTTCATGGAATCCTTTCACTGATTCTTTTTGTTGGGGTTTATTCAATCTTTTATGCAGAAGAGCTTTTCCCAAGGTCACAGGCTTGGAAAAAAGATTTAAGGAGGACACAACACATTTTCTGGCTCCTGGTTCTTCCAAAATGTCTTATTTTTGGTAAAGATTCTACAATTCCTTTCCAGGAAAGGACATCTTTTGGAAACATTTTCTGCATTTCCTCCATCTCTTTGGAATGTTAAAGCTTCAGGGTGCATCTACTGATTTAGAGATAAGAAGGCATAACTTTAAAAGAATTTAACAGATTTCAAGAAATGCACATTGCTCTTTGTGACAGAGAAGAGTATTAACCATGTAAACAATCAACATTTTTCTCTCTTTAGCTCAGCAAGTGAAATTAAGACTCAGATTATTTTGCCAAAAAATATGCCTGAAACTCAGCTGCAGGGCATATTGCAGGCAAGAGCACATTTCACATCTCAAAATTATCTTATTTGCCACTGTTGGGAACTAAAAATACTCAAAGAAAACTACCACTGCAATTGTCATTATTAACATATGTGGTGTGCACTTTTGTATATTGTGCTGTTTGTCATGGAAATGGAAACACAAAGGAATTTAAGCAGTGACCTTCTGTTCATTTCCTATTGCTATGTAACAAATTAGCATATTCTTAAAAACCACCAAGTTGCCTTACACTTCCTGTAGATTAGAATTCCCTACATGATATAACTGGTGTTGGCCAGTGCTGTGGTCTCTCATTTGTAGCTGGAGAGAGTTCTTCCCAGCTCATTTAGGCAATTGACAGGCAGGATTCAGTTCTTTGGGTTATAAAATGATCTAGACCTTAGTTTTCATATTAACAATTGGCTAGGGTTGCTCTCAGCCCCTAGAGGCCATCCTCAGGCCTTAGGCAAGACACAAGGCCCCATTGAAAAAACAATTCATGACTTGTCTATACAGCACCAGAGTTCTCTGATGCTTCCAGTCTCTTTTAAAGTCCTCATCTGATTATGTCAGCCCCACCAAGGATAAGCCCCTGTTGATTCACTTAAAGTCAACTGATTAGGGACTTTTAATTATATCTGAAAAATCTTTTCTGCCCTATGATGTAACGTAATCATGGGAATCATATATTCTATCATATTCACAGGCTATGATGATGTTTTTTTCAAGAGGAGGGGTTTTACAAGGTGGCTATTCTGGGGAGCACCTCATGGGCCATTTTAGAAACCTATTTACTATAGACCTCTAGGTCAAGTATACCCACTAGAAAGATTATTATCCTCTATTTTTAATTTTTATTCTTGATAAATAGTGCTGTTCTCTGACAATAGCAGTTTTCTTCGGGAATTTTTTGTTTCCTACTTCTTGCCCCTACATCAACCCTGCAATGTTATTCCCTTCCTTTCTACATTCCAAGTTGTAAGAAGTGACGTATTGCTGACGAATCAGCATATTCTATCCTCTCAATAGTGATTTATTTAGATATAGTCACATTATAAGAGGAAATCATTAGAGTAGTGTGGAAATTTGTTGCAATTATTGAGAATTAGAGTCTGTCTATTTCCACTGGGAGTTGTTAGATGTAGGATGAGACAATGCTGGAATTACCTAGGAGCTACCATATGGGAGAATGTCTAAGAGTAAGTTCTTCACTGAAAAAGTTGAAGTCGAGGACGGCTCAGGGGTCTTGATGACATTGTTGGAAGATTTTTAGGTCTAAAGTCAGGTCTGCTTTGTATTTTTTAGTCATGTGAACCATTATTGTAATTACTACTGCTACTACCACTATCATTATTGTCACTGCTATTATCTGAATTAAGTCTGTTTCTTTGATTGCAACTCAAAGATTCTATGATTTCATATCCCTCAAATTTTCTTGGTAGCAGAAAGCAAGTCTAAGACTGCAATGTGTTTAGAGATCAAGAAACCGTATGCTTCAAGCAACATCATGAATTTCAATTGAGAATGACTGAGCAGAGAGTTTCTTTGATGCATCTTCTAGAACTTTCTCCCCAGCTATTCTAAATGAAAAATCATACTTTCTAAACAACAAGAAATAACGCATTTATGATACTGTTAAGATAATTGCATTAGTCAGGGTTCTTTAGAGAAGCAGAATTCATGTATATGTGAATGAGAGAGAAGGAGATTTATTTTAAGTTACTGGTTTAAGCTATTGAGGCTGGCAAGTCTGGAATTTGTATTGTAGGGCAGGCCAGCAAGGTGGAAATTCAGGCAGGGTTTCCATGTTGCAGTTGTGAAAATTGTTTCTACCTTGAGAATCTTTGCTCTTCAGACTGAGTGATGCTTATCTGTATTGTGGAGAGTAATCTCTTTTACTTAAAGTCTATTGAATGAAATAATCACATCTAAAAAATACATTTACAGAAACATCTAGATAAGTGTTTGACCAAACAGTTTTGCACTATGGCTTAATTGGCACATAAAATTAACCATCAAAAGAATACGTGAGAGACTGATATGATTTTCTCTTTGCTCATCCATACTTTTTTTTTTTTTTAAGTAAGCTCCACACCCAGTGTGGAGCCCATTACAGGATATGAACTCATAACCCTGAGATCAAGACCTGAGTTGAGGTCAAGAGTCATACACTTAATCAGCTGAGCCACCCAGGTTCCCCCCATACTTTTTTAAAAATTTATTTATTTTTAAAATTTTATTTAAATCCAAGTTAGTTAACATGTAGTGTAATAATGGTTTCAGGAGTAGAACCCAGTGATTCATCACTTACATATAGTACCCAGTGCTCATCCCAACAAGTGCCCTCCTTAATTAAGCCCATAACCCATTTAGCCCACCCCCCCATCCAACACCCCTCCAGCAACCTTCAGTTTGGTATCTGTATTTAATTAAGAGTCTCTTGGGGTGCCTGGGTGGTGCAGTCAGTTAAGCGTCCGACTTCATCCAGGTCACAATCTCGGGGTCCGTGAGTTCGAGCCCCGCGTCAGGCTCTGGGCTGATGGCTCAGAGCCTGGAGCCTGTTTCCGATTCTGTGTCTCCCTCTCTCTCTGCCCCTCCCCCGTTCATGCTCTGTCTCTCTCTGTCCCAAAAATAAAAATAAACGTTGAAAAAAAAATTTTTTTTAAAAAATTAAAAAAAAAAAAAGAGTCTCATGGTTTGCCTCCCTCTCTGTTTTTATCTTATTTTTCTTTCCCTTCTCCTATGTTTATCTATTTCTTTTTGTTCATTTATTTTGTTTCTTAAATTCCACATATGAGTGAAATCATATGATATTTATCTTTCTCTGACCGACTGACTTTGCTTAGCATAATATATTCTAGTTCCATCCACATTGTTGCAAATGGCAAAATTTCACTATTTTTGATTGCCAAGTAATATTCCATTATATGTATATATCTATTCATCAGTGATGGACATTTGCGTGCCCCTGTACTTTAAACAAAAGAAAAATGGTTACATAACAAAGATTTTAAGTTTCTCATTAATCTTAGATTGTCAATGTCATATTTGCTGAGGATATTTAGATTAGTAATCTTATTCCTACTGTTATTCATGGGAAACTTTTTTTTTGTCTTTTCTAAATACAATTTGGTCATGTTTCCCAAGCAAACCTGATAGCTACAGATGCAATGATAATCCTAGATGTTATAAACTCTGTGATACTTCACCTGATTCTATAGCACCATGAGCCATAGTGATGTATGTGGAATTCAGGAAAAATAGACCTGAAAGAACCTTGAGAGTTTCCCTTCAGTGTTCTCATTTTATAGACAAAGAAACTGGGGCCCAGAAAATTACATAATTGATCCCATGATTACTCAGTTTTAAGTGGTTGAATTGGGACTAGCATTCAGTGTATCTGATCTCAACTATATTTTTCTTAACACATTGCCTTTTAAACACTTTCCATTCTAATATACATTTTTTTCTCAATTTAATTTTTAAGTAGGTTTTATTTTTCCAGAGATGATAGAAATTTTATTTGTTTGCTTATTTATTTATTCATCCCTTCATTCTAGATCTTTTAGTTTTAAATAGAGATTTATTATAGTCTAATAAACATATAGTTTAAACACATAACAGTTCAACAAACTGCTAGAGTTCCCACCAAGAAATTACGAACAACAGGGATCTCAACCCTCAGCTGTCATTCAGTTTACCAATCACTTTTGGGACAAAGAGGTATTCTGCTCTATTTTGGACCCTAAATAGGATACCATCTTTTGCGATGACATTAGTCCTCAGTCCCCGTATAGGCTCCAAGGACCCTCAGCCTCTTTCTTCCTTCTCCATCATGTTTATTCAGCCATCAGGTCTTGAACTTTTATTCAGTGCTGGACACCAGGATGGCCAATAGGGGTACAGTGGTGAACAAGATATAGCAATATGTTCAACTGGTAGTCTAATGTTGGAGAAAGATTGTAAACAGCTGTTATGCATAGTACAAATTTCCATAGGACGGTCGATGGGCATGATAGAAGTTTTTTAGAAGCAAGCCTTGAATTAGGTGTGATATATTTCCTATGAGGTAGGTGTTGAAAATATTTATTTTGTTGAAAAATATATTTTGATATAAATGCTCCATGCGAGCTCTACTGCTAATATCACAGAACTTTATTAGGGGCAGAGGAAGAGCAGAGTTGACTGCTCTCCCAACATTCTGTCTTTATAATCATTAGAGTGTTTAATCAAATTGTGGTGACATTTTCTCTTCAGTATCTCTTTTCTCATTCTAAATTATGGCTCTGTGTGCTCTTTATAGGACACTTTTCTGCCTCAGAAATCTTTGTGTTCTAAATATTTAGGATGTGACTCAAAGTGTTCAATATATGGTTTTTGAAGGAAGGAAAGAAGGGGGGGAGGGGTGGATTCTTAGATGCTCATTATAGAGCCTAGCTATGTTTTCACAAAATTGTATGATAGTTCACCATATTTGGTTGTTTTGAAATGATTTTTTTTGTTGTGTATTATGCATAACATAAAATTGACTCAGTTAGCCATTTTTAAGTATACATTTCCGTGGTATTAAGTACATTCCCAGTGTTGCGTAACCATCACCACTAACCATCTCCAGAATTTCTTCATCATTCCACGATGAAATTTTGTACCCATTAAACAATAAATCCCCATTCCTCCCTCCCTGTAACTCCTTGTCACCATTGTTCTACTTTCTGTCTCTCCCAATTTGATTATCCTAGGTACCTCATATAAATATGAGAATCATGCAATATTTATCCTTTTGTGTATGGCTTACTTCATTTAACTGTAATGTCTTTAAGGTTTCTCTGTGTTGTACAGTATATCCAAATTTTAATCCTTTTTATGGCTAAGTAATATTCCAGTGTATGTACATATATACTACATTTTATTTAGTCACCTGTTGATGGACATTTGTGATGTTTCCACCTTTTGGCTATTGTGAATAATCCTGTTTTCAATTCCTTTTTTTTTTAATTTTTAATGTTTATTTATTTTTGAGAGAGAGACAGACTGTGAGCAGGGGAGGGACAGAGAGAGAGGGAAACACAGAATCTGAAGCAGGCTCTAGGTTTGGAGCTGGCAGCACAGAGCCTGATGCTGGGCTTGAACCCACAAACAGTGAGATCATGACCTGAGCCAAGTTGTATGCTTAACCAACTGAGCCACCCAGGTGCCCCCTGTTTTCAATTCTTTTGTGTATGTATCCAGAAGTGGAATTGCTGGATCATATTGTAATTCCGTGTTTAGTTTTTTTTTTTAAATATCATGCTGTTTTCTCTAGCAGCTGCACCGTTTTACTTTCCCATCAACCATGCACAAGGGTTCCAGTTTTTCTACATCTGTGTAAACCTTTGTTGTTTTCTGTTTTATTTGTTTGTTTTTTGATAATAGCCATTCTAATGGGTGTGAAGTGGTATCATATTTATTTTATAATATATTTTATTCTCTTTGTAATATGTCATACTTTCTAATAACATGTCATTAAATATCCTTAAATGAGACCATTTTCATTTTTGGTATAATATTCCATCATATAGTTAAACATCACATATTTAATCATTTATTGCCAGGTATGTATGTTGTACACATTCTAGATTGTATTCTGATTTTTCCCCAATCTGAAATCTGATTTTGTAAGAAAGCCCACTGTTCTGTTCGTTTTTGTTCCAAGGAATGGGTGGTATATGTGTGTGGGTATGTCTGTGAGTTGTAAGTCTTTGTTTGTATGGTTGGCAGGTGTAGGGTGGGTGGTGGTGATAACAATTTTAGCCACTTGTTTGAGTCGTCTTTAAAATATTCAGGGATTTAAAATACACGTTTTATGATGAAAGTATTATCTTTCATACAAAATTTCCATTGTCTTTCCTTATTTTTTAAATTATTTTGTATTATTTTTTATTTTATTTATTTTATTTATTTTTTATTTTTATTTTTTTTAAATTTTTTTTCAACGTTTTTATTTATTTTTGGGACAGAGAGAGACAGAGCATGAACGGGGGAGGGGCAGAGAGAGAGGGAGACACAGAATCGGAAACAGGCTCCAGGCTCCGAGCCATCAGCCCAGAGCCTGACGCGGGGCTCGAACTCCCGGACTGTGAGATCGTGACCTGGCTGAAGTCGGACGCTTAACCGACTGCGCCACCCAGGCGCCCCTATTATTTTTTATTTTAGAGAGAGAGCAGGCAAGCACAAATGGGGGAGATGGGTGAGGGGGTGGGGGGGGAGAGAGAGAGAGAGAAAGAGAGAGAGAGAGAGAGAGAGAAAGAAAGAAAGAAAGAAAGAAAGAAAGAAAGAAAGAAAGAATGATTTTTAAGCAAGCTGCACACTCAATGCAGAGCCTGACACAGGGCCTGATCCCACAACCCTGGTATCATGACCTGGCCTGAAATCAAGAATCAGACGTTTTACCGACTGAGTCACCTAGGTGCTCTGGTCTTTCCTTTTAAATTATGAATGTTTAATTTGGCCTTTTCTTGGATTGGGTTCCTTGGGAGACTCAGGGATATGTACACAAGGCAGAAGATTTCCAGGGAAGTGCTCTTCAACACTATCTGTGAATGAATGTGAGAGTGAGGCTCTCCTTCAGACTGGATAGGGCAGTGCCAATGGATGCTCCAGCGGATCTTCCGGGTGCCAGATGACACAGTGGTTCCCAAGTGCATAATATACAATATGCAGGTATCACACACTGGGTCCGTTTCTCTATGTTTAGTTACATGCCTCTTTCTCAGACTTCTCTGTCCCAAGTCTCCTAGTCTTTTTCCTCCTGGGCTTGGTCCAACCACCAAGCCCTTTGCTATTTCTCATGGCACCGTATATATCGTCACCACTTTTCACGCAAAGCAGGTAGCTGGGTACACAACCAGCTGTCAGTTTTCAGCTTGCACCTCTACATCAAGCTAGTCTATCTAGGAGTGAAGAATTTCTGATATTTCTTGTCTTTTTTAAAAGTCTGTCTATCTATCTATCTATCTATCTATCTATCTATCTATCTATCTCTACTACATCCAACGTGGGACTCAAACTCTGACCCTGAGATCAAGAGTTGTATGCTCTTCCGATATTTATCATTCACCTAACACAGGCCATAACTTTCTTTGTGCTTCTAACATCACCTGAGCATCCTGTTAGCACTTTCCTGAAGCCCTTGCAGAATGTTAAATCCTGTCTTGGGGCACCTGAGTGGCTCAGTTGGTTAAGTGTCTGACTTCGGCTCAGGTCATAATCTCACAGTTCGTGAGTTCGAGCCCCATGTCGGGCTCTGTGCTGACAGCTCAGAGCCTGGAGCCTGCTTTGGATTCTGCATCTCCCTTTCTCTCTTCCCCTCCCCTGCTCACACTCTGTCTCTCTTTCTCTCTCAAAAATAAATAAACATTAAAAAAACATTAAAAAAAGAAAAGAATGTTAAATCCTGTCTCACAGGAGAATGCTCCCATAGTGATAGATTCTTCCTCATCCAACTTAATGTTCCATGCCCCTTGTTTCAGAGCCCTTAGATCCAGTTCTACACGTGATCTCACAGCTTCTGCTAGTGCATGTGATATGTGATCCATACACCAGGTAGCCCAGTTCACGAATGCCTGGGTCCTGAAGATCTGAGTTGTATACCATAGCATCTTCTCCAGATACCTTTTTATGGAAAGGTCACCTTTTCTTTTCTGTATAGTGGAACACATTTATAAAATAATAATGATGATGATGATGGTAATAGCTGTCACTTATTGAACACATACTATATGTCACATAGATTTATGAATTATTAAGTTTTATACCTTTGCCTCAAGGTATGTTATGATTTTACAAATATGGCAACTAAAGCTTAGTGAATTTGTCATTTAATCATGGTCATATGTATAGCTAGTATACATGGTGCTTTTACACAGACTGGTCTTTTGTCATTATTCTTATAGAACTGTACTGGACCAGCTCAGAGCTCTCAGTTTGAGAGGTCCTCCCCAATGGCGCACAGAGGCCCTTAATAGTGCTCTCAAGGCCAAGGCCCTTAGAGAGCAACCTCAGATATCCCCCTCTGAATCCCATTTGGGACGCTATGTGTGGCTGGGACACAGGTCTCCTCCATTTGCCAAAAATTCAACCCCATCTAGCTCAAGGTCTAAGGGATGCTTACCCTCTCATTTTTTCCAGCCTACATTCTCCTTTATCTCACTGAAGGACTGAAGTGGAGATTATGTATCTATATCTACCTATATTTATATGTATCTATCCTGCTATCATTATGAATTATTTCAATGAAATTGTTTTAGCTATTGGCAACCTAGTTTTTTCTCTGTTACTAAAGTTACCATAAATGAAGTAAAAGTGCTTGATAAAAAATCACAAACTCTTATTGTCAGAAGTTTTTTCAAAATCAATGAAAGCTACCACATTAAAAAGAAAAATGTCAAGAACAGGAGTAACATGTATTACCCTCTTATTCTGCTTGTTTTTTTTCCCCCAATGGCTCTTTGGATAATTTCTGCTTCTAGGAGGAAAGGATGGGTTATGAAAAAGACAAGTACTAAAAAGTTTATTGAGAACACTTGTTCCTATATATATTGTATATAAGTTGCCTGGTGTAGTGTAGGAACTCAATAAACATTAGTTTAACTTCTGTGCTTCCCAGAGAATGTGGAGGAGGAAACATGAATAGATGGTAAAAGCAAGACTCTAGTTCTATGATTTCAAACTTTTCCAGAAATGGCTTTTTAATGTTTTAAAAAAGAACTGTGAGAACCCCCACATGATAGAAACTTTGGAGGAGTAACAATTATGAAAAAAAATTCTTGGGATTCAGAGGACTAAGATTTTGTCTTTTCATTGTGTCTTGTCATTTATATTCTTCCTTGCTTCTCTATTTCTTTGCCTGGCACATCACCTTCATAGGACTGTGTAAAGACAAGGTAATGTCTCTAAAGCAGTCTCTGGTGCCTATTGGGTTTTCTCTCATAATTTACTGCTTCCACAGGTGATTAAAGTCCATGGCTGGTCACAGGAATTCTTCAAGGTTACTGGGATGTCATTCACTCAGCTGGGGAGGTCTTTGTGTCCCTCTGACTTAGGCTGTTTATGTCACCCTATTGCTGGGAGCATGTCTTATTGTATCCATTAGCATAAAGGTGTTCAGAGTTAATGATGAGTAAACAATGTACATTTTATGTGTTTTACAGGTAATTACCTTTCTTTTGCATCTTGGGTGGAACAACCTGACGGTGCTCACAACTGTTATTTGAACACATTTTAAAAATTGCTTTGGTCATTATTTCAGGCACTTGTAAAGTTGCCCCCTAAGAATCCTGTTAAAAGGCCTATGCATTTAGATTCATGGCACTGCGTCCGGGCATTCTCCTGTTTGAAGAAAACATAAGTACCTGCCAAGATGCAATGGGCAGTTTTGGAAAAGCAATGATCACTCTGTTCCTATCTTATATAAGTCCACTGTTTAATTCTCTGGTGCAAAGCAATCACATACAGAAGACGCAGATAGTCCCTTAGCATGAAAGACTACTTCCTATCTAAGCTGCCCCATTCAGTAGATACCATTTGCATGAAAAGACTGAGGTCCCTGGCTTTCTCTGCATTGTTTGTACTCTTCTATTAGGAAGGTAGTACAGTAGTGTGGTTAACAGAGGTGATTTTGACCTTACATAAAACTGGGTCAGATCCTGACTTTGCTGTCTTTAAACTATGTGATATCTGTCCAACCCCCTAAGCTCTTCGAGCTTCAGCACCTTTTCTATGCAGTTCTTAACTTAGTGTCCTCTTGCAAGTTAAATGGCCAACAATTTGACACACATGGCTACACAGTAAACTCTTATATGGCCTGATTATTGAAACTAATTTTTAGTTTTCTTCTCCAAAATTGTTTTACTGTGGTTTCACAAGTGTTTTAATCACCATACTAGAATGCAAATCCCTGTAGGTTCGAGTAGATGTTCGATACGTCTCTGTCCCTCAGATGGGACAGTTTGTGCAAAGCATGCATGAGGTAAACTGGAGATCCTGTGTTATGATTGCTCCTTCTCTTAGTTGTGACAGGTTATGCTGAGACACCCATATTTCTCTTACTAGCTTGCTGCTGCAATTACGGGCATGTATTTGGAAGAGTGCTGGCTTGAGATAGGAGTGCTGATCATAGTTATAGAACTGGATTTTTCATTCCATGAAGCCAATTTGCCCATGAAACCAATTGGTTGAACCTAGGGTCCTGTTCGCATAAGCTCCACATTCTGGTTACTGATTGAAGCATTGCTTTCTGAAAGCTGTCGCTTTTGTTACAAGTTGAACTGCACAAAAAAGATCAGAGCCAGAAAAGTGTTTAGAGCTCATGAGGTCAGGGAGGCCACAAAAGGATTTTTACACAGCTCTCTTTATTATTTGTGATGAGCTGCTGAGTTCAGGAGGCTTGGGATATTATGTAGTTTCTCAGACTGGGTAAAATCGGATGAACTGTAACTTTAAATTAGCCAGATGGGAGGATTAGATATATCCTTTTTTGATATTTTATTGTCATTTCCAGTTTTTCAATTTCTAGGTGAAATTCTTTAACCCTATTGGAAAAACGTGAAAATTTTTTAATACAAGGAAAATAGAGGGATCCAAAATGAAAAGTCGTAAACAAAGATACTCTTATATCTTGTTCTGACCAAAAAGCTCCCCAAAATACCCCAAAACAAACAAACCCAAATAACCAATAAACACAAGTCGTTATTGAATTATGATTCTCCAACATTAAAAGGCAATGGGCTCTTTACAAGACAGGCTCCTTAGTGCATTGCCAAGATGTCTCAATTTCTCAAGCATATTAGTAGGTCTCATCCATGAGCTCTTGCTTGTTCTACATATGACTTAAAGCAGCAGTTTGTACATAATGGGTGGTCAGTAACTGTTGCTGTTGCTCTTATTAAGTCCTTGCAGTATGAGGTATGTTACTATTAACTCCATTTAACACTTCTGAGTACTGAGACTTAGAGATATATTACATAACTTACCTCCCCAAGAACTGTTCTCTGGGTAGATGGGCCTCCTGAAATGTAATGCCAAGTCTTTATTCTGGCAAAGTGCATGCTCTTCTCTCCAACACCGTACAGATTCACAAACCTGCCTTTGGATTGGTGAATTTATCCTGCCCCAGGATCTGGTACTCATTTTAGTACACTCAAAAATACTGTCTGTCAGCACACTGAGAGTGGGCTTACTAACCGGGTTCACAGACCAATGCATAAGCCAGAGTAAGTAAGTTTTTTATTTTTTTTTAATTTTTTTAAATGTTTATTCATTTTTGAAAGACAGAGAGAGACAGAGCACAAGCAGGGGTGGGGCGGAGAGAGAAGGGGACACAGAATCTGAAGCAGGCTCCAGGCTCTGAGCTGTCAGCACGGATCCCGACTTGGGGCTTGAACTCACGAACTGCGAGATCATGACCTGAGCCAAAGTCGGATGCTCCACCTACTGAGCCACCCAGGCACCCCCAGAGTAAGTAGGTTTTAATTTGATATTTGTATTAGATCTTTTTCCATGAAAAGTCCAATGCAAGCTAGCTTATACAAAATAAAATAAAGACAAAAATTGCTGGCTTCCGTAAGTGAAAATAACAGTGCTAACTTTTTTTTTTTAGAAATTTATTGTCAAAATGGTTTCCATACAACACCCAGTGCTCATCCCAACAGGTGCCCTCTTCAATGCCCATCACCCACTTTCCCCTCCCTCCCATCCCACATCGACCCTCAGTTTATTCTCAGCTTTTAAGTCTCTTATGGTTTGGCTCCTTCCCTCTCTAACTTTTTTTTTCCTTCCCCTGCCTCATGGTCTTCTGTTAAGTTTTTCAGGATGCACGTAAGAGTGAAAACATACGGTATCTGTCTTTCTCTGTATGACTTATTTCACTTAGCATAACACTCTCCAGTTCCATCCACGTTGCTACAAAAGGCCATATTTCATTCTTTCTCATTGCCAAGTAGTAATTCATTGTGTATATAAACCATAGTTTCTTTATCCATTCGTCAGTTGATGGACATTTAGGCTCTTTCCATAGTTTGGCTATTGTTGAAAGTGCTGCTATAAACATTGGGGTACAAGTGGCCCTATGCATCAGCACTCCTGTATCCCTTGGGTAAATTCCTAGCAATGCTACTGCTCGGTCATAGGGTAGATGTTTTTAATTTTTTGAGGAACCTCCACACTGTTTTCCAGAGTGGCTGCACCAGTTTGCATTCCCACCAACAGTGCAAGAGGGTTCCCGTTTCTCCACATCCTCTCCAGCATCTGTAGTCTAATGATTTGTTCATTTTGGCCACTCTGACTGGCGTGAGGTGATACCTGAGTGTGGTTTTAATTTGTATTTCCCTGATGAGGAGTGATGTTGAGCATCTTTTCATGTGCCTGTTGGCTATCTGGATGTCTTCTTTAGAGAAGTGTCTATTCATGTCTTCTGCCCATTTCTTCACTGGATTATTTGTTTTCCGGGTGTGGAGTTTGGTGAGTTCTTTATAGATTTTGGATACTAGCCCTTTGTCTGATATGCCATTTGCAAATATCTTTTCCCATTCCGTTGGTTGCCTTTTAGTTTTGTTGGTTGTTTCCTTTGCAGTGCAGAAGCTTTTTATCTTCATGAGATCCCAGTAGTTCATTTTTGCTTTTAATTCCCTTGCCTTTGGGGATGTGTCAAGTAAGAAATTGCTATGGCTGAGGTCAGAGAGGTTTTTTTCCTGCTTTCCTTTCTAGGGTTTTGATGGTTTCCTGTCTCACATTCAGGTCCTTCCTCCATTTTGAGTTCATTTTTGTGAATGGTGTAACAAAGTGGTCTAGTTTCATTCTTCTGCATGTTGCTGTCCAGTTCTCCCAGCACCATTTGAATGTGGTAATTGCAGGGGACTTTAATACCCCACTAACAGCAATGGATAAATCATCTAGACACACAATCAATAAAGAAACAAGGGCCCTGAATGATACATTGGATCAGATGGACTTGAAAGATATATTTAGAACTTTGCATCCCAAAGCAACAGAATATACTTTCTTCTCGAGTGCACATGGAACATTCTCCAAGATAGATCACATACTGGGCCACAAAACAGCCCTTCATAAGTGTAAAAGAATTGAGGTCATACCATGCATGCTTTCAGACCACAATGCTTTGAAACTTGAAATCAACCACAGGAAAAAGTCTGGAAAACCTCCAAAAGCATGGAGGTTAAAGACCACCCTACTAAAGAATGAATGGCTCAACCAGGCAATTAGAGAAGAAATTAAAAAATATATGGAAACAAATGAAAATGAAAATGCAACAATCCAAACGTTTTGGGATGCAGCAAAGGCAGTCCTGAGAGGAAAATACATGTAAACCAGGCCTATCAAGAAATAAGAAAAATCCCAAATACAAAATCTAACAGCACAGCTAAAGGAACTAGAAACAGAACAGCAAAGACACCCCAAACCCAGCAGAAGAAGAGAGATAATAAATATCAGAGCAGAAATAAACAATATAGAATCTAAAAAAAAAAACAAAAAACAAAACTAGAGCAGATCAATGAAACCAAGAGTTGGTTTTTTGAAAAAATAAACAAAATTGATAAACCTTTAGCCAGGCTTCTCAAAAAGAAAAGGGAGATGGCCCAAATAGATAAAATCATGAATGAAAATGGAATTATTACAACCAATTCCTCAGAAATATAAGCAATTATCAGAGAATACTATGAAAAATTATATGTCAACAAACTGGACATCCTGGAAGAAATGAACAAATTCCTAAATACCCACATACTTCTAAAACTCAAACAGGAAGAAATAGAAAATTTGAACAGACCCGTAACCAGTGAAGAAATTGAACAGTGCTAACTTCTGAGACAGCTGGATTCAGATATTTAGATTAAGTAGCATAGATAGTAACCTGTCTCTTGGCATTGTCTTTGTCTGAATTGGGTTTACTGTTAGGCAGGTATATATAGCAAAGTTGACTATTGAACTCCAGGCTTATATTCTTAACAGTTTAGCAACTCTAGCAGAAAGAGCACGTGTAATTCCAAATATTTGCAAATGGTTCTAGCAGAAGACCTGGGGCTGATTCTCATTGATCTAGATTTGTTCACCTACCATTACTAAACCAGTCACAGTAACTTTGATTTATCTAAGCCTCAGTCATGTTCCTAGGTCCTATACCGGGAAGGCTGAATCCTTCCACAAACATGGATTGAAGGAAATAAAAATGTTTTCATTAAAAGAAGGCTGAATGAATGCCAATTAGACAAAAAGACAGGTGCCCATACAGTCTTTCACGCAGTCTCAAGGACTTAGGATTGGGAGGGGATATTTCCCCAGGGGAGAAGTTGTACATGAAAAGCTAAATCAAAACCAGAAGTTGTGTATTGAGTATATAATCAGAACACAGATCCATAGATGGTTTGAAATTAAATTGTGCCTGTGTTAGCTGAAGAATCTCTATAATGAAGTCATTCCTAGGAGAGATTTTAGGAAGATGGTGTCTGCAAGTTGGGGAAGAACTATCCCCTCACTCCCATTAGTGTTGGACTACTTCCCAACCTATGCTGCTTTGTTCTACTAATTTCTATGCTCGATGCTAACTGTATTAGTCAGGGTTCTCCAGTGAAACAAAACCAATAGGAAATGCATAAATATAAATATAAAGATGTTTATACATAAAGAGATTTATTTTAGGGAATTGGCTCATGCAATTATGGAGGTTGACAAGTCCCAAGATCTGCAGGGTGAGATGGCAAGCTTGGGACCCAGGAGAGCCTGAGTCCATTCTGAGTCCGAAGGCCTGGGAACCAGAGAACCTATGGTATAGTTCTGGTATGAAGGTTGGCAGACTCAGGACCCAAGGTTCAAGTCCACAGGCAGGAAAAAGCTGATGTCTCAGTTTGAAAGCAGTGAGGTGGGAGGATGTCACCCTTACTTGGGGAAGGGTCAACCGTTTTCTTCTATTCAAGCCCTCAGCTGAATGGATGAAGCTCACTCACATTAGTTAGGGAGGACAATCTGCTCTACTCATTCTACCAATTTCAGTGTTAATCTCATCTAAAAACCTCCTCAGAGAAACACCAAGAATTATGTTTGAGCAAATGTCTAGGGATCTCATGGCTCAATCAAGGTGACACATGAAATTAACCATCACAAGAATCATTCCCTTTTTCTGCATAGATACAGTAAAATTGAGCAGGCTTTCACTTACTTAAATGATAATAGCATCCAACGTCCTACTTTCTAAGATTAAAAACAAGGCAGCTTGTTTGAAATTTTGAACCTGTCTGCTCTGTAATAAAAATTTTACAAATAAGCTTTTGGTTTACTTCCACATAAACTGTCTGCAGTTTCTAAGACTTAATTCATAGGGTGCATTGCTTGTTTCCAAGATTTGGGGAGCTTTCAAAGTAAAACCCATAATTTGTGCTTAATTGGATGATAAGTGCTTGGTGGTGAGGCAGGGAAAATGGACATTGAAGAATTCTGAGAAGGACTTCAAATCCAGTTAGTAGATAAGATGACTCCGAATGAAATTATTGGTAAATATGATAAAAGAGTATCTAATAATATAGTTAAAATTCTCATAAAAATACTAAGTAACTTAATGATGTTAATATCTAAGTTCTTTTAAATACCATTTGTGAAAAGTATTACATTGAAAAACAATTTTTTAAGTGTGTGTGTGTGTGTGTGTGTGTGTGTGTTTTAAGTTTATTTATTTATTCTGAGAGAGAGAGTACAAGCAAGGGAGGGGCAGACAGAGAGGGAGAGAGAGAATCTCAGTCACTGACAGTGCAGAGCCCAGTGTAGGGCTTAACCTCACAAACTGTGAGATCATGACCTTAGCCAAAATCAAGAGTCCATGGTTTAACCAGTTGAGCCACACAGGTGCCCTTGAAAAAATTTTTTTAAAATGTTTATTTTTGCAAGAGAGAGTGAACAGGGGAGGGGCATTGAGAGAGAGGGAGACAGAAGATCTGTAGTAGTTTCTGTGCTGCCAGTGCAGAGCCTGATGTGGGGCTTGAACCCATGAACCATGAGATCATTACCTGGGCTGAAATCAAGAGTTGGATGCTTAATCGACTGAGCCATCCAGGCGCCCCTGAAAAATGTGTTTTAAGATGTAACTATTTTTCGTTAATTTAGACCTGAAGTGTTCCCATATTGTTTCCTAAGGCATACAGTACTGTTTTTATTTGTTTATTTTATGCAGAAAAATAATAGTGGTTACCTCTTGGGGGAGGGAGGGGTTATGGGTTTGAGGAGGGGAACTTGGATCGGGCTCGGAGATATTGTCTTATTATTATACTTCACAGTTTTTATGCCATACATATTTTTATACTAAATTTAGAGATTTTAAAACAGCTTTGTTGAGTTATAGTTGAGTTATAATATACTGCATACATTTAGCATTTTGATACATTTAGCACACACACACACACCCAGTCTAGGAAAACCACAGTCACAATAAAAGTAATGAACATATCATACCCCAGTAGTTTCCATCTGTCCCTTTTTAGTCTCTACCTTTTGATTCTCTGTCCCCATATCCTCAGACAGCCACTGACTTGCTGTCACTATAGATAGATTGCATTTTCTAGAATTCTCCATAGATGGAATCATACATACATAGTATCATTCCTCTCTATTGTTGAGCAGTATTCCATCGTATGGATATAGAACAACTGGTTTACCCATTTACCTGTTAATGGGTATTTGGGTTGTTTCTAGTTTTGGCTGTTACAAATATAGCTGATATGAACATTTGTGTACAACTATTTACATAGAAATATTCTATTTCTCTTGAATAAATACCATGGAATGGAATGGCTGACTCCTATGAAGGAATATGTTTCACTTTAAAAAAAAAAACTCCCATGCTGTTTCCATAGTGGCTGTATCATTTTACATTCCCACCAGCAGTGTATGAGACTTTCAGTTGCCCTACACATTCAGAAAAACTTGGTAATATGTGTCTTCTTTTTTATTTTAATTTTCTAAGTTTTATTTATTCTGAGAGAGAGAGAGCATGTGTGTGAGCACGGGGGAGGGGCAGACAGAGAGGGGGACAGAAGATCTGAAGCAGGCTACACGCTGACAGCAGAGAGCCCAATGCTGGACTTGAACTCACAAACAGTGAGATTGTGACCTGAGCCAAAGTTGGACGCTTAACCAACTAGCCACCCAGGTTCCCTGGTAATATGTGTCTTTTTAATTTTAGACATTCTAATAAGAACATAGTGGAATTTCATTGTGATTTAAAGTATTTTTCTCTAGTTGTTGAACATCTTTTCATATGCTTATATGACATCCATATACACATCTCTTTGTTCTATTAGAATCTTTTGTACATTTTAAACATTGATTTTTTTTTTTGAGAGTTCTTTACATATTCTCAGATACAAGTCTAAGGCTAACCTTTTTATTTCTTAACAGTGTTAAGGTAGCAGTAATTCTTAGTTTTTATGAAGTCTACTTTATCAAATTTTTCTTTATGGATCATAGTGCTGCTATGTACCTAACAGGTTTTTTGCCTAATCCAAGGCTACAAAGATTTTCTTTTATGTTTTCTTTTTTTTTTAAGGATTTTGTTTATTTATTTATTTAATTGAAAGTGAGCTCCGTGCTCAATCTGAGGCTTGAACTCACAACCCCAAGATCCAAAGTCACATGCTTTACTAACTGAGCCAAGTCAGGCACCCTTCTTTTATGTTTTCTTTTTTTTTCTTTGTATTTTCTTTCTTTCCTTTTCCTCCTTAAATATTTATTTAAATTCTATTTAGTTAACATATAGTGTAATATTGTTTTTAGGAATAGAATTTAGTGATTTATCATTTACATATAACACTCAGTTCTCAGCATGACAAGTGGTCTCCTTAATACCCATCACCCATTTAGCCCACCCCCACTTACCTCCTCCATCACCCCTCATTTTGTTCTCTGTCATTAAGCCTCTCTTATGGTGTATTTCCCTCACTCTCTCTTTTTTCCCCTTCCCATATGTTCATCTGTTCTGTTTCTTAAATTCCACATACAAGTGAAATCATTTTTTTTTCTCTGACTGATTTATTTTGTTTAGCATAATACACTCTAGCTCACATTATTGCAGATGGTAAGATTTCTTTCCTTTTAATGGCTGAGTAATAATGTTAATAATGAGTAATATTCCATTGTATCTATATGCTACATCTTCTTTATCCATTCATCAGCCAGTGGACGTTTGGGCTCTTTCCATAGTTTGGCTATTGTTGACAATGCTGCATAAACATCAGGATGCATGTATCCCTTCCAATCTGTATTTTGTATCTTTTGTGTAAATACCTAATAGTGCAGTTGCAGAATCGTAGGGTGGTTCTATTTTTAACACTTTGAGGAACCTACATACTGTTCTCCAGAGTGGCTGCGCCAGTTTGCATTCCCACCAGCAGTGCAAGAGGGTCCCCCTTTCCTGCATCCTTGCCAGCACCTGTTGTTTCTTGTGATGTTAAGTTTAGCCTTTCTGACAGGTGTGAGGTGGTATCTCATCATGGTTTTGATTTGAATTTCCCTGATGATGAGTGGTGTTGAGCATTTTTTCATGTGTCTGTTAGCCATCTGGATGTTTTCTTTGGAAAAATGTCTATTCATGTTTTCTGCTCATTTCTTCACTGGATTATTTGGTTTTTGGGTGTTGAGTTTGATAAGTTCTTTATAGATTTTGGATACTAACCCTTTATCATATATGTCATTTGCAAATATCTTCTCCCATTCCATAGGCTGCCTTTTAGTTTTGTTGATTGATTGTTTCCTTTACTGTGCGGAAGTTTCGTATCTTGATGAGGTCCCAATAGTTCATTTTTGCTTTTAATTCTCTTGCCTCTGGTGATGTGTCTTGTAAGAAGTTGCTCTGGCTGAGGCCAAAAGGTTGCTGCCTGTGTTCTTCCCTAGGATTTTGATGGTATTCTGTCTCACATTTAAGTCTTTCATCCATTTTGAATTCATTTTTTTATATGGTGTAAGAAAGTGATCCAGTTACATTCTTTTGCGTGTTGCTCTCCAGGTTTCCCAAAACCATTTGTTGAAGAGACTGTCTTTATTCCTTTGGATATTCTTTCCTGCTTTGTCAAAGATTAGTTGACCATATAGTTATGGGTCTATTTCTGGGTTTTCTGTTCTGTTCCATTGATCTATGTGTCTGTTTTTGCTCCAGTCTCATACTGTCTTGATGACTACAGCCCTGTAATGTAGCTTCAAGTCTGGAATTGTGATGCCTCCAGTTTTGCTTTTCTCTTTCAGGATTGCTTTGGCTATTCAGGGTCTTTTGTGGTTCCATACAGATTTGAGGATTGTTCTAACTGTGAAAAATGCTGCTGGTATTTTGATAGGGATTGCATTAGATGTGTAGATTGCTTTGGGTAGTATAGACATTTTAACCATGTTTGTTCTTTCAATCCACAAGGATGGAATGTGTTTCCACTTCTTTGTAAACTCTTCAGTTTCTTTCATAGGTGTTCTATAGTTTTCAGAGTACAGGTATTTCTCCTCTTTGGTTAGGTTTACTCCTAGGTACCTTATTGTTTTTGGTGCAATTGTAAATAGGATAGATTCCTTGATTTCTTTTTCTGCTGCATCATTATTGGTGTATAGAAATGTAACAGATTTCGGGATGTTGATTTTATATCCTGTGACTTTGCTGAATTCATGTATCAGTTCTAGCAATTTTTTGGTGGAGTTTTTTGGGTTCTCTACATAGAGTATCATGTCATCTGCAAATAGTGAAAGTTTGATTTCTTCCCTGCTGATTTGGATGCCTTTAATTTATTTTTGTTGTCTGATTGCTGAGGCTATTCTCATGTTTTCTTTTTTCTTTTTCTTTTTTCTTTTCTTCTGTGGTGGGCTTCTTTTTTATTAAATTTTATTTATGATTTAAAAAAAATACATCCAAATTAGTTAGCAGATAGTGAAACAATGATTTCAGGAGTATATTCCTTAATGCCCCTTACCCATTTAGCCCATTGCCCCTCCCACAACCCCTACAGTAACCCTCAGTTTGTTTTCCATATTTATGAGTCTCTTCTGTTTTGTACCCCTCCCTGTTTTTATATTATTTTTGTTTCCCTTCCCTTATGTTCATCTGTTTTGTCTCTTAAAGTCCTCATATGAGTGAAGTCGTATGATTTTTGTCTTTCTCTGACTGACTAATTTCACTTAGCATAATACCCTCCAGTGCCATCCATGTAGTTGCAAATGGCAAGATTTCATTCTTTTTCATTGCCAAGTAACACTCCAGTGTGTGTGTGTATGTGTGTGTGTGTGTGTGTGTGTGTGTGTGTGTGTGTGTGTGTATACCACATCTTCTTTATCCATTCATCCATCGATGGACATTTGGACTCTTTCCACACTTTGGCTATTGTTGATAGGGCTGCTATAAACATGGGGGTGCATGTGTCCCTTTGAAACAGCACACCTGTATCCCTTGGATAAATGCCTAGTAGTGCAATTGCTGGGTCATAGGGTAGTTCTATTTTTAGTTTTTTGAGGAACCTCCCTACTGTTTTCCAGAGTGGCTGCACCAGCTTGCATTCCCAAATTCTCATGTTTTCTAATACAAGTTTTATAATTTCATTTTTCAATGTTTATTTATTCTTGAGAGAGAAACAGAGTGCAAGAGGTGGAGGGGCAGAGAGAGGGAGACACAGAATCCGAAGCAGTCTTCAGGCTTTGAGCTGTCAGCACAGAGCCTGTCGTGGGGCTCAAATTCATGAACCGTGAGATCATGACCTGAGCCAAAGTCGGATGCTCAACTGACTGAGCCACCTAGTCGCCCCAGTATAATTCCTTTTTTTAATTTTTATTTATTCATTTTTTTTAAAGTAGGCCCCATGCCCAGAATGGGGCTTGAATTCATGAACCTGAGATCAGGAGTTGCATGCTCTACCAACTGAGCCAGTGAGGTGCCACTGAATTTTTATAATTCTAATTTTTACATTAATTTTGAGTTAACTGTTGCATACGGTATAATTTTTGCATATATTATGTACATACACACATACATATGTATACATGTAATTGGTCAAGTATTAGTTTTTGTAAATACTCCTTTTTTTATTCCATTTAGTGTAGTGTCTCCGGGCCCATATATGTTGTCACAAATAGCAAGATTTCCTTCTTTGTAAAGGCAGAATATTCCATTGTATGTATGTGTATATATATGTGTGTGTGTGTATATATATATATATATATAAAACAAATTTTCTTTATTTATCCATCAAAGGATATTTAGGTTGTTTTCTTATCTTAGCTATTGTGAATAATGCTGCAATAAACATGGGAAGGAGATATCTCTTTGAGATCCAATTTCCTTTGGATAAATACCCCGAAGTGGGATTACTGGATCATATGGAAGTTCTATTTTTAATTTTTTGAAGAAACTACATACTGTTTTCTTTTAAAACCATTTTTGTTTTTTTTGTTTTTGATTTATTTTGAGAGAGATACAGAGAGCTTGCAGGCATGCACAGTCATGCATGAGTGGTGGAGGGGCAGAGGGAGAAGGAGAGAGAATCTTAAGCAGGTTCCATGCCCAGTGTGAAGTCTGACGTAGGCCTCTATCTAACCACTGAGAGATCGTGATCTGAGCTGAAATCAAGATGTGGACACTTAACTGAGTGAGCCACCCGGGTGCCCCCATACTGTGTTCTATGGTGGTTATACAAATTTACATTGTCTCTAATACAAGTGTTCTCTTCTTTTTTTTTTTTTTTTTTTCTGATAATAGCCATCATAACAGGTATATGGTGATATCTCATTGTGGTTTTGATTTGCATCACGCTGATAATTAGTGATGTTGAGCATCATATACCTATTGGGTATTGTATATATTCTTTGAAGAAATATATATTCAAGTCCTTTGCCGTTTTTTAATTGGGTTATTATTTTTTTCCCCTGTGGAGTTATATGAGATCATTATGTATTGGGTTATTGACTCCTTATCAGATATATGAGTCACAAACATTTTCTCCCATCCTGTAGGTTACCTTTTCATTTTGTCAATTCTGTGTTTTTTCTTGTTTTTTTGTTTTTGTTTGTGTTTTTGCTGTGCAGAAGCTTTTTAGTTTGATGTAGTCCCATTTGTCTATTTATGCTATTGTTGCCTGTGCTTTTGGTGTCATATCCAACAAATCATTGCCCAGTCCAATGTCTTTTATTTATCTATCTATTTATTTATTTATTTCCTTCCTTCCTTCCTTCCTTATTATTATTTTTTAATTTACATCCAGGTTAGTTAGCATATAGTGCAATAATGATTTCAGGAGTAGAATCCAGTGATTCATCCCCTACATATAACACCCACTGCTCATGCCAACAAGTGTCCTTCTTAATGTCCCTTGCCCATTTAGCCCATCCCCCATTCAAACCCCTCCAGCAATCCTTAATTGGTTCTCTGTATTTAAGAGTCTCTAATGTTTGGTCCCCCTCACTGTTTTTGTATTATTTTGCTTCCCTTCTCTTATGTTTTGTGTCTTAAATTCCACATATGAGTGGAGTCATATATGATACTTTTCTTTCTCTGGCTGGCTAATTTTGCTTTGCATAATACCCTCTAGTTCTATCCACATTGTCGCAAATGGCAAGATTTCATTCTTTTTCATTGCCAAGTAATACTCCATGGTATATATATACCACATCTTCTTTATCCATTCATCCATCAATGGACATTTGGGCTCTTTCCACACTTTGGCTATTGTTGATAGTGCTGCTGTAAACATGGGGATGCATGTGCCCCTTTGAAACAGCACTTCTGTATCCTTTGGATAAATACCTAGTGGTGCAATTGCTGGGTCGTAGGGTAGTTCTATTTTTAATTATTTGAGGAATCTCCATACTGTTTTCCAGAGTGGCTGTACCAGCAGTGCTCTCCCTCTGCATCCTGGCCAACATCTGTCGTTGCTCGAGTTGTTAATGTTAGCCATTCTGACAGGTATGAGGTGGTATCTCATTGTGGTTCTGATTTGTATTTCCCTGATGATGAGTGATGTTGAGCATTTTTTTCATGTGTCGGTTGGCCATCTGGATGTGTTCTTTGGAAAAATGTTTATTCATGTCTTTTGCCCATTTCTTCACTGGATTATTTGGTTTTTGGGTGTGGAGTTTGATAAGTTCTTTTTAGATTTTGGTTATAACCCTTTATCTGATATGTCATTTGCAAATATCTTCTTCCATTCCATTGATTGCCTTTTAGTTTTGCTGATTGTTTCCTTTGCCATGCAGAAGCTATTTATCTTGATGAGGTCCCAATGGTTCATTGTTGTTTTTGCTTTTCTTGCCTCTGGAGATGTGTTGAGTAAGAAGTTGCTGTGGCCAAGGTCAAAGAAGTTTTTGCCTGCTTTCTCCTCTAGGATTTTGAAGGCTTCCTGTCTTACATTTAGGTCTTTCAGCCATTTTGAGTTTATTTTTGTGTATGATGTAAGAAAGTGATGTATGTTCGTTCTTCTGCATATTGCTGTCCAGTTTTCCTAACATCATTTGCTGAAGAGACTGTCTTTATTACATTGGATATTCTTTCCTGCTTTGTCAAAGATTAGTTGGCCATATGTTTGTGGGTCCATTTCTGGGTTCTCTGTTGTGTTCCATTGATCTGTGTGTTGTTTTTGTTCCAGTACCATACTGTCTTGAGGATTACAGCTTTGTAATACAGCTTGAAGTCTGGAATTATGATGCCTCCAGCTATGGTTTTCTTTTTCAAGGTTGCTTTGGCTATTTGGGGTCTTTTCTGGTTCCATGCAAATTTTAGGATTGTTTGTTCTAGCTCTGTGAAGAATCGTGGTGTTATTTTGATAGGGATTGCATTGAATATGTAGATTGCTTTGGGTAGCATTGATAGTTAACAATATTCTTCCTATTGAGGAGCAAGGAATATTTTTCCATTTTTTTGTGTCTTCTTCAATTTCTTTCATAAGATTTCTCTAGTTTTCAGTGTATGCATTTTAACCTCTTTGGTTAGGTCATATCTTACTGTTTGTGGTGCAATTGTAAATGGGATAGATTTTTTTGATTTCTCTTTCTGCTGCTTCATTATTGGTGTATAGAAATGAACCAATTTCTGTGCATTGATTTCATATCCTGCGATTTTGCTGAATTCATGGATCAGTTCTAGCAGTTTTTGGTGGAATCTTTTGGGTTTTTCACATAAAGTATAATGTCATCTGTGAAGAGTGAAAGTTTTACTTCCTCCTTGCCGATTTGGATGCCTTTTATTTCTTTGTGTTGTCTGATTGCTAAGGCTATGACTTCCAACAATATATTTAGTAACAGTGGTGAGAGTGGACATCCTTGTTGTATTCCTGACCTTTATGGGAAAGCTCTCAGTTTTTCCCCATTGAGGATGATATTAGCAATGGGTCTTTTGTATATGGCTTTTATGATCTTGCAGTATAATCCTTCTATACCTACTTTCTGGAGGGTTTTTATCAAGAAGGATTCTGTATTTTGTCAAAGCTTTCTGTGCATCTATTGAGAGGATCATGTGGTTCTTATTCTTTCTTTTATTAACATGATGTATCACATTGATTTGTGGATATTGGACCAGCCCTGCATCCCAGGTATAAATCCCACTTGGTCATGGTGAATAATTTTTTTTTTAAATAATTAATTAATTAATTAATTAATTTATTTATTTTTGAGACAGAGAGAGAGCATGAACGGGGGAGGGGCAGAGAGAGAGGGAGACACAGAATCGGAAGCAGGCTCCAGGCTCTGGGCCATCAGCCCAGAGCCCGACGCGGGGCTTGAACTCACAGACCGGGAGATCGTGACCTGAGCTGAAGTCGGACGCTTAACCGACTGAGCCACCCAGGCGCCCCGGTGAATAATTGTTTTAATGTATCATTGGATCCGGTTGGCTAGTATCTTGTTGAGAATTTTTGCATCCATGTTCATCAGGGAAATTGATCTGTAGTTATCCTTTTTAGTGGGGTCTTTGCCTGGTTTTGGAACCAAGTTAATGCTGGCTTCATAGAATGAATTTTGGAAATTTTCCTTCCGTTTCTGTCTTTTGAAAGAGTTTCAAAAGAATAGGTATTAATTCTTCTTTAAATTTTTGGTAGAATTCCCCTGGAAAGCTATCTGGCCCTGGACTGTTTTGGGGGGGAGATTTTTGACTACTAATTCAATTTCTTTACTGGTTATGAGTCTTTTCACATTTTCTATTTTTTCCTCTTTTAGTTTCTGTGTTTCTAGGAATGCATCCGTTTCTTCCAGATTGCCAAATTTATTGACATATCATTGCTCATAATATTCTCTTATTATTGGTTCTATTTCTGTATTGTTGGTTGTGATCTCTCCTCTTTCGTTCATTTTTTAAAAATATGTATTTATTTTTGAGGGAGGGAGAGCGAAAGTGAGAGAGATAGAGAGAGACTGAGTGTGAGTGGGGGAGGGGGAGGAGACACAGAATTCGAAGCAGGCTCCAGGCTCTGAGCTGTCAGCACAGAGCCCAACATGAGGCTTGAACCCACAGATTGCCAGATTATGACCTGGGGCCAAGTCAGACGCTTAACTAACTAAGCCATCCAGGTGCCCCTCTCTGGTTTCAGTCTTGATTTTATTTATTTGGGTCCTTTCCTTTTTCTTTCTAATCAATCTGGCTAGGGATTTATCAACTTTGTTAATTCTTTCAAAGATCCAGCTCTTAGTTTTATTGATCTATTCCACTGTTTTTTGTGTTTTTTTTTTTAAATTTCAATATCATTGATTTCTGCTTTAATCTTTATTATTTCCCATATTCTGCTAGTGTTGAGCTTTATTTGCTGTTCTTTTTTCAACTCTTTAAGGTGTAAGGTTAGGTTGTATATCTGAGACTGTTCTTCCTTCTTTAGGAAGGCCTGGATTGCTATATACTTCCCTCTTTTGACTGCCTTTGCTGCATCCCAGAGATTTTGGGCAGTTGTGTTATTTTTATTGGCTTCCATGTACTTTTTAATTTCCTTTTTAATTTCTTGTTTAATGCATACATTATTTGGTAGGATGTTCTGTAGTCTCCAAGTATCTTTCCAAAGACCAAGTGGTCTTTCCAAATTTTTTCTTGTGGTTGATTTTGAGTTTCGTAGTGTGTGGTCTGAAAATATACACAGTATGATCTCGATTTTTTTGTACTTGTTGAGGGCTGATTTGTGTCCCTATATGTGATCTATTCTGGAGTATGTTCCATGTGCACTCGAGAAGAATGTGTATTCTGCTGCTTTAGGGTGAAATGTTCTAAATATATCAGGTAAGTCTATCCAGTCCAGTGTATCATTCAAAGCCATTTTTTCCTTATTGATTTTCTGCTTAGATGATCTGTCCATTGTTGTAAGTGGGGTGTTGAAGTCCCCTACTATTATGGTATTATTATCAATGCGTTTCTTTATGTTTTTGATTAATTGATTTATATATTCATCTATTCCATGTTGGGGGCATAAATATCTACAGCTGTTAGATATTCTTGGTGGAAAGACCCCTTAATTATGGTATAATGCCCTTCTTCAACTCTTGTTATGGTCTTTATTGTAAAATCTAATTTGTCTGATATAGGTATAGGTATTGCTACTCCAGCTTTCTTTTGGTGACCATTAGCATGTTAGAATGTTCTCCACCTCCTTATGGTCAATCTGAAGGTGTCTTTAGGTCTAAAATGTGTCTCTTGTTAACAGCATATAGATGGATCTTGTTTTCTTATCCATTCTGATACCCTGTGTCTTTTGATTGAGCATTTAGTCTATTTACATTTACAGTGAGTAGTGAAAATATGAATTTATTGCCATTGTGTTGCCTGTAGAGTTACAATTTCTGGTGGTGTTCTGTGGTCCTTACTAGTCTATGCTGCTTTTGGTCTTTTTTGTTTTGTTTCATCTTTTCTCCCCCCAGAGAGTCCCCCTTAAAATTTTTTGCAGGGCTGGTTTAGTGGTCATGAACTCCGATAGTTTTTGTTTGTCTGGGAAACTCTTTATCTCTCCTTCTATTTTGAATGATAGCCTTGCTGGATATGGAATTCCTGGCTGCATATTATTTCCAATACAGCACACTGAAAAATCCTGGCACTGCTTTCTGGCCTGCCAGTTTTCTATGGAAAGGTCTGCTGCGAACCTGATCTGTTTTCCCTTATAGTTTAAGGACTTTTTTTCCGCTTGCTGCTTTCATAATTCTTTTCTTGTCTGTGTATTTTGTGAATTGATCTATGATATGCTTTGTTGATGGTCGGTTGTTGTATCTAATGGGAGTTCTCAGTGCTTCTTGGAATTTTGATGTCTGTGTGTTTCGCTAGATGAGGAACGTTTTCTGGTATAATTTGCTTACATAACCCTTCTACCCCTTTTTCTCTCTCTTTATCTTTTGGGACTCCTATGATTCAGATGTTATTCCTTTTTAATAAGTAGCTGAGTTTTCTAATTCTTGTATCATCCTCTTTTGCCTTAGTTTCCCTCCTTTTTTCTGCTTCATTATTCTCCATAATTTCATCTTCTATGTCACTTATTTTCTGCTCTGCTTTGTCTATCTTTGCTGCCAAGGCATCCATTTGATTGCATCTTAGTTATTGCATTTTTAATTCATCCTAACTAGATGTTCCTTCTTTCATCTTTGCAGAAAGGGAGTCTATGCTTTTTTCAACCCCAGGTAGTATTCTAATTATTGTGACTCTAAATTCTTGCTCAGACATCTTGCTTATATCTGTGTTGATTAAGCCCCTGGCTGTCATTTCTTCCTGTTCTTTCTTTTGGGGTGAATTCCTTTGTTTTGTAATTTGGAGGAAGAAAAAGAATTCATGAAATGAAATTAAAAATTAAAATTAAAAACAACACAAAAAATCAAATAAAGGAAGCTAGATCCTAGGTGTGTTTTGGTCTGGTTATTGAAAGAAGCTTGGTGGAATAGAGAAAAAAGGGAAAGAAAAGAAAAAAAGAAAAAAAAGTAAGAAAAAATTTAACTTGAAAATACATATACAATAAAATAGAATAAAATGAAATGAAGAACGTGAAATAGAATTTAAAAAATTACAGAAAAGTAAAAAAAAGTAACAATAAATTTTATTTTTACTTTTTTTTACTTTTTATTTATTTTATTTATTTTTTTAATATGAAATTTATTGTCAAATTGGTTTCCATACAACACCCAGTGCTCATCCCAACAGGTGCCCTCTTCAATGCCAATCACTCACTTTCCCCTCCCTCCCTCCCCCCATCAATCCTCAGTTTATTCTGAGTTTTTAAGAGTCTCTTATGGTTTGGCTCCCTCCCTCTCTAACTTTTTTTTCACCCTTCCCCTCCTCCACGGTCTTCTGTTAAGTTTTTCAGGATACACATAAGAGTGAAAACATATGGAATCTGTCTTTCTCTGTATGACTTATTTCACTTAGCATCACACTCTCCAGTTCCATCCACGTTGCTACAAAAGGCCATATTTCATTCTTTCTCATTGCCACGTAGTATTCCATTGTGTATATAAACCACAATTTCTTTATCCGTTCATCACTTGATGGACATTTAGGCTCTTTCCATAGTTTGGCTATTGTTGAAAGTGCTGCTATAACCATTGGGGTACAAGTGGCCCTATGCATCAGCACTCCTGTATCCCTTGGGTAAATTCCTAGCAATGCTACTGCTCGGTCATAGGGTAGATCTGTTTTTTAATTTTTTGAGGAACCTCCACACTGTTTTCCAGAGTGGCTGCACCAGTTTGCATTCCCACCAACAGTGCCTGTAGTCTCCTGATTTGTTCATTTTAGCCACTCTGACTGGCGTGAGGTGATTATCTGAGTGTGTATTTCCCTGATGAGGAGTGATGTTGAGCATCTTTTCATGTGCCTGTTGGCTATCTGGATGTCTTCTTTAGAGAAGTGTCTATTCACATCTTCTGCCCATTTCTTCACTGGATTATTTGTTTTCCAGGTGTGGAGTTTGGTGAGTTCTTTATAGATTTTGGATACTAGCCCTTTGTCTGATATGTCATTTGAAAATATCTTTTCCCACTCCGTTGGTTGCCTTTTAGTTTTGTTGGTTGTTTCCTTTGCAGTGCAGAAGCTTTTTATCTTCATGAGATCCCAGTAGTTCATTTTTGCTTTTAATTCCCTTGCCTTTGGGGATGTGTCAAGTAAGAAATTGCTGCGGCTGATGTCAGAGAGGTTTTTTCCTGCTTTCCCTTCTAGAGTTTTGATGGTTTCCTGTCTCACATTCAGGTCCTTCCTCCATTTTGAGTTTATTTTTGTGAATGGTTTATTTTCTAGTTTCATTCTTCTGCATGTTGCTGTCCAGGTCTCCCAGCACCATTTGTTATAGAGACTGTCTTTTCCATTGGATATTCTTTGCTGCTCTGTCAAAGATTAGTTGACCATACTTTTGTGGGTCCAATTCTGGATTCTCTATCCTATTGCAATGGTCTATGTGTCTGTTTTTGTGCCAGTACCATGCTGTCTTGATGATTCCTCCTGCTTTGGTCTTATTCTTCAATATTACTTTGGCTTTTTGGGGTCTTTTGTGGTTCCATACAAATTTTAGGATTGCTTGTTCTAGCTTTGAGAAGAATGCTGGTGCAATTTTGATTGGGATTCCATTGAATGGGTAGAGTGCTTTGGGTAGTAATAAAATTTTGTCTTTTGTATCCAAGAAAAAGAAGAGAAAGGAGAAGAAAAGCAATGAATAGAGGAACCAGCAAGCAGAATGAAACCCGAATGTAGTTACATCCAGTTTCCCTGGAACTCAAAATATGAAGTACTCTATAGTCCATATACTAAACAGGCAGAGAGACTTGTGGTCCTTTAGGGCATGTGTTTGGAGGATGCAGTTGGGAGGCACTTGGTGTAATGGTTCCATTCTCCACTGTGTGGTGCAACTTAGCTTACTGGGGTAGTTTGGTATGGTGCAGGAGCATGTGCACGTGTATGTGCTGAGAGGTGAAAATGGCGTCATCCAGCTCCCTATTTCTGGCACAGGAACTTTGCACCCTCACTGACCCACAGTCATGCACCCCTCCAGTGTCTCAGGCTTCCGTCCACTCCCCTTTCTATATTTTCCATGTCCAAGCCATCAGCCTGCCAGATGACACCTCCCTCACGAATTTTATATCAGATGGGTCTGTTTTTCCAATCCCCCCACTTTTAAGAACCCTGTGGCTTGGACCCGCTCTGACCCTCTTGGGGAGGGTCTTCCTGAGCAATGGCTGGGTGCTGGCTTGCTCCAGAGAACATTCATGGGTTCATAGTGCTGCAGAGAGGTTCAGAGATTATGGCAAATCACAACACACAGCTGGTGCCAGGTTTCATCACACTCTGGTATCTTTGTTCCAATACCAGCAAACATGGCTGTTCTCTGGCGTCTGCTGGGACCTTTCTTTCTGGAGAGGCTGTATGGCCTCTACCAAATGCCCTCCAAGGAAGGGAACCACTTCTCCCTGTGTGGCCCACAGACCACTTGGACTTCACTGCCTACTCCTGGGGATTCACCCTTTTTCCTCACCAGAGCAGTGCAAGGTATTGAGCTACATAATTTCCAACTCTGCGCTCCCCTGTTTGTAGTCCATTATAGTCCTAATGGTATTGAATCCTTTCCTTTCTTCCTATCAGTGATGTTGGGAACAGATTTCTTGTCCAGTTCCTTGCAAGTGTTTCCACTCTTTCTCTTTCTGTCTAGCTACTTTTGGGAGGAGTGCTTTTCCTGTGCTTTACCAAAATACTGCACTCTACCCGCTTTCTATGTCCTCTCTCTGCAAAAACAGCTCCCTACTCTCAACAGCTTGTCTCTCCCCCAATTCACCTCTCCACACCTCATATCTGCTGAGTTCTGCACCTCAAGTCATGCCGATTTCTGTGCTAATCCTCAGATCAGTTTCCTAGGTGTGCAAAATGGTTTGGTGCTGATCTAACTGCATTCTAGGGATGAGAGAAGCTGAAAACTTCCATGTTGCTCTGTCATCTTGGCCCCTTCCTAGTCCAATGCCTTGAAGCTTTTTCTCTATGTTTTATTCTAAGAGTTTTATTATTTCAGAATTTATGTTCTTTAATCCATTTTTAGTTGATTGTGGCAAATGGTGTGAAATAACCATCCCATTTCATTCTTCTGAGTATAGGTATCCATTTTTCCATATAACATGTATTGAGGAGACTATCATTATATATCCTTGGCATTATTTTGAAAGATCAGTTGACACTATCTGTGTGTGTTTATTTCTGGGATCTTTATTCTATTGCATTGGTCTTTGTGTTTGTTTTTATGCCAGTACCATACCACTTTTATTACTGTGGCTTTGTAATATATTTTGAAATCAGAGTGTGATACCTCCAACTTTGTTTATCTTTTCAGAAATGTTTCAGCTATTTGGGGTCTTTTGTGATTCTTAATAAATTTTAATATATATTTGTTTCTATTTCTGTAAAAAATGACTTTGGGATGAGTCCGGGTAGACCTGAGTCTATAAGGGTAGAAGCTTTTGTTTCTGTACCCAGGTTTGTGGTTGATGGGCCTATTATTGGGGTATGGGCCCATTTCTCAAAGCGATTTCTCTTGGTCTTGAGCTCCACAAAGGTGTTTCAATCTCATGTATGGATCCCAAGCCGCTGTTGAAGGCACTTTTTGCCATGAATGGTTGCCAAAGTTAGTGTTTCTGTGGGAGGAGTGAGGTCTGGGGGCCTTCTATTCTGCCACTTTGCTTACATCACTCTCCATTACAGTGTTGAGTAGAAGTGGTGACAACAGGTATCGTTATATTTTTCTTGAACTTATAAGAATAGTATTAATTCTTCCACTTATCAGTAGGCTTTTGGTAGATTCCCTTTGTCAGGTTGACAGTGCTCTTTTATATTTCTAATTTGTTGAAAATTTTCATGAGGCATGGATGTTAGATTTCATCAGGGGTTTCTGTTTTGAGATGACCATATGGTTTTTTGTTTGTTTTAGTCTGTTAAATATGTTAAGTTACACTAATTGATTTTTGAATTTTAAAAGAATTTTGCATTCCTAAAATAAACTCTTATTTGTCATGATATATTATCTTTTTTATATTGTTGGAATCAATTTGCTAATTCTTAATTTTTAAGTATAATTTAAATACAGTATTTTATCAATTTCAGATACACAGTATAGTGATACATCAATTCTGTACATTACCAGTGCTCATCACGATATGTGTACTCTTAATCCCCTTTGTCTTTCACCTAATACCCCACTGACTTCCCCTCTGTCAACCACCAGTTTGTTCTCTGTACTTAAGAATCTATTTTTTTGTCTCTTTTTTCTCTGTTTATTTGTTTTGTTTCTTAAATTCCATATATAAGTGAAATCATGATATTTGTCTTTGACTTATTTTAGTCTCTAAGTCAATCATGTTTTTGCATATGGCAAGGTCTCATTATATTTTTATGGCTGAATAATATTCCATGTGTATATCTATTACACCTTTATCCATTTATCTATGAATAGACACGAGTTGCTTCCATATCTTGATTATTGTAGTTGCAGTAACATAGGGCTGCATATGTGTTTTCTAATTAATGTCTTCACTTTCTTTTTTTCTCAGTAGTGAAATTACTGGGTCATGTAGTAATTCTGTTTTAAAATTTTTGAGGAACCTCCATACTGTTCTGCACAATGGCTACACCAACTTGCATTCCCACCAACAGTGCTCCATATCTTCCAAACACTTGTTTCTTGTGTTTTTGATAAGCTGTTCTGACAGGTGTGAGGTGATATCTCATTGTGGTTTTGACTTGCATTTTCTTGATGATTAATGATGTTGAGCATCTTTTCGTGTGTGTTGTTCATTTGTATGTCAATGGAAAAAGTCTTTGGAAAACTGTCTATTCATGTCTGCTACCTTTATTTATTTATTTATTTATTTATTTATTTATTCAATTTAAAAAATTTACATCCAAGTTAATGAGCATGTAGTGCAACAATGATTTCAGGAGTAGATTCCATAATGCCCCTTACCCATTTAACCCATCCCCCCTCCCCTTCCACAACCCCTCCAGTAACCCTCTGTTTGTTCTCCATATTTAAGAGTCTCTTCTGTTTTGTCCCCCTCCCTTTTTTTATATTACTTGTTTCCCTTCCTTATGTTCATCTCTTTTGTATCTTAAAGTCCTCGTATGAGTGAAGTCCTATGATGTTTGTCTTTCTCTGACTGACTTTTTGCGCTTAGCATAATACCCTCTAGTTCCATCCATGTAGTTGCAAATGACAAGATTTCGTTCTTTTTGATTGCTGAGTAATACTCCATTGTATATGTATACCACATCTTCTTTATCCATTCATCCATCGATGGACATTTGGGCTCTTTCCACACTTTGGCTATTTTTTTTTTTAATTTTTTTTTAATATATGAAATTTATTGTCAAATTGGTTTCCATACAACACCCAGTGCTCATCCCAAAAGGTGCCCTCCTCAATACCCATCACCCACCCTCCCCTCCCTCCCACCCCCCATCAACCCTCAGTTTGTTCTCAGTTTTTAAGAGTCTCTTATGCTTTGTCTCTCTCCCACTCTAACCTCTTTTTTTTTTTTTCTTTCCCTCCCCCATGGGTTTCTGTTAAGTTTCTCAGGATCCACATAAGAGTGAAACCATATGGTATCTGTCTTTCTCTGTATGGCTTATTTCACTTAGCATCACACTCTCCAGTTCCATCCACATTGCTACAAAAGGCCATATTTTATTTTTTCTCATTGCCACGTAGTATTCCATAGTGTATATAAACCATAGTTTCTTTATCCATTCATCAGTTGATGGACATTTAGGCTCTTTCCATAATTTGGCTATTGTTGAGAGTGCTGCTGTAAACATTGGGGTACAGGTGCCCCTATGCATCAGTACTCCTGTATCCCTTGGATAAATTCCTAGCAGTGCTATTGCTGGGTCATAGGGTAGATCTATTTTTAATTTTCTGAGGAACCTCCACACTGCTTTCCAGAGCGGCTGCACCAATTTGCATTCCCACCAACAGTGCAAGAGGGTTCCCGTTTCTCCACATCCTCTCCAGCATCTGTAGTCTAACGATTTGTTCATTTTGGCCACTCTGACTGGCGTGAGGTGATACCTGAGTGTGGTTTTGATTTGTATTTCCCTGATAAGGAGCGACGCTGAACATCTTTTCATGTGCCTGTGGGCCATCCGGATGTCTTCTTTAGAGAAGTGTCTATTCATGTTTTCTGCCCATTTCTTCACTGGGTTATTTGCTTTTCGGGTGTGGAGTTTGGTGAGCTCTTTATAGATTTTGGATACTAGCCCTTTGTCCGATATGTCATTTGCAAATATCTTTTCCCATTCCGTTGGTTGCCTTTTCGTTTTGTTGGTTGTTTCCTTTGCTGTGCAGAAGCTTTTTATCTTCATAAGGTCCTAGTAATTCACTTTTGCTTTTAATTCCCTTGCCTTTGGGGATGTGTCGAGTAAGAGATTGCTACGGCTGAGGTCAGAGAGGTCTTTTCCTGCTTTCTCCTCTAAGGTTTTGATGGTTTCCTGTCTCACATTCAGGTCCTTTATCCATTTTGAGTTTATTTTTGTGAATGGTGTGAGAAAGTGGTCTAGTTTCAACCTTCTGCATGTTGCTGTCCAGTTCTCCCAGCACCATTTGTTAAAGAGACTGTCTTTTTTCCATTGGATGTTCTTTCCTGCTTTGTCAAAGATGAGTTGGCCATACGTTTGTGGGTCTAGTTCTGGGGTTTCTATTCTATTCCATTCCATTGGTCTATGTGTCTGTTTTTGTGCCAATACCATGCTGTCTTGATGATGACAGCTTTGTAGTAGAGGATAAAGTCTGGAATTGTGATGCCTCCTGCTTTGGTCTTCTTCTTCAAAATTACTTTGGCTATTCGGGGCCTTTTGTGGTTCCATATGAATTTTAGGATTGCTTGTTCTAGTTTCGAGAAGAATGCTGGTGCAATTTTGATTGGGATTGCATTGAATGTGTAGATAGCTTTGGGTAGTATTGACATTTTGACAACATTTATTCTTCCAATCCATGAGCAGGGAATGTCTTTCCATTTCTTTAAATCTTCTTCAATGACCTTCATAAGCTTTCTATAGTTTTCAGCATACAGATCCTTTACATCTTTGGTTAGATTTATTCCTAGGTATTTTATGCTTCTTGGTGCAATTGTGAATGGGATCAGTTTCTTTATTTGTCTTTCTGTTGCTTCATTGTTAGTGTATAAGAATGCAACTGATTTCTGTACAGTGATTTTGTATCCTGCAACTTTGCTGAATTCATGTATCAGTTCTAGCAGACTTTTGGTGGAGTCTATCGGATTTTCCATGTATAATATCATGTCATCTGCAAAAAGCGAAAGCTTGACTTCATCTTTGCCAATTTGGATGCCTTTGATTTCCTTTTGTTGTCTGATTGCTGATGCTAGAACTTCCAGCACTATGTTAAACAACAGCGGTGAGAGTGGGCATCCCTGTCCTGTTCCTGATCTCAGGGAAAAAGCTCTCAGTTTTTCCCCGTTGAGGATGATGTTAGCTGTGGGCTTTTTATAAATGGCTTTTATGATCTTTAAGTATGTTCCTTCTATCCCGACTTTCTCAAGGGTTTTTATTAAGAAAGGGTGCTGGATTTTGTCAAAGGCCTTTTCTGCGTCGATTGACAGCATCATATGGTTCTTCTCTTTTTTTTTGTTAATGTGATGTATCACGTTGATTGATTTGCGAATGTTGAACCAGCCCTGCATCCCAGGAATGAATCCCACTTGATCATGGTGAATAATTTTTTTTATATGCTGTTGAATTCGATTTGCTAGTATCTTATTGAGAATTTTGGCATCCATATTCATCAGGGATATTGGCCTATAGTTCTCTTTTTTTACTGGGTCTGTGTCTGGTTTAGGAATCAAAGTAATGCTGGCTTCATAGAATGAGTCTGGAAGTTTTCCTTCCCTTTCTATTTCTTGGAATAGCTTGAGAAGGATAGGTATTATCTCTGCTTTAAACGTCTGGTAGAACTCCCCTGGGAAGCCATCTGGTCCTGGACTCTTATTTGTTGGGAGATTTTTGATAACCGATTCAATTTCTTCGCTGGTTATGGGTCTGTTCAAGCTTTCTATTTCCTCCTGTTTGAGTTTTGGAAGAGTGTGGGTGTTTAGGAATTTGTCCATTTCTTCCAGGTTGTCCAATTTGTTGGCATATAATTTTTCATAGTATTCCCTGATCATTGTTTGTATCTCTGAGGGATTGGTTGTAATAATTCCATTTTCATTCATGATTGTATCTATTTGGGTCATCTCCCTTTTCTTTTTGAGAAGACACTTTGGCTATTATTGATAGAGCTGCTATAAATATTGGGGTGCATGTGCCCTTTTGAAACAGCATACCTGTATCCCATGGGTAAATACCTAGTAGTGCAATTGCTGGGTAGGGTAGTTCTATTTTTTTGTTTTTGAGGAACCGCCATACTGTGTTCCAGAGTGGCTGTACCAGGTTTCCCACCAGCAGTGCAAAAAGATCCTCTTTCTTTGCTTCCTCACCAACATCTGTTGTTGCCTGAGTTGTTAATGTTAGCCATTCTGACAGGTGTGAGGTGGTTATCTCATTGTGGTTTTGATTTGTATTTCCCTGATGATGAGTGATGTTGAGCATTTTTTCATGTGTCTGTTGGCCATCTGGATGTTTTTTTTGGAGAATTGTCTATTCATGTCTTTTGCCCATTTCTTGTTTTTTTTTTAACATTTATTTTTGAGAGACAGAGAGAGATAGAGCATGAGTGGGGGAGGGGCAGAGGGAGTGGGGTACACAGAATCCAAAGCAAGCTCCAGGCTCTGAGCTGTCAGCACAGAGCCCAACGCAGGGCTTGAACTCATGGACCGCGAGATCATGACCTGAGCCAAGTTTGGCCACTTAACTGACTGAGCTTTCCAGGTGCCCCTGGACTATTTCTTCACTGGATTATTTACTCTTTGGGTGTTGAGTTTGGTAAGTTCTTTTTAGATTTTGGATACTAACCCTTTATCTAATATGTCATTTGCAGATATCTTCTCCGATTCCATTGGTTGCCTTTTAGTTTTGCTGATTGTTTCCTTTGCCATGCAGAAGCTTTTTATTTTGACGAGATCCCAATAGTTCATTTTTGCTTTTGTTTCCCTTGCCTCTGGAGACATGTTGAGTAATAAGTTGCTGTGGCCAAGGTCAAAGAGGTTTTTGCCTGCTTTCTTCTCAAGGATTTTGATGGCTTTCTGTCTTACATTTAGGTCTTTTATGCATTTCGAGTTTATTTTTGTGTATTGTGTAGGAAAGTGGTCCAGGGTCATTTTTCTGCATGTCGCTGTCCAGTTTTCCCAGCACCATTTGCTGAAGAGACTGTCTTCATTCCATCGGATATTCTTTCCTGCTTTGTCAAAGATTAGTTGGCCATATGTTTGTGTTGGTGCATTTCTGGGTTCTCGGTTGTGTTCCATTGATCTGAGTGTCTGTTTTTTGTGCCAGTACCATACTGTCTTGATGATTATAGCTTTGTAATACAGCTTGAAGTCCGGTGCTACCCATTTTTAAATTGAATTATTTGGGTTTTTGGTGTTGAGTTGTATAACTTATTTATCTATTTGGATATTAGCCCCTTATCAGATCTGTCATTTGCAAATATCTTCTCCCATTGATTGGGTTGCCTCGTCAGTTTGTTGATGGTTTCTTTTGCTGTGTGAAAGCGTATTATTTTGGTGTAGTCCCATAAATTCTTAAGTTTTCAATATTTACCTCCATGTTCACAAGGAATATAATCTATAGGTCTACAATTTATTTTTTGTTTTGTTTTGTTTTTGAAATATCTCTGGTCTTGGTATCAGGGTAATGCTGACCTTGGTGAGTAAAGTTAAAAGTATTCCTTGCTTAAATATTTGGTAGAATTCTCTAATAAAACTATCTGGGAGTGGAGGTTTTTTTGCAGGGAGATTTTTAACTACAAATTCAATATTTAAAATGATAGATGATATGAAAACTATCATTCTGCTTGAGTGTTAATTATTGTATTTTATAAATAATTTGACTATTTCATCTATGTTGTCAATTTATTAGCATACACTTTGCATAATATTTCTTTGTTATTTTAATATCTGTAGAATCTGCAATGATGTCACCTTGTTTCTTGCAGATATTGTTAATTTGTGTTTACTTTTTTTCCCCCCAGATCATTCTGGTTAGAACTTTATCAGTGTTATTCATCTCATTAAAAAAACAGTGTTTGGTTTCATTGATTTACTACATAGTTTTTATGATTTATATTTTACTGATATTTGCTTGTACTTTCTCCTGCCTATTTGTATTTCATTTGCTCTTCTCTTTCTAGTTTTCTAAGGTGGGATTTGTGGTTGTTGATTTGAGACATTTCTTTTCTGTTGATGTAAGTAGTGCTATTTGCTTTCTTGTGAGTACTAATTCAACTGTATTCCCCAAACTTTGATATGTTGTGTTTTACTTTTTATTCAGTTCAAAATGCTTCTCGTTTTCCCTTTTGATTTCTTTTTTGATTCATGCATTATTTATAAATTTGCTACTTAGTTTCTATATATTTGGGGATTTTTTGGATACCTTAATGTAGTTGGCTTCAAATTTAATTCCATTGTGGTATTAATGTTTGCTTTTACATGGATTGAGAGTTATTTCATGGCCCAAAATATGGTCTCTGTTGTTTACTATTCTGAGTAAACATGAAAAGAATGTGTATTCTGCAATTGTTAAGTCAAATATTCTATATATGTCAATTTAGTCTAGTAGATTGATAATGTTGTTGGAGTCTTCTCTATTTTTATGTCTTTCTTTATAGAGTGAAGGATTTTGAAATTACTAGTTACAATCCTGGATTTGTCTTTTTTACTTTTTGCTTACCTGTCATGTTTATTTTGTATATTTTGAAGCTCTCTTATTAGCTATATAAAGGTTTACTATTTTTATGTCTGCTTGATGAATAGTCCCCAATATCACTATGAAATACCCCTTTTTGTCCCTATTAATTTTTTTTCTGAAGTTGAGTTTTATAAAAATATAGCTATTTCAGCTTTCTTTTTATCAATGTTCGCATAGTATATTCTTTCCTATCCTTTTACTTTTAACTTAGTCTTTTTATTTCAACTTGGTTTCTTGGTTTTTACTTTGTCTTACACTTAATTCCAGTAATATAATCTCTTTCAAGGTTTTTAGGCAGTTTGCATTCAGTGAGAATATTGAAATAATTGGGTTTAGATAATCCACCTTTCTATTTTTCTATTTGTCCCATCTGTTCTTTGTTTTCATTTTTTCTTTTTTTCTTCTTTCATTTGTATTAGATTTTTTTAAAAAAATGTTTATTTATTTCTTTTGAGAGAGAGAGAGATAGAGAGAGAGAGGGAGGGAGGGAGGGAGGGAGGAAGCAACAGAGAGGGGGAGAGAGAATCCCAAGCAAGCTCTGCATTGTTACCATAGGCTCCATCCCATAAATCCTGAGATCTTGACCTGAGCTGAAATCAAGTCAGATGCTTAACTGACTGAGCCACCCAGGCACCCTGGATTAAATTCTTTTGTGATACCATTTTGTCTCCTTTTATGGCTTATTAGCTATAAGACTTAACTGTTTTACTTTAAAGATTGACTTTGGGTTTACTGTGTTATTTGCAACTTTTCACAGTTATACCATTTCACATACAATATAAGGAACTTAAAACAGTCTATTTCCATATCTCCTTTTTTGACTTTTGAGATATTGTCATACATTATACTTTTTTTTAAAAATTTTTTTTAACGTTTTATTTATTTTTGAGACAGGGAGAGACAGAGCATGAACAGGGGAGGGTCAGAGAGAGGGAGCCACAGAATCTGAAACAGGCTCCAGGCTCTGAGCTGTCAGCACAGAGCCCAACGCGGGGCTCGAACTCCCGGACTGCGAGATCATGACCTGAGCCAAAGTTGGCCGCTTAACCGACTGAGCCACCCAGGTGCCCCTCATACATTGTACTTTTAATAGGTTATAAGCCTTATAATATATTGCTATTGTTTTGCTTGAAATAGTTAATTATCTGTTAAAGAGATTTGAATAACAAAAGAACCTTATGTTTACCCATGTAGTTATCATTTCCTGTGTGCTTTATTCATTTGTGTAGATACAGATTTCTATCAGATATCTTTCTTGTTCTTTCTGCTTAAACAACTTTCTTTAACATTTCTTGTAATGTATGTCTGAATTCTTTTTGGTTTTATGTGTATGCTTAAAGAACTTCTTTTAATGTTTCTGGTAATGCATATCTGAATTTTTTTGGTTTTGTGAATGATTTTATTTCATTTTTGTTTTCTAAAAATATTTTCACTGGATAAAGAATCATAGATTGCCAGGTTTTGTTTTTTCTTTTAGTGCTGTTAAGATGTTGATCCACCCTCTTTAATACTGTTCCCATTGTGGTAGATCTGTCACTTATAAATGTTGTCAACAGAGGTTATGTGCTCATGTACATAACATGTCTTTTTGCTCTGGCGGTTCTAAATACTTGTATCAGTATTTTGGAAAAAACTGATTATGATGCATTTTCATTTTTCTTGTGTTTTGGGTTGGTTGAGTTGTTTGGATCTGTGGGTCTATAGTTTCTCCTCTCCTTTCTCCATCCTCCTCTTCTTTTGAGACTCTAATTACATATATTTTAGGTTGCTTGAAAATGTCCCACAGGTCATCAGTTCCACTTTATTATTTTCTTCAGTAAGTTTTGTCTTACAGTTTTATGAGATATTTTTATTTACCATGTATTTTAGTTCACTAATCATTTTCTTCTGCAATGTTTCATATGCCATAATCACATCCAGTGCAGTTTTCCTCTTTGACATTGTTTTTTTCATCTCTAGAAGTTTGAGTTTTGTCTTTTTTTTTTTTTTTGTCTTTGTATTCATCTACTTAGCATATTCAGTCTTTCCTTTAGGTGCTTGAATATATGAAGTACAACTAAAATAACTAAATTCTTTGTGCACTCATTCTCTCATCTGTGTCATTTCTGGGGCATTTTCAATTGATTGATTCTTGTCTTCACCATGGGTCTTGTTTTACTTCTTTATTTGCCTGGCAATTTTTTATTGGAATTCTGGACATTCATATATTTACCTTGCTGTGTGCTTGATAGGTTTATATTCTTTTGAATACTCTTGAGCTTTTTTTTTTTTTTTAGCAATGTTAATTTATTTTTAAGAGACGGAGAGAGACAGAGTGTGAGTGGGGGAGGGACAGAGAAAGAGGGAGACACAGAATCTGAAGCAGGTTCCAAGCTGTCAGCACAGAGCCCGATGCAGGGCTAAAACTCACGAACTGAGAGATCATGACCTGAGCTGAAGTCAGAAGCTTAACCAATTGAGCCACCCAGTGACCCTCTTGAACTTTGTTTTGAAATTTGGTTAAGTCACTTAGAAATAATTTGATCTATTTGGGTCTTGCCATTAAGTTCTGTTAGGTGGAACCAGAGAAGTTTTCAAGTGTATGACTAATGGGACTAAGGCCAAATTGCTCTGAACATTTTAGCCAGTGCTCTGTGGAATTATGAGCTTTTGCCCTGTAGCTGGTGTGAACTAGCTATTCCTTTCTTTCTTTCTTTTTTTTTATTTTATTTTATTTTATTTATTTTTTTTTTTCAACATTTATTTATTTTTGGGACAGAGAGAGACAGAGCATGAACGGGGGAGGGGCAGAGAGAGAGGGAGACACAGAATCCGAAACAGGCTCCAGGCTCTGAGCTGTCAGCCCAGAGCCCGACGCGGGGCTCGAACTCACGGACTGCGAGATCGTGACCTGGCTGAAGTCGGACGCTTAACCGACTGCGCCACCCAGGCGCCCCTCCTTTCTTTCCTTCTTTCTTTCTTTCTTTCTTTCTTTCTTTCTTTCTTTCTTTCTTTCTTTCTTTTCTTTCTTTCTTTCAAATGTTTTTTTATTTTAGAGAGAGAGAGAGAGAGAGAGAGAGCGAGAGAGAGCGAGCACAAGCAGGGGAGAAGCATAGAGAGAGGGAGACACAGAATCTGAAGCAGGCTCCATGCTCTGAGCTGTCAGCACAGAGCCCGACGTGGGGCTCAAACTCAAGAGCCGTGAGATCATGACCTGAGCCAAAGTTGGATGCCTAACCGACTGAGCCACCCAGGGCCCCCAGCTATTCCTGTTTCTATACCAGCTCCCAGCAGTGCTGGAGCTCCAGGGTGTGGTGAGCAAGATGTCAAGGGTGCAAAATTTAATGTGTTACTCAGGTTCATGCAAGCTCAGGGTCTGCATCTGAGAATGCATCCCTCCTAAAATTTTGTGTCTTAGACATCATGCTTGCATTATAATAGTCCTAGTCCTGGTTTGTAGGATTGGTGATTTCTAATTCAGGGGTTAGTAAACTTTTACTTTATGGGCTAAATAGTAAAAATTTTAAGCTGGTGAGACACAAAGTTCCCATTAAATTTAATCAATGCTGCTATTACAGCATGAACATAGTCATAAATAACATGTGAATGATGTCTGAGTGTGTTCCAATACAATTTTATTTTCTAAAACAGCCCACTGGCTATGGTTTGTGGATTCCTTCTCTAATCCTTGGGTGTTGCTTTCCCTAGCCTTGGGTAGTTTCTTCACATCCATATGCTGTTCAGTACTTAACTGAGACTGTGCAGATTTGTAGAGTTTTTTTGTAATTCTCTTTTCTCCAGGACCCTCTTGTAAGCTCTAGTTACATGGTTCTCCTTTATGTCAGCCTCATCTCTTCAACTCAGAGAGGCTACTCAGCTCTGGATTTGCTTTCCTTGTGTCATGGCTCCTTTGTTGACTGACATTCAGTGTCTTAGATGCTTTTTGGGTCCTATTTTGTATACAATTAGTGAAGTTATTTCAGGTGAGAGGATAAATCCAGTTTTGTTATTTCATGTTGTCATAAAATGGAAATCTCTAATATTATGTTTTCAAGTTAAGTTGTACCATAAATAGAAATGAAATAAAATATTTGTACAGAATCAGTGTTCAGAATTCATACTTTAACTTTATGGAATTATCAAGTTATTATAGACTTCCAGAGTCTCAATTTCTTCATTTGTAGAAAGAGGATAATAAAATATCTTTCTCATAGGCTTGTTGGGAAGTTTAAATGAATAATAAGTGAGATAGCACCTAGCATTGTGTATTTCTTATAGTATGCATAAAGATGTTTAATTCACTTTCCCAGGTTTGATATATTGATGAATTAAAAACTGATTGCAATTTTTTAGGCAAGGTGTTGGGGTTGGATGGTACTGAGGGATATAGGTAAACATAAATTATATTGCTTCTATTTTAATTGTATTGCCATTGTTTTTGAGTTGGATAGTGGTGGTAAGCAACCTGTATTTCACTTTTCTCCTTATGTCCCATTAAGAGGAGTTTAATTAAAGTGTTATTATATTTTCCATTTATAGAATCACTTTGGTGTATTGTCTCTTTGTGTCTTTTGCCCATTTTTTAATTGGATTTTTTTAACTGATTAATTTTCAGAGTTCTTTATATTCTAGATTTAAATCCATTGTCAGATATATGGTTTGCAAATATCTTCTCCTATTCTGTAGCTTGTCTTTTCATCCTCTTATCAGGGACTTACAGAGAGAAAAGGTTTTTTGTTTTTTTTTTTAAACTTTGATGAAATCCAGTTCATCAAAGTTTACCTTTTGTGGGTCATATTTTTTGTGTCCTGAGGACTCTTTACCAAGCCTTACATCCTGAAAATTTTCTCCTATGTTACCTTCTACATTTTTATAGCTTTATACTTTATACTGTAATTTCTGACCGTTTAGGTTTTTGTATAAGGTATGAGGTTGAGATCAAGGTTCATTCTTTTGCCGATGGATCCCCGATTGATCCAGCACCATTTATTAACAATACTGTACAGTCTGCATTGAATTGCTTTTGCACCTTTGTAGCAAACCAGTTGCCTGTACTTTTGGGGTCTATTTCTGGGTTCTCTATGGTGTTACATTAATCTATGTGTCTATTCGTCTGTCATTACTACATAGTCTTGCTTACTCTTGTGATACAATCAGCTTTGAGAACAGAATAATTCTTCCCATTTTATTTTTTTTAGAATCAGACATCCAGGTTCCATTGTCATTCCACATATTTTAGAATAGGCTTATCTATATATTAAAAAAATCTTCCCGGGATTTTGATAGTAATTCTGGTAAACTTTATCAGTTTGTGCATCTTCAGTATGTTGTCTTCCATCCATGACATAGTAGGTCATTTATTTTGATCTTTTATCAGCATTATATGATTTGCAGCGTACTGATTATGCGTGTGTTTTATTAAATGCACATCTAAGCATTTCTTTTATTTTTTAAAAATAAATTGTATAAGTGTTATATTTTTAGTCTTGGTGTCCATGTGTTGTCCATTGCTAGTATGTAAAAATACAACTGATTTTTGTATGTTGACCTTATAGCCTGTGACCCTATTGAACTTACTTAGTAGTTTAATAAATTTCTTTGATTTTTTTCTGAATAGATGATTGTTCCAAATATAGGGCCAATTTTACTTTATTTCTGATTTGTATGCCTTTTATTCCCTTTACTTGCCTTAATGTACTAGCTACAACTTCAGAACTATACTGAATAGAAGGGATGGGAACAGATATCCTTGCCTTTTGTGATCTTAGGGGAAAGCTTTGAGTCTTTCACCATCAAGTAATGATATTGGTGGGAGGCCTTTCGTAGATGTTCTGTATCAAATGGGTAAAGTTCTCTCTACCTCGTTTTCTGAGTTTTTAGTTCGATGACTAAGAAATATTGTCAACTGTTTTTTCTGTATCAGTTAATGTGATCATGAAATTTTCCTTTTTAGCCTGTTAATATGGTAGATTACACTGATTGATTTTCTAATATTAAACCAGCCTTTTAGAATAAACATATTGTCATGGTATGTTTCTTTTTATGTATTACTGAAAGTTTATTTGCCAATATTTTGTTAAAGTGTTTTTGCAGTGATACTATATAATGAATACTGGTTTGTAGTTTTCACTTTCTGTACTATCTTTGCAATCAGGATAATACTGGTTTCCTAAATGATTGCAGCCACTTATTTTCTAGAAGAAATTGTATACAGTTGGTGTTAACTCTTCCTTCAGCATTTAGTAGAGTTCTCCAATGAAACTATGAGGGCCTGGATGTATTTTTTTTGGAGTTTTAAAATTAGTAATTCAATTTCTTTTTGTTTGTTTTTAATTTTTACATAAACTCTTTATTTTGTAAGTTTTAGATGTATAATAAAATTGATTAGACAATACAGAGTTCCATATTCCCCACACCCAACATCCCTGTAAGTAATAATATTACATCAGTTTATAATGTTTGTTAAAAGTAGCAAACTGACTTGATACATTATTATTAAAGGGCATATTTTTTTTTCTCATTTCTTTTGTTTTTACCTAATGTCATTTTTCTTTTCCAAGATACCACATTATATTTTGTCATATCATCTTAGGTTCCTCTTGACTGACAGTTTCTCAGACTGGCCTTGTTTTTATTTTTTAATTAATTAATTAGTTATTAATTAAAACATTTTATTATTTTTTTTTTAAATTTATTTTTTTTAATTTATTTTTTTTTATTTATATATGAAATTTATTGTCAAATTGGTTTCCATACAACACCCAGTGCTCATCCCAAAAGGTGCCCTCCTCAATACCCATCACCCACCCTCTCCTCCCTCCCACCCCCCATCAACCCTCAGTTTGCTCTCAGTTCTCAACAGTCTCTTATGCTTTGGCTCTCTCCCACTCTAACCTCTTTTTTTTTTTTTTTTTCCTTCCCCTCCCCCATGGGTTCCTGTTAAGTTTCTCAGGATCCACATAAGAGTGAAACCGTATGGTATCTGTCTTTCTCTGTATGGCTTATTTCACTTAGCATCACACTGTCCAGTTCCATCCACGTTGCTACAAAAGGCCATATTTCATTTTTTCTCATTGCCACGTAGTATTCCATAGTGTATATAAACCACAATTTCTTTATCCATTCATCAGTTGATGGACATTTAGGCTCTTTCCATAATTTGGCTATTGTTGAGAGTGCTGCTATGAACATTGGGGTACAAGTGCCCCTATGCATCAGTACTCCTGTGTCCCTTGGATAAATTCCTAGCAGTGCTATTGCTGGGTCATAAGGGTAGGTCTATTTTTAATTTTCTGAGGAACCTCCACACTGCTTTCCAGAGTGGCTGCACCAATTTGCATTCCCACCAACAGTGCAAGAGGGTTCCCGTTTCTCCACATCCTCGCCAGCATCTATAGTCTCCTGATTTGTTCATTTTGGCCACTCTGACTGGCGTGAGGTGATACCTGAGTGTGGTTTTGATTTGTATTTCCCTGATAAGGAGCGACGCTGAACATCTTTTCATGTGCCTGTTGGCCATCCGGATGTCTTCTTTAGAGAAGTGTCTATTCATGTTTTCTGCCCATTTCTTCACTGGGTTATTTGCTTTTCGGGTGTGGAGTTTGGTGAGCTCTTTATAGATTTTGGAGACTAGCCCTTTGTCCGATATGTCATTTGCAAATATCTTTTCCCATTCCGTTGGTTGCCTTTTAGTTTTGTTGGTTGTTTCCTTTGCTGTGCAGAAGCTTTTTATCTTCATAAGGTCCCAGTAATTCACTTTTGCTTTTAATTCCCTTGCCTTTGGGGATGTGTCGAGTAAGAGATTGCTACGGCTGAGGTCAGAGAGGTCTTTTCCTGCTTTCTCCTCTAAGGTTTTGATGGTTTCCTGTCTCACATTCAGGTCCTTGATCCATTTTGAGTTTATTTTTGTGAATGGTGTGAGAAAGTGGTCTAGTTTCAACCTTCTGCATGTTGCTGTCCAGTTCTCCCAGCACCATTTGTTAAAGAGGCTGTCTTTTTTCCATTGGATGTTCTTTCCTGCTTTGTCAAAGATGAGTTGGCCATACGTTTGTGGGTCTAGTTCTGGGGTTTCTATTCTATTCCATTGGTCTATGTGTCTGTTTTTGTGCCAAAAAATTTTATTTTTAAAAATTTACATCCAAATTAGTTAGCATATAGTGCAACAATGATTTCAGGAGTAGATTCCTTAGTGCCCCTTACCCATTTAGCCTATCCCCCCTCCCACAACCCCTACAGTAACCCTCAGTTTGTTCTCCGTATTTATGAGTCTCTTCTGTTTTGTCCCCCTCCCTGTTTTTATATTATTTTTGTTTCCCTTCCCTTATGTTCATCTGTTTTGTCTCTTAAAGTCCTCATATGAGTGAAGTCATATGATTTTTGTCTTTCTCTGACTAATTGCACTTAGCATAATACCCTCCAGTTCCATCCATGTAGTTGTAAATGGCAAGATTTCATTCTTTTTGATTGCTGAGTAATACTCCATTGTACATATATACCACATCTTCTTTACCCGTTCATCCATCGATGGACATGTGGGCTCTTTCCATCCTTTGGCTATTGTTGATAGTGCTGCTATAAACATTGGGGTGCATGTGTGCAATTGCTGGGTCATAGGACAGTTCTATTTTTAGTTTTTGAGGAACCTTCATACTGTTTTCCAGAATGGCTGCACCAGCTTGCATTCCCATAAAATTACCAAATCAGTTTCTTTAACACTTAGGGGGTTATTCAAATTATTGATTTAACTTTCTTTAAATTTTGTTAGGTTGTGTTTTTCAAGGATTTGGTCCATTTCATCTAAATTGTCCAATTTACATTGGATAGTTGTTCATAGTATTTCCAATTATTCTTTTGATCTCTGCCTTGTCTGTAGTAGTATCTTTTGGTTCCTTCCTGTTATTACTAATTTGTCTTCTTTCTTTATTTTTTTGGATATTCTTACTGGTTATTATCATTTAAAAAATTTTTCAAGAACCAGCTTTTAGTTTTACTGGTTTTCTCATTTTTCTGTTTCATTTATTTCTGTTGTTATTTTTATTATTTCCTTCCTTCTGCTTCCTTTGAGTTTTTTTTGCTCTTCTTTTTTAGTTTCTTGAGGTAGCAAGTTATATTATTGGCTTGGGAACTCTCTCTCCTTTCTTTTTAAATATTATTTTAGAGAGACAGAGAACGCACAAGTACGGGAGAGGGGCAGAGGGAGAGAGAGAATCCTAAGCAGGCTCCATATTCAGCATGTAGCCTGACGTGGGGCTCAATCCCATGACCCTGGGATCATGACCTGAGCCAAAATCAAGTCAGATACTCACCTAACTGAGCCAGTCAGGCATCCCTGAGAACTTTCCTCTTTTCTAATGTAAACATTTAGTGTGACAAATTTCTCTCTCAGCATTACTTTAGTTGTGTCCTACAAATTTTAATATGTTGTATTTTCATTTTCATTTAATTCAATGTATTTAAAAAAAAAATTTTTTTTTCAACGTTTATTTATTTTGGGGACAGAGAGAGACTGAGCATGAACGGGGGAGGGGCAGAGAGAGAGGGAGACACAGAATCGGAAACAGGCTCCAGGCTCTGAGCCATCAGCCCAGAGCCTGACGCGCGGCTCGAACTCACGGACCGCGAGATCGTGACCTGGCTGAAGTCGGACGCTTAACCGACTGCGCCACCCAGGCGCCCCTAATTCAATGTATTTGTAAATTTTCGTTTGAGATTTCCTCACTGTGTTACTTAAAAGCATGCTTTTTTTTGTGTTTTCTGTCGGTTTCTATTTTTATTCCACTGTTGTAAGTGAACACATCCTGAATGATTTTAATTCTTTAAAACTTGTTGAGATCTGTTTGTGACCCTACATATGGTTTATTTTTGTATATGTTCTGTAGTCAGTTGAAACAAATATGCATTCTGCTGTTTTGGGTGGACTGTTCTATTCATGTTGATGAGATCCTCTTTGTTGATGTTCTTCTATATCCTTTGCCAAGTTTCTGTCTAGTAATTCTATCATTTGCTGAGACGTGAGTGTTGACAATCCCCAAGTGTACGTGTCGATTTGTCTATTTCTCCTCTCATATCCATCAGTTTGTACTTTATGTATTTTGAGCTTTGTTGTCTGATGCATACACAATTAGAATTGAGTCTTCTTGATGGATTTTCTCTTTTATGATTATGTAATATTTTTCTCTATCCTTGGTAATTTTCTTTTTTCTGAAGTCCAGTTTATCTGATGTTTATATAGCCATTCCTGATTTCTTTTAATTCATCTTTGCGTGGCATATCTTTGTATTGTTTTAATTTACACCTACTTACATTGTTATGCTTGAAGTGTTTTTGTAGTCAGTGTATAGTTGGGTCTGCCAATCCCTATTTTTTGATTTGTGGATTTAGACCATTTATATAATGTAATTTTTTTTTTTTTTTTAAAGAGGACATTGTTTTTTTTTTTTTTTTTAATTTTTTTTTTTCAACGTTTGTTTATTTTTGGGACAGAGAGAGACAGAGCATGAACGGGGGAGGGGCAGAGAGAGAGGGAGACACAGAATCGGAAACAGGCTCCAGGCTCTGAGCCATCAGCCCAGAGCCTGACGCGGGGCTCGAACTCACGGACCGCGAGATCGTGACCTGGCTGAAGTCGGACGCCTAACCGACTGTGCCACCCAGGCGCCCCAATAATGTAATTATTTTTAAGTTAAGGCTTATGTCTGCCATCTTGTTTTTGTTTTATGTTTGTTCTCTGTTTCTCCTTTCTCCATTTTTCCCCTTTCCTTTAAATTACTTGGACATATTTTAAAAATCCACTTTGGTGTACCTATAGTATTTTTCACTAATGTAGCTTTTTGTACAGCTTTTTCAGTGGTTGCTCTAGATACTGCACTGTATATACATAACTTCCTATGATCTGCTGGTGTCTATTGGTGTTAAGTGAACTATATAGAAATCTTACCTCTCTTTTTGTCCCTTTACCCTCATCCTTGCATGGTATAATTGCCTTACATATTTCCTAAAACAATTAGGCAACTTTGTAATACATTAGACAGTGTCATAATTTTTCTTTCAACTTCAAACATAATTGAGAAAATTCAAGAGGAATGTAAAAGTCTGTCATATTTACCCAGAATCTTTCTTTTTTTACTGTTCATTTGTTTGTTCTTTCTGTTTTTCTTTCTAAATTTCCAGATTTCTTATTTATCGATTCCTTTCTGTTCAGAGAACTTTATTTAGCCAGTCTTTTAGGGTAGTTCTGCTTGTGGCAAATTCTCTCAGTTTTTCTTTATCTGAGAATGTTTTCCCTGTTCATTTCTGAAGGATATTGTTGCTGGATGAAGAACTCTGATTTGAAGTCCTTGAATTTCAGCACTTGATAAATGTTGTACCACTTTCTTCTGGCCTTCATAGCTTCTGATGAGATATCTGGTGTTATGTGAATTATTTTTCCCCTAGAGTTAAGGTGTCATTTCTTTTCCTTTGCTTCTAAGATTACTTCTTTGTCTTCAGTTTTCAGAGTTTGAGTATAATATGCTTAGGTATGGATATATTTGAGTTTAAGTTGAGTGCCTGCTCAACTTCTTGAATTTGTAATTTATTTTCTTGACAAATTTGAGAATTTTTCAGATGTTATATCTTTGAATATTTTTTTAGGCATACCATCTTTCTCCTTTCCTTTGAAGATTCCTATGACAAGAGTGTTAGATCTTCTGCTAAAATTCAAGTCCTTAATTTCTTCTGGTCTATTTTCTCTCTGTTGTTCAGATTGGTAATTTCTGCTATGCTGTCTTCTTTACTTTGTCCTCTCCATTTTGCTGTTAAGCCTTTTCATTGAGTTTTAGAATTTTATTTTGTTTTATTTTATTTTATTTTATTTTATTTTATTTTATTTATTTTATTTATTTCATTTCATTTCATTTCATTTCATTTCATTTCATTTCATTTCATTTCATTTTATATTTTATTTTATTTTATTTTATATATATAGAGAGTGTGTGTCCAAGCAGTAGAAGGAGAGAGAGAGTATCCCAAGCAGAATCCCAAGAGAGAATCTCATGCTTAGCCTGGAGCCCAGCGTGGGACTCAATCCCATGACTGTGAGGTCATAACGTGAGCTGAAATTAAGAGTTGGATGCTCAGCTGACTAAGCCACCCGGGTACCCCAAGGTTTAGAATTTTAATTATTTTTTAAAAATGCATTTGAACCTTCTTTATATCTCCTTTTCTTAACTGAGAATTTGTAGTTTTGTATTTGTTTCAAGCATGTTCATAATTGTCGAGGTATTTTTGTTATTGATCCTTAAAAATTCTTACCAGATAATTCTAACATCTATGTCTCATTGTCAGCCTTTGTGCATTGTTTTATCTCATTTTAGGTAAGAATTTCATAGCATTGTACAGTGAATGATTTTTTTATTGAATTCTGAACATTTTATTATGTCATCAGCCTCTGTTCGTATGTAAATTTGTGGCATAGCAGGCACACTCTGATACCATTCCAGTGGGGAAAGAGGGGTGTCATGTCTTTACTCATGGAAGTAAAAGTCCAGGTTACCTACTTGATGTCCATTGACAATGGAGGGAGGAAATGTGGTCTTTGTTACTGACAGGTGAGGATGGGAGAGCAGGCTCTTTTTTTTCTTTCTTTCTTCCTTTCTTCCTTTCTTTCTTTCTTTCTTTCTTTCTTTCTTTCTTTCTTTCTTTCTTTCTTTCTTTTTCTCTTTCTTTCATAGGTTCACACTCAGCATGGGGCCCAACATGGGGCTCGAACTCACTACCCTGAGATCAAGATCTGAGCTGAGATCAAGAGTGAGATCAAGATTTACTGAGTGAGCCACCAAGGTGCCTTGGGAGACCTGGTTCTTTAGTGTGTATCCACTAATACCACTCTGGTTGAAAGTGGGAGAGGTGCCTTATTATGACTCCCCATATACTGTCAGGGGATTGGTACCTTGTTACTACTAAGTGTTGGCAAAAGACTTGACTCTTCACTAGGCCTTATCTGATACAACTCAGCAGGAAAGGTTAGGGGCATCTCAGTACATTTGGGTCTCAGTAGAAGTCCAGGGTTCCCATGTGGTCTCCACCGATCCCACAGGAGGAAATCTTGTTATCATTCAGTAGGGATAAAAGTCTCATCTTCTTTCTTAGTCTTCACTGACCCCTCCCTGGCAAGGAAATTGGGGTGACTTATTACAGCAAGGTGAGAGTAAAATTCTAGTTTTCTCATTTTACTTTTGATGGCAGAGGTGTGGATGGGGTCACAGTTTTTCTGTAGTGTTTGGGTGGAGTAGAATTGTTACTGTCTGATTCAGAAAAAAGAATTTTTTAGTAGGTTGCTCCTTTTCTGCATCTTTGGCTGGATTGGGAAAGCTTTTCTTGGGAACATATTCGTCTGTGCCTTTTGGTGTTTCCGGGTTGCTGCTGCTTCAGCACTCAATTTAGAATATATCAGGCAAAAAAGAAAAACCAGAGAGGGGTGCCTGGGTGGCTCAGTCAGTTAAATGTCCAACTCTTGGTTTCGGTTTAGGTCATGATCTCATAGTTTGTGAGTTCGAGCCCCACATTGGGCTCTGTGCTGATAGCATGAAGCCTTCTTGGGATTCGCTCTCTCTCCTTCTCTCCCTGCCCTTCCCCACTCATGTTCTCCCTGTTTCTCTCTTTCTCAAAATAAATAAACCAATTAAAAAATGTATCTATATATAAAGAAAACCCAGGGAAATCATTGCTCAAAAGTACCCTGCTTTCCGTTGCTGAAATGTTTCTTTGGTTCTAATGTGCAGATTGGCTTGCTTTTGTGCTTTTCCTTCCCTAGGGGCTTAGGTTTTAGCATTCTCAGGTTTTCTAGGTCACTTGCCATTTTTCCATTTGCTTTTCAATTTTTTAGGATTTTCTGGTTACCATCTCTTCTCCTAATTCCTTCATTCTTATAGATTTATTTCTAGAAATTATTTTATTTTATCAGTTTTTTGAAGGATATGCATTTTAGTTTTAAGGATCTGTTTTAAAGTGTAATTCTTCAAAAGTATTTCCTTTGTTTGAGGTTTTTATTTAAAATATTTTAGATCCACTCTCTCTATGCCAGTGGCTCCATGACATTGTATCAGTCAAGGATCATTAGGAAGTTACTTTAATGGAGGGAATTCATTATAAAGAATTCTTGACTAGATGTTTAGAACTGCAAAAAAGGATATTTTCAGCATGGTATCATGGAAATAGCAATTGCAACTATATCATTTCTAGGTTTAGGAGAAGAAAGAAGATGGAATTAGAACTTAAATGAATTCAGAAAGAACTCTGTAAAGCTGAAATCCTGGCCTTAGAATTGGAGGTGCTTGTCAAATGGTACTGATGTCTCTAACCTCAGAGGAGAGGTCTGTGAGGTTGGTACTTAGCCCACTGAGGAGGGAAGTGATAGCTGGCTCTTCTTGGCATCTCTGAGGGCACATAATAAGGTACATTCTGCAAGTGTTGGAAACCCTGCAAAATGGATTCAGTTAAGGTTAGAAGAATAAACCACTATTGCTTGGCTGAATAAGCAAGGCTGGGGTGATGCCGACAGAAACAAGATGCACACAGGAAGCCAAAAATTAGTAAATGGGAAAGGGGAGGGCCCTTCTTTCACCATCATCATTGGGGTCCTCCTCTAACATCACTTACTTGTAGAACTCACTAGAAGTGTGATTTGCAAAGATCTGACCCCACATTAAGGAAGCAGATATAGAAGTTGGATTTGAACTCAAGAGACAATAACTTAAAAGTGATATAATTGTTTTTAGTTTGATCTTAAAATATTTGCATTCCTCGATTATTCAGATATTTACTTGTATTTTCAAGTTTGCTTTACCATATGATGCTATCTAATTTGCTTTTCACAATTCATTTATGATACAGAAGACGCAGTATTCTTCTTATTTTGCCAATGTGAAACTGGAGCCTATTGAAATTAAATGACTTATTCAATCCCACATAGCTGAGGCAAAAATCCTGTCGTCTGGATCCTATCCCAGTACATTCAGTATTTTTTTGGATGAATTTATCTAATCTTATGGCCTAAATAGTGGTGTTAGCAGGTTGGGTCTGAGGACCCAGAGGGGTCCCACAGGACCAGTCAAATAGGATGGAAATAAAACGTGACTAGAAGTAAGTAAGAGCAGAGTTATTTGAAGATACATGGAGAGTAGATATAGAATGGAGGTTTGGGAGATTCATAAAGGAAAGGAGAAAGTCTCATCTTTGTTCAGGGTCTGGGGTTTTTACTGAGGATTGTGGTCTGGTATATGTGTCCTCTCAGGAATCCAGGAACAAGTTAGAACAAAGACAAGGGCCCAGGTATTATTCCTTGGAGCCAGGGGGTCTTGGTGTCGAGATGTCTAGTGCTGGCCATCTGGAATATGCATATGATAGCTTCATCTGGTCATTCTCACCTGGTCCTTCCCTAGATGTTATCTATACTAGAGAAATCATTAACTCCTTGTCCCTTATAAGGAGGACATACACTATTTGTATTCTCAGTCATGTGTAAAGTGGGGGTGCAGCTCCTAGCAAGAGTAGAAGCAGGAAAAGGAGCAAAAGGCAGGTTTTTATGGACTCCTTCAGTTTTCTTAGTTCTTTCTTTCTTTTTTAAGATTTTATTATTAAATAGTCTCTATACCCGATGTGGGACCTGAGCCCACAACCTTGAGATCAAATAGTCATGTGCTCCACCAACTGAGCCAGTCCAGTGTCCTCAGTTTCCCTATTTCAATACTTTCATAAATCTTTCCCTAATTCCAGACCATTATACCTTTGTCTATGTCACATCTTCATTTAGATGCTAATAGGCATCTCATCTTAACATATCCAAAAAGAACTCAGAAGTTTCCCCCTTGAAACTCATTCTTCTTACAATCTTTCCCACTTTAGTTAATGGCAACCTTATTCTTATTCTAAGGCAAAGACCTTGGAGCAGTTCTTGACTCTTGTATTTCTCTCTCATCTTCAAGTTAATTAACAAATCTTGAAAAGTATAATTAGGTTCCAATGTCTTCTCACTACCTCTACTTCTATTTCTCTCATCTAGGTCATCACCTCTTCTTGGATGGATTATTTCAATTACTTATTATTAGGATCCCTAGTTTCCTCTCTAGTCCCTCTTCTGTCTGTTCCTAAGGAAATAAAACATTAGGCAGCCAGTATAATCCCACTGCATTTTAAGTCAGAAAATTTTACTGTACTGCTCAAAATATTCCAGTGTTTTTACATTTTACTCAGAGTAAAAGCGAAAGTCAGTAAGGAACCCCACCAAGCCCTATCTCATGAAGCCCATTTGGAGGTGTCCTGAACAACTCCAGAGGGTGTCACCCATATAGAATACGAGGTGTCACATCATAAGCTCACCACCTCCTACTTTTATCTCTTTGACTTTTTTTCCTACTATTTTTCTTTTCATTTATCCTATTCTAACTCCCTTGGCCTATTTGCTATTATTCAAACATGCCAAATATATCTCAGGGCCATTGTTCTCTGTGTTCCCCCCTCAGAGACAGGCTTCCCCCATGTATTCGACAGGTTTTTACTTAAAAGCATCACCTCAGTAATTCTTACTCTGGCCTATTTAAAAGTGCAGCTTATTCTTGTAGGCCCTATCTCTTTTACCTGCTTTATTTTTCTTATAGCACTTAACCCTATAGAATATACTATATATTAGATGTTACTTACTTTATTTATTCTCTGATCCCCTCACCAACTGTAATGTTTCAAAGTGTTTTTGATTAGTTTCTAATTGGTATGCTCCAGGACCTATGGCTGAGCATTACACATAGTAGATACTTGATACATATTTGAATATTTGACATATGATATAGTAATCTCATATGACCACCATAATCTGTGAAGATTTGACCTCCTTCATATCAATGAAAAAGAATTTATCACTTTAAATTTTGAAAAAAGAATGAGAATCTGTACTAAGTTGATTCAATGTGGTGGGGCACAGAATTTACAAGATGGGGGTTAAATTGAATTGAATATGATATATGTGTGTGATAGTAAATCTGTATCATAATGCCAAATTTGAATAATATTTGAAACTCTTATGGAAGATTGCTCTATCTACTATCCATCACAACTTAGAGCTATCATGGTTATTTAGTCAGTGTGAATCTATTAAAACTATTTCAGTAAGGAAGCTAAAGCACATTGAACTATTGGAACCTCATCAAAATAAAAGGCTTCTGCACAGTGAAGGAAACAATCAGCAAAACTAAAAGGCATCCGACACAATGGGAGAAGATATTTGCAAATGACATATCAGATAAAGGTTTAGTATCCAAAATCTATAAAGAACTTATCAAACTCAACACCCAAAAAACAAATAATCCACTGAAGAAATGGTCAAAAGACATGAATGGACACTTTTCCAAAGAACACATCCAAATGGCTAACAGACACATGAAAAAATGCTCAACATCACTCATCATCAGGGAAATACAAATGAAAACCACAATGAGATACCACCTCACACCTGTCAGAATGCCTAACATTGACAACTCAGGCAAAAAACAGATGTTGGTGAGACTGAGGAGAAAGAGGATCTCTTTTGCAATGCTGGTGGGAATGCAAACTGGGGGTGCAGCCACTCTGGAAAACAGCATGGAGGTTCCTCAAAAAATTAAAAATGGAACTACCCTATAACCCAGCAATTGCACTACTACCTAGGTATCTATGCAAGGGTACAGTTGTGCTGTTTCAAAGGGGCACATTCAAATGCACCTCATTGTTTGTAGCAGCACTATTGACAATAGCCAAAATATGGAAAGAGTCCAAATGTCCATCGATGGATGAATGGATAAAGACGATATAGTATGTGTGTGTGTGTTTAATTTAATTTAACACACACACTGGAGTATTACTCAGCAACCAAAAAGAATGAAGTCTTGCCTTTACAGGTACATGTATGGAACTAGAGAGTATTATGCTAAGTGAAATTAGAGAAAGACAAATACCATAGGACTTCACTCATATGAGGAATTTAAGATATAAAATAGATGGACATAAGGAAAGGGAAACAAAAATAATATAAAAACAAGGAGGGGGACAACTGTAAGAGACTCTTAAATACAGAGAACAAACAGAGGGTTACTGGAGGGGTTGTGGGTGGGGAGATGAGCTAAATGGGTAATGGGCATTAAGGAAGACACATGTGGAGATGAGCACTGGATGTTATACATAGAGGATGAATACTGAAATCTACTCTTGCAATCATTATTGCACTATATGCCACTAACTTGGATATAAATTAAAAAAAATAAAAAAAATAAAAATAAAGAATGCTAAAGTATTGCCCTATTGAAATGCTTTCTACGAGACTAGTTTTTGTATCTTAAAAAAAGTGTACCTACACGCAACTTTGTAATGCATTAGTAAAGAAAAGAAATTAAGAAAGAAAAATATTTGGGGCCAAAAATATATATACTGCTAGGAAATTGAACATATTGACAAAGCTGTGGTTTGGCATTGACTTTAATTTTTGGTCTTTAAGGATTACTAACAGAATGAAGTAAAAAGTTTCATTGCTCTTCTTTTACAAAGACACATTTAAATAGAATGACAAAATGCAATGCAAACTTCAAGGTGAACTTTAGAATTACAGGATGTTACCATGAATTGATGTACCAAGCTTGTTAGCATTCCCGCCCCGTCTCTACATAAACAATATTACTTCTTGTCTTGTGATTCTGGAATTATTTAATTGAAAATGTGTGGGCCCTCTGTCTTGAATGGGTTACAAAAAATAAAGGAAACAATGAGCTATAGAATGCATTATCATTTTCCTGTTGATAGAATCAAGCATATAAAACAGCCCCAAGTAGAAAATATATAAAAACCCATATTTTGGGTTCAGAAATAGGGAAAATAGATAGAATAAGCTGGACAAATGTGTTCAGGATATCACAAATAAGACATCATGAAGCATCCAGCATGCTTAGGTGTGGCACTATTACAGGACTTAACGCTAGCAATTCGTATCAAGCAAAAAGTTAACACTGGAAAATAAATTCCTCTGACACTATCTTTGTAACTACACTCATGGTGTAACTTGTATTTCTTAAACTGTTACTCGTTTGATAAGGCTAATTTAATAAGAGAGAAATCCACCAGAGAGAAATGCATAGTAACTGAAAAATGAGATTATTCATGTTTGGGGGAAGGTAGGAAATGAGTAAAATTACTGCTGAGAGGGTTCACCGGCCTCAGGGAATGTTCTTTTTTACAGTGTTGTTGGCAGATGTGCGTTGTAATGAGTGTGCTAACCATGTCAGTTTTCACTGACCTGGCTTAAATATCATAATGTGAGAGCTTTACCTCGCTAAGAGAGAGATGCTGCAGCGCCTAGGAAAAGCAGGGGTTTTATCTGCTAGTAGAAAAGGCACAGTCTTGCTTGTCTTTCTCATGTTTGTAAGAGGCTTTAGAAAAGGGTTTGGCAGGGCCAAATGAGAGGGAAAAAAATCCTTTGACTGCAGACACCTTTCCTTTGTTCAGTTTGTGATGAAAGGTACACCTGTTACACATGGTTGCTTCTCAGAAACGTGTTAGCATTAGGTGCTGATAATCAGTAGAAGTTCTGTATCCTAGCATCTTTTAAAACTTCATATTCGATTTAATAGCAGATACAGTTGGTCTATCCTTTTCTTCAAATTTTTAGTTCAGCTTAATTTAATTTTTCTAAGTAGTAGTAGCGTAAGTCCCACAATATAAAACAAAAGTGAGAGTCTCTATTTTTCTAATTGATTTTTATATTTTACTTTCTGCATATGGCAATACAAAGGGTTCTTCCTCTCTAGGTCACAGTCCTGCTTATAACTATTCATGAGGAACTAGAAACAGGAGTAGATGAAGATTACAACTGGACAGAGAAACCAGCTGGGAGATGGTGTTGGAGGTTAAGGGTGGGGGGGTGTAGTTAATTACCCAGGTAAGGTGGGGAGGGGCAGAGAGAATCTGAAAAGGGATAAACCCATGATTCAGGCTATCATGGAAATAGGGGTGAATCCAGAATAGGAGTCAAGAAATCAAAGTATCAAATCCAGGGGCCCATCCAGAGCCACCACATAGCAAGGATATGTACAGGAGATTGAGGAGTGATGTGTACTATAAATGTACTTGGTAGTTCTTAGCTTCTCCATGGATAGATCTGGAGATCCTTAAAGATATCCCATATCTTCTTGACATCAGCTAGCTAAGTAACTGGGACTCTAGCCCCACCCTGCAAGTCCTCCATCCACTCTGTTCCTTGTTGGGGGGGTGGGGGGGGGGTGGTCAGGTACCTTTTGTGTTTTTCTACATCGCAGATGTGATCCGAATGGCCACTTGGTGGTTTCTTTTAGCAAAAGCTGCTTTGTATTCATTCTCTCAATACCTGCTGCTTCTGTGCAGTTCCCTTAACTACAGTCTGCAGCTACTGAGCTCGTCTCTGTCCTTGCTGTGGTTGAGGAGACATATACCTTGATCTGTGAAGATGACTAATTAGTAGGTTTTTCAAGGATTGTTTGGCTCTTACATTTCAGAACCTTTTAACTACTCTTAGACCTACCTTCTAAAGTTCACATGTAAGTATCAGTTTGGGGTGCCTGGGTGGCTTAGTTGGTTGAGTGTCCAACTCGTGTTCTCGTTCAGGTCATGATCCCAGGGTGGTGGAATCAAGCCCTGTGTCAGATCCATGCTGAGCATGGAGATTCTTTTTCCCCCTCTGTCCCTTTCCCACTCATGCTCTCCCTCTCTTTCTAAAATAAAATTTTAAAAAAGAATCAGTTTGATAAATGACTTAAAAATCTTATGTAGTTTCTGTAGAAATTGCTTGGCTAAAACTAGGAGGAGTCAAATGATGAAAATGAAACATTTATCTCAAGAGCAAAGTATAAGGGGGTGTCCCCCCAAACTCAGTAATCAAGATGAATAATATTTCAGAAATAAAAAGTTAATACAGAAAGTACCTGAATAACAAAATATCAACATTTTTAATGAACATCAGATCAGTAATAGTGCCCATGTCAAGTCATATTGGAAGTGGAGGTGAAATGGAAAATCAGGACTGATCTTATCTTTTATTCTTTATTGAAAATTTGTATACTTTGTTATAATGATCATTGACTTTTTTGCATTAATTTGCAAAAATATTGCATTAAGATATTATTTATCTTGATTACTGAAGTTTTTTTTTTTTTAACCCTTTTAAAGTTTGTACCCTCATCAGGGTTCTCTCTAGTCCCACTGCCCTCACTGTGGTTCTGTCCCTGGGAGGTACAATACATTTATATATTTTTTTAAGGAAAATTAATAACTTCTGTGGTTTTGAGTTTCTTAGTCATGAATATGGTGTTTATTCAGGGCTTCTTGTATGTCCCACAAGAAGTATTTTGTAGTTCTTCCATGAAGGTCTTGCATAATTTAAAAAATTATTCCTAGTACTTTATGATATTACTTACTCTTTCAAGTGGTTTTACTTTTTTGTTATATTTATTTTATTATTCTTATTTGAATATTTATTTTGAGAGAAAGAGAGATAGCAAGTGGAGGAGGAGCAAATAGAGAGGGAGAGAGAGAATATCAAGCAGGCTCTGTGCTGTCAGTATAGAGCCCTACCTGGAGCTTGATCTCATGAACCATGAGATCATGACCTAAGCCAAAATCTAGAGATGAACACTTAACCAACTGAGCCACCCAGGCGCCCCTATTTTTTATTTAAAAATGGTTATTTTTACAGCTCATTCCTGTATCTACACATTTTTTCCGTCTTTTTTCCAATAAATGCATACTGATGACTTCTGTGTGTCATACTTTGTTCGAAGTTCTTTATATAGCAGTAAATAAAACTAGTGAGGGAAGACCAAAAATAATCAAATAAGTGAATAAAAAGGAAAGGTCAAGCAGTATAGAAGGTTATGAAAAAATTATAGTAGGGTGGATAGAAAGTCATTGATATAAAATGACTCTGGGTGGGGCTAAGAATGGGCTGTTGCAGTAAGTTATGTATACTTTGAGACTGAATGTCAAGGAGACACATACCTGAATATCTAAGAAACAGGAGTTAAACCCCAAAGGACAACTGAGTAACATCAGGATGGAAATTAGACATCCTGGCCCTCAACAGCCTTAGGTTTATCACCTTCTGTGTAAGTTGAAGCTGCTTTTGTATTCTGTATTTTCCTCATTTTACTTATTCATTAATTTATTCACTAAACCAAAAATATTTATTGAAATTTCACTGTGCACCCTTCTCATTTTTAGCAGTAAAGCATCTTTGAAAACTAAAGTGATATATTAGTAATAAAGACTTGAACATTAAAATTTAAAAAGTATCCTTATTATAGCACCTTGAAATGAGATATTTAGGTATAAGTCTTACAACATATGTTTAAGATCTGCATTTTGAGAACAAGAAAATACTGATGTAAGAAATCAAAGAGACATATGCCATATTCGTGAACTGGAAGACCCAATTTGGTTCAGATCTTAATTCTTCCTAATTTGATGTACAGAGTCAATACAATGATATTCAAAATCTCTGCAGTACGTTTTATATAAAATTAACAAGCTGATTCTAGAATTTATATGGAAAGACAGAGCCACTAGCATAGACAAAAATTTTGAGAAAGAAGAGCAAAGTTTGAAGACACAAAATTCTCAGCATCGTTATTAATTAGGGAAATACAAATTATAGCTACAACGAGATCTCACTATACATTTGTTAGAATAGCGAAGATTAAAAACAAAACAACTGACAATAGTGAGTCTTGGTGAAGATGTGAAACAACTCTCAAACATTGCTGGTAAGAATATAAAATGATACAGCTAAATTTGAAAAACCAGTTGGGGAGTATCTTATATAGTTTAAGCTACTCTGACTATATGATTCAGTAATCCCATTCCTGAGCACAGATACAAATCATATTTGTGAATGTTTATAACTGTTATTTTCATAATTGCTCTAAACTGGAAACAATCCAAATGCTCTTTAACAGTATATGTCTGTCAAACTTGCAGGATCGATTTTCCCATATGTAAATCATGCCTTAATTTAAAAAAAAGAAAGAAAACAAAAATTATAGAAATACTAACACAGGTTTTGTGTGTGTGTGTGTGTGTGTGTGTGTGTGTGTGTGTGTGTGTGTAATTTTTGTACCAACTTAGCATAGTAAGATTTGATGATCTGTCAAACTTCATTAAAGTTTTAATTGTTATTTATTTATTTATTTATTTATTTATTTATTTATTTATTTATTTATTTCTGAAACCTAAGTCTGGAAGCCAGTGGTTTAGCACGGTGCATCTGAAAATGTAGTTTCTTTCTTTTTTTGGTGTTTATTTATTTTGAGAGAGAACATGAGCATGAGTGTGCCCATGAGCAGGGGAGAAGCAGAGAAAGAGAGGGAGGGAGGGAGGGAGGGAGGGAGGGAGAGAGAGAGAGAGAGAGAGAGAGAGAGAGAGAGAGAGAGAGAGAATATCCCAAGCAGCATGCTCAGCACAGAGCCCAGCGGGGCTCAGTTTCACGACTGTGAGATCATGACCTGAGCAAGAATGGAGAGTTGGATGCTTAACCGACTGAGCCACCCAGGTGCCCCTCAAAATGTAGTTTCTAGACTAGCATCAGCATCCCCTGGGAATTGGATAGAAATGCAAATTCTCCAGCTGCACCTGTGAATCACAAACTTTGGGGGTGGTGGTTAGCAATCTGAGCAAGTCTGCCAGGTGATTCTGACACACTAATGTTTGAGAACCAGTATCACTAGGTCTTTGCTTTATTTGGAATTGCTCTAGTGTGGCTCTAGTAAAACAAAGGTATTTTTGAACTCTAGATCTTTCAATGTGTGAGGCATTTAATCTTTTAAATTCTGATTTTTCTCACCTCTAAAATGGGGATTTTAATATCTACTTCCTAACACTCTTGTAACGTTTAAATAGAAAATGTCAGTAAAGTGGTTAGCATAGAGTCTGATACATGGCAAAAGCTCGATGATGGTTAATTAGATTTAATTATTACCTGATTCATATTCTTGAATTTTTCCTTTGTTTTTTGATGTATGCACAATAAAATTCATCTTAAGCTTTTCAAACTGCTGTGTAGCTACTGCCATTGCATTTATTTAGGCAAGGGACTCCAAATTCCTATTTGGGCATTTTCATTTTCCTTGGTGTTTTTCCATGTACTTTATACTTTTTTTTCTTGCCGTTTCTTAAACAAAACATTACTTGAAGAGAGAGACTGTATCTGGTACTTTGGAGGCAGAATATGTTTCCATTTTGCAGAAAGAGTGTCTTTGTATATTCATATTTTAACAGTCATTTCTTGGACATGTGCAAAAATAGAATTAAAAATTAATTTAAATGAAAAATTAACATTAACCTAAGGCAGAATATCCAGTAGCAGGTATGAATATCAAGCCTTGGTCTCCTAATTCACAATCTATTTCCATATTCATGTTATAAGCTTAACATGTAGTGTGTATATGTGAACATGTGTAACGTGTGTGTGTGCGCGCGCGCATGCACGTTGATTGAAAAAGAAAAATGAGAACACAGGGAAGAATGTATAACCATCAAAGATGAACAGGTAATCTTTTAAAAAGTGCTATGTCTCAATTTGTAAACTATAGGAAATTAATAATTTTGTGCCAGTTTATCAAGTTGGAACCACTGATTCCCAGGAAAAATCATTTTCTTTTTTCAGAGTTAGAGCTGAGAGGTACTTGATGTTATCCTTCATTTTCTGTTTCCTGCAGGTGGCAAGTGCTTGCTTAATTATTCAGGTGGTTCAGTAATGCAACCACTGTTTCAAATAGGAGGGATATTTCACCATGTCCCTTTCACTCCGTATTCTGGAAATGTAATCTCTTTCCCTTCATTGGGAAAGTATTGAGAATAGCAAATTTATTTCCTTTTTGAGCATGTTTACTTATGCATCTGATTCACTTGAATTTGAAAATTAAAGTGGAATCTTTTGCATTGACGACTTTTGATTCCATTTGGGCTTGTTCCACTTTGCATGGGAACTGCTATTATTCTGTAGTAGTAGTAGTAATATTGGGGTCTTATCTGACATAGTATTATCAAACAGAGTGTAAGGTCTTCTTGAGAAGAGAATTTATTTAGGGAGTGGTTGGATTTTCCTCCACACTGGACAGATATAAAGAAGCAATTTCTTTTGCAGAAGGCTTAATACCACTTGGGCATTTGCTTTTGTTTTTTCTTCTCCACTGTGGAGAAGGAACATACTAAAAAAGGATGTTTCTCCGAACCTCCTGATCAATAATAGTTAGGCTAATTTGTCTGACAGATAAGTTTCTCGTTTCTAACTCACTAAGATTTGCAATGCTTTACCATCATTGAGGATCTTCCAGCTGTCTCAGGACCAGTTTTGGAAAACTTACTGTACACTCTAGAGTTTTTAAGAAAATGTATTTTTTCCTTTGGTGGTGTGGCAGCCAAGGAGGAGAGCTGGTCAGGTTGCTTAGGGGGAAGTTGTTTGGTACAGAGTGCTGGGAATTGACGGCTTTCCTCTTCAGTGCCTTTGGGATCGTCGTGGGCTTCTGTTCTCGGGGAGGGCATCCCCTTTCCAAGAGGTCCAAGCCACTGACTGAGCATGGCAGGACTACCACAGTCTGGCCATTTCTACACAGTAGGAGATGAGACTCTTCTAACGAACAGGTTTTGCTCAGAGCTCTCCACTGGGTTGGCTAAGTCAGAGGCCCATCTGTTAGCTAGTCTGAGGCTCTCCATGCCCAGCCTTGCTTTGTTTAATCTTTCCAAGGTTTCCTCATGCCCCTTGGTAATCCTTTGCTCCCACTCTTCCCCATCCCCCCCTTCCAGGCAATGACTAATCTGCTTTCAGTCATTATAGTTTATTTGCATTTCCTAGATTTTATACAAATTGAATCATAAAGTATGTACTCTATTTTGCCTATGTATGATACAGTGTATGGACCAAAGTTCTTATTTTTGCCTATGGATATCTATTAGTCCACCACTACTTGTTGAATAGATACTTTTTCTCTACTAAGTTACCTTTGTCCTTGTGTTTATCTTTACGCCAGTATTACCTCTTGATTACTGTTGCTTGTACTCAGTCTTGAAATCAGAATGTGTTCACTTTCTAATTTTGTTTTTTCCTTTACAAAGTTGTCTTGCCTGAGATGACTTTTTTTTATTTTTAATTTTTATGTTTGTTTATTTTTGAGAGAGAGAGAGAGAGAGAGAGAGAGAGAGAGAGAGAGAGAGAGAGAATGAGCAGGGGAGGGACAGAGAGAGAGGGAGATACAGAATCAGAAGCAGACTCCAGGCTCTGAGCTGTGGGCATAGAGTGTGATGTGGCGCTTGAACACACAAGCTGTGAGATCATGACCTGAGCTGAAGTTGAAAGCTTAACTGAGCCACCCATTGCCTGAGGTGACTGTAAGGATAGGTGCAAGGGAAGAATTTTTCTTCTTCATTGTTTCTTGAAGAGAATTATTTTAATTAAAATGTCACTTTTATAACAGACACCTAACCAGAAAATGTATATGGATGGCAGATAAGCATACTAAAAGATGCTCTATATCAAATGTCATCAGGGAAATGCAAATGAAAATGAGATACTACTACATAGCAGTTAGAATGGCCCAAAGCCAGAACACTGCGATGTGGAGCAACAGAGGTGCATATTTGTTGCTGTCAGGAGTGAACAATAGTACAGCCACTTTGGAAGGCAGTTTGGTGGTTTTTGTTTTTATAAAACTAAACATTCTTTTTTTACATTTATAAATATATATGCTTAGCGACTGAGCCACCCAGGCGCCCCTATAAATATATATGATAAATATATCTATATTTATGATTAACTTGGTATGGCTTAGCATATATAACATCAGCTCTAATAAAACATTATGCAACCTAAATATAATCTTGTCACAAGATGCAGCAATTGTGTTCCTTGGTTATTTATACAAAGAAGTTATAAACTTACGTTCACACAAAAACTTGCACATGGATGTTAATAGTGGCTTTATTCATGATTGTCCAAACTTGCAATCAACCAGGTTGTCTTTTAGTAGGTGAATGGATAAATAAACTGTGGTACATCCAAACAGTGGAATATTATTCAGTGCTAAAAGAAAAACAGCTATCAAGCCATGGAAAGATATGAAAGCACCTTAAGTGTATATTACTAAATGAAAGAAGCCAATCTGAAAAGGCTACATACTGTATGACTCCCAACTATATAACATTCTGGAAAAGGCAAAAAGTATGGAGACAGTAAAAACACTAGTGGTTGGCAGAGGTTAGGGAATGGGGAAGAAGGGTGAATAGGCAGAGCACAGAGGGTTTTTTTTAGGGTAGTAAAAATACTCCGTATGATACTATAATAATAGATATATGCCATTATACATTTGTCCAAAACCATAGAATGTGCAACACATGGAGTGAATTGTGAGGTCAACTATTGACTTTGGGTAATTGTGATATGTCAATGTAGATTTGTCATTTAAAACAAATGTTACATTCTGGTGGGGTATGTTGTTAATGGGAGAGGCTATGCATGTGTGGGAACACAGGGTATATGGGAAATCTCTGTACCTTCCCCTCACTTCCGCTGTGAACCTAAAACTTCCCCCAAAAATAAAGTAAAAAAAAAATCACTTTTGCAGGGGAGCTTTATTTGAATCTTGGCCATGGCATCCTTGAGTAGAATTGCTTCATTACAGTGGCATTTGCAATGGTAGCAGGTGCCTCTCTGGCCACCAGCCTACAGAAGGCTTGTTGAGAGAATTTGTTGCCACATACAGTGTATTCGGTAGTCATTGACTCAGATCCTCCTCGCATAATGTCTGAAACCTCAGGCTTCTGAAACACGTCCTGTCTCGTGGAAGAGTAGTGGGGGGTTCCCAGGCGCTGATTGCTGCCATCTTCAGCACTTATAACAAAGAATATTCCACCAGTCTTCAACAGCTGGACTTGCAGTGCTGCTGCTCAGACCGTCCCCTGTTGGGACCGTTTTCCCTTAATTACCACTGCCACTGTCCCAAAGCCAACTGCTTCAAATACAGAAACTAAACCCCAAGTGGATTCCCAGGCAGAGTGTGGAGGACACAAAGTTTTTCCAGAGCTTTGGTAACGGATGTGTGGAAGTCCAGCAGGTAAGTCTGAAAGAAGGCTGCTGGCAAGAATGTTAGAGTTCCTACCGGTGGCTCAGTCCTTTAAAAAGCCAGCTGGAGGTGGCAGGGGCTAGCAAGAGGGAGCAGACTCAGCCTTCAACTGGCAGAATATTCTTAGAGTCATTTTCCCATACCATTTAGGAAGAGGAGATCAAGGATATTCTTAAAACTGGCTGCTGGAATGTTTTATTTTTTAAAGTTTGTTTATTTTGAGAGAGAGAGAGAGAGAGGGAGGGAGGGAGAGAGAGAGAGAGCGAGCGCACCAGCAGGGGAGGGGCAGAGAGAGAGGGAGACAGAATACCAAGCAAGCTCTGCACTGTCAGTGTGGGCCTCGAACTCATGAAACCGTGAGACCGTGACCTGAGCTGAAACCAAGAGTTGAGCACTGAACCACCTGAGCCACGAAGGCATCCCTGGAATGTTTTAGAATAAAGTTAGAAAGTAGTCAGAGCATCTGAATCAGCAAGGAAATCTGAGAGTGGATGATCAGTTACTTACATATGGGGATAAGGAGGTGAGAAACAAGAATAGATTACAGCAAATGCATATGTATCTGGTGAAGGAGATACATGGATCAGCATGGATTAACACAGTCACTGGAACTGATATAGTTTGGTCAGGGAAAAATACGTTTTCTGAATAAGGCATTTAAAGGATCTTTTTATTTAACACCCTCAGAAACACATAATCATATTCAAATTGATTCTGCAAACACCTAATCCCAGCTGGGCGCTGGGGATACAGCGATGAATAATATGTCTTGGACCTTGCCTTTAAGGAGCCGTGTAAAAGCTGGGGTGCCTCCTCGTCTCTCTCTACCTTATGCAGCTGTGTGGATCAACACATGTGGGTTAGGAATGTTGAGTTCACCGGGGGCCCATTACTGGAGCTGGCCTTTATTGGAGACTTAGACAGGAAGCTCATTATGGAAAACCGCCAAGTGCTTTGAGGCCTCTTTTGCCTTCTTTCTCCTCCTTCTTCCTTTAATGACTTGCCTGGAAGTTGACAGAGCATAAAAGCTATCAAAAATATGCTGCTTCATGTAGCTCTCAGAGAAAACTCTTTTTTGTTTACTGTGGGTAATTGTTCCTTTTTTGTTTTTATATCATTTAGTGCCTCTGATTTCCCAGCTTCTAGGAGCTGCCAGTTTTCACTCTTAGGGAAGAAGAAAAGAATGCCATAAATATGTAAACGAAGAGATAAATAGTAAACAGAAGTAAAACAGTAAAATGCTGCACACTTCAATTAGAGATGCTAGTTGATCGATGTGTTTGTGGATCAGAATTAGACATGCTTATGCTTCTCAAATTTTGGAATAAAATTTGTTTTATTTACCACAGGGAATTAAACCTTTCAAGGGACTGTTTTATAAGTGTTGGGTAACATTGGCAGATGGCTGCCACATCCTACTGGCAGTCGGGGCTTATATAGCTGTGGGTATGTGCTGAAAGTGACTTCACAGGGACAGTTCCTCCTTCCTGTCCCCCAGTTTCACTTCAAAACTGCAAATCCCGTGGAACTCTAACCAGACTCCTCAGGAACAAACTGTAATTCTCTTTGAAAAGTATAAATAATAATAAAGGTAAATATCATGCTGTGCAGTAGAAATCTCCTCCTATCAATCAATTATCTCAAAAAGGTTCTCCCCTCAGATTTACAGAGGTGACGTGTCAGATGGAGAAACCGAGCAATGACTTGACAAAGGACCTACATTAAGCCTGTGTCATGTGAAGAATTGAGCCGCACTGTACAGATTCCCATCCCGAAGGCTTACCTGTGCAGTGAATGTGATCAGCCGGTGTGTTAAGGTGACTTTTTCCCACCATAATTCTTCAAGTTTGGTGGTGTTAGTCTCATTTTTCCAATAAGGAAATCAAGGTGTAGGTCAGTGAAATAGCCTGCCTGTTCACTAAGGTGTGGAGAGAACTTCAGACCCCTGATTGACATCCCTGAACACCCTGTCTTGCTCCCTTTATACCTGGCTGTCTGCTAAATTTCAGAAACTCTGCACAGGGCAGATGCTATGTAAAGCCATTGTTGCTTTCCATGAAGAACTCAGCTGTGTGTTCCCTGGAACGTTTTAAAATATCCATCATTCAGATAAACGTGGCCATGACAGTTACTGAATCTTGCAAGCAAGTAAGGTCATAGATTTCTAAGAGAATGTCTATATCTTCTTCATTCTCATTTCTGAGGGCTAATGTATTCATAATATTTAATTTATTAAGGTCAATCCAAACTCCACAAATAATGTAGAGATAATATAAATAGATTCCATTGACACGTATTCTTTCTACCTCAATTATTAGTAAATAAAATTCAAATACAGATATTCTAATGTGATATTATGATTTGTGATTTGATTTGTTTCTGTTTAGATTTAATATGGATATTGAAAAATAAAACTCCTATAGAAATAAAATGTACATGATTTGCTTTATATTTGAACTATCTATTCTTACGTATCATTATATGTAATTGTTCACAGTTATGATAGTGCATTAAAAATAAAAAAAAAATTAGTAACATTTCTTTTTTTCGTTTTTAGAATTACACCCTGGGTATTAAAGCAAGTTTTTTTTTTTTTATTTAATGTTTATTTATTTGTTTTGAGAGAGAGAGAGTGCACGCACGCATCTGCGAGCAGGGGGGTGGGGCAGAGAGAGAGAGAGAGAGAGAGAGGGAGAGAATCCAAAGCAGGCTCCACAATGTCAGTGCAGAGCCCAACTTGGGGCTCGATCCCACAAACCATGAGAATCTGACATAAGCCGAAATCAAGAGCTGGACATCTAACTGACTGAGTCACCCAAGGCACCCCTGTTTCTGTTTTCTTATGTTTAGGTTTTCCTCATTTGATTTAGGAGCTTGGTCAATCACAAATTTTCCTTATTGTAATTTCTCTGTCTTCAATATGAAAATAGTGATAATAATTTTCTACCTATTAGAATGATTCTTAGAATTGATGAAGATTTGATTTTTTTGTATTATATATATAACAGCAGCAGCAAAAAGAAAGGAGAAAGTATGTCAAGTTTGTTTAAAACACTGAGTGTAATTGTTTTATTGGCAATTTATATTATAAAATATTAGAGATAGAAAAGACTACAGAGGCCCTCTCAAAAATAAATAAACATTAAAAAAAGGTGGGGGGGGGCGCCTGGGTGGCTTAGTCAGTTAAGTTTCCAACTTTGGCTCAGGTCATGATCTCGTGGTCTGTGGGTTTGAGCCCCACATCGGGCTCTGGGCTGACAGCTCAGAGCCTGGAGCCTGCTTCAGATTCTGTGTCTCCCTCTCTCTCTCTGCCCTTCCCCTGCTCATGCTCTGTCTCTCTCTGTCAAAAATAAATAAACATTAAAAAAAACTTTTTTTTTTTAAAGAAAAGACTACAGAGGTCAAATGCCAAGTGTTCAAATCCACTTTTTCCCTTTCTCTTAGAGTCTCCTTTTAGCAAGTGTTTCTTCTTTCTCTTTCTCTGTATCTCTATGTATGTATCTTCTGCAGTTAAAGAATAATTCAAATAGAAGTCCAAGGATACATTATTTACTGTTGCGTTTGCTATGATATTAATTATCAACTTGAAATAATATTTTTGATGTCTTGCTCTGTCTCATTCAAAGGACCTCAAAATTGTGTGTATGCAAATCCACAACAATGGAAGGTCAAGTAGTTGCATTTTTAACCGCTCGGTTATGCATGCAGAATGATGTATTTGTATTTTCTATATGCTTGCAATTTAGAAGAGTCGATGCTCAGTTTAAGGACATTCAAATTGCAAAATACAAAGTCAATGTTTTATAAATTATATTCAATGCAGAATCATCAGATTCCTTTTACCAGGTGAGGGGCAGTTCAGTGTAGAGAAAAGTGCTTAGACACCATTTATTAGCTATTTGACCTGATTTTCTCACATGGAGAATGGATCTAATAAAATCTACATTAAGCTTTTTTGTGAAGATTAAAAATAAGATGTTAAATTAACCAATACTTATTAAGAGCTTGTAATAATGCTAAACACAGTGCAAGGCAATGAACACAGTGTCTGGCATAGAATAGCCACATACTGAATGGGAACCTTTATCAATAACTTAATAAATGTTTCCCTTATGATTAAATTGTTTATGACTTTTGGTTTGTTTGTTTTCAGCAGTGCACTGGGGGTCCTATAAAGGCCTGGTAATCTTGTTTCTTTAGGGGTTTGACCTTGTAGTCTTGTGAATGTTCACATGGTAGTTTCAGTTCTTGGCTAACTCTACTATATTCTAGAGGGAGTCATGAAGTCATATCCTCATTCAAATAAATACCCATAAGCCTAAGATAAATCACAGTGGCCCTAATGAAAGCTGAACAGCCAAAACTAGCTCCTGTCCTTCAGGGTATCTTAAATTTTGGTATTTCCTATTTTTGTTTATAAGAGAGGCTGTAGGAGTGTTTCCAGTGTATGAATATCCTTTTTAAAAAAATGTTTACTTATTTAGTTTTGAGAGTGAGTGAACAGGGGAGGGGCGCGCGCGCGCACACACACACACACACACACACACACACACACACACAGAATCCAAAGCAGGTTCGGAGCTGTCCACTCAGAGCCCAACACAGAACTCGAACTCACGAACCATGAGATTGTGACCTGAGCCAAAGCCGGCCACTTAACCGACTGAGCCATCCAAATGTCCCGGAATATCCTTTTTTTTAATCAAACGTTGCATTTATAATTTAAAGAGTAGAAAAAGGAAGTGAGGTGTCACAGAAATTGTAAAGTATGGAGCTGATAAAGATGAATTAAGAGGGTACATTAGTGCAAATTGAAATGAAAAGAGCAGCGTCTGTCATATAGATTTGTTTTAAATGAAATAATGATTTTAAAGGCACTTTAAAGAAAACAATGAAAGGAAGGAAAATTATACCCTAGGTTCTGGTACCACAGTTGTTTATTCCTGGGAAGCAAAGTTGCCTTCTCAGCTCACTGTGTGCAACAAACATGACTAAATGAGGCGAGGCAGGCGGCGGGGTGTATGCGCTGATGGTGGTATTAGGCACTAGGGAATCAAATGGGTCAGATGCATTCATGAAACTTGCTGCATTGTACTGCGCGGTTTGGTACCTTGTATCAAATTACGTGTCTCTAGCTATAATCTCTTTGAGGACAGTGTATTTATTATATTGTTTCATTCTTCACAGCTTTCAGAGATCCTCACCAAGAACCAACTCTCCATAAATACTTGCTAACCAACCGTCTTCCCGCCTGACTGAAGACGTTAAACAAAACGTAATTTTCAGGCGTCTTATGGCTTTTATTTTTTGTTTTCTAGCTTTCCTTATACATGCCTCAGGAAGGAAGCATCTTGATTTAAAAGCTGCTTGTGATGCTGCATTGGTAAGAATCCTGGGAGCATCTTAGCTCTGTCCTCTCCACGGAGCCTGTCTTAGCCCATCCTCACAGCAGGGTGTTCTGTGACTTGCAGCAGTTGAATCTGATATCTTTCCAATACCCTAACTGTCCTGTCTTGCGTGCCTGCTCCTAATTAACCAATGGGGAAGGACTGTGGCAACACTGCCTCTCGTGTCGAATCCATTTATCTATTCTTACCCACACAACTTGCAAACTAGAGGATCCTGGGCAACTCCCAGCGGGTGCCTGGAGCATAAGGGAAAAATGTGTCTGGGAGGTTGTAGTAACCGCGTGGGCCCATGACACTAGCATGTGTTTGTGTATTGCTGGAAGCATGTGTGCTGGGGTCGTAAGAGCTGGGTTCGGATTCTCCTCTGCCATTTGCTATTTGTGCTAAATTATTTTCTGCCCATCCTCCCTCTAATCTTTTTTTTTTGATTAAAAATCTTACACAAAATGCTGAAGCTCTTAGTCTAGCTGTGTTCTTATAACAACAAATTGAAAAGAGCAGCGTCTTTCATATAGATTTGTTTTAAATGAAATAATCCGTGTAAAGTGTTTATACCCTGTTTGGTGCACAAAGTGCTCTCATTGAATAGGTGTTTCCTATTATTGCTGTTCCTCTTCTTTCTGTATCAACTTTGCATTATAATCCATTGTACAGTCTTTATATGACATCAGTATATAGACCATTTTATAGCTCAATATCAGCTTTGCTGCCTCATTCACTGCCATAGGATCTGAAATAAATCTCCTTCCCTTTCTGTTTCTCCCTCTCCCTCCCTCTCTTTCTCTCTGGCCCCCCCCCCCCCACCTTATTTCTTGTTACTCTAGCTTTTGTAGGTTCTACAAATTTTAGGTTTAAGGTAACCCGGGTCACCATTTCCTTATTGCTTTGCTTTGCTTTGTGTTCACTACTCATAGCGTACTTTCCTTGTGACTTTATGTATTGGAGACTGTACCCTTGAACTTGGTGAAAAGTAAATCTGTTATAATCTAGAAGCTGCCATTTGTGTGAAGCTCTAGCAGTAAATGCAGAAACTATACAACTTTATAAATCGATAGAATTCACTTTTCTTTTCTAATTTAAATTTATTTTAGATAGTTCTTGGATGGGACAGTTTCTGAGGTCTTCAACTATTAGCCATCTGATGTTCTGAATTGTTGAAAGAGACCAGGCCCATTTCTCCATTAAAAAAAATCTTCTGATGCTAACACTGTCCTGTTCACACAGCATCTTGCTCAGAGTCAAGTTGAGTCAGAGACATCTGTATCCATCAAGACTGTTCTTTTTTTTTTTTTTAATTTTTTTTAATGTTTATTTTTGAGAGAGAGAGAGACAGAGTGCAAGCAGGGGAGGGGCAGAGAGAGAGAGAGGGAGACACAGAATCTGAAGCAGGCTCCAGGCTCCAAGTTGTCAGCACAGAGCCCAGCAGAGAGCCCGGGGCGGGTCTTGACCTCACGAATTGCAAGATCATGGCCTGAGCCAAAGTCAGACACTTAACCAACTGAGCCACCCAGGTACCCCAAGACTGCTCTCTTTTTTTAGGGCCATTGTGAGAATATCCTGCAAGGAGACCAGTCTGAGTTTGGGTGCCACATCATCTGAGCTTGAGAAAGATTTATTTGAGAGATCCTGGGAATGTCTGCTGCTCAACTCCTGGAAACCTTGGGGGAGGTAGAGATTATGAGCACCTCCTTCACGGTTGGGGCTGGGGGGCAGGCAGGAGCCGTGGGTCCCTGCTTGCTCATCGCCAGGTAACTCAGACAGAATCACCCACAGCCATTCACTGGACAATCCTGTGTGCCACCCACAAGTACTTAATTATGATATGTAAAATGAATTATTAGACCTAATCATTAGTAGGTCATTAATTATCAGATCTAACAATGACTAATAGATCTAATGACAATTTATGAGATCTTAATAAATCAATTAAGTTGAATAGGAGATAGAGAGCATGTGAATAATGTGGGGAAACAATGCAAGATACACTGAAAGCCAGGTACAAAGGCTTAGCGTCTTGTGACAGGATATCACGATCCATGGAAGGTTTTTAAGTCATAAAATTGCACCGTGAAGGTAGCATTTGGGATTATTGATCCAACATCAATAATAGGTTAGCATGAGATGGTAAGAGTGATGGGAGCCTGTTGTTCTAGAGTCTGGACTGAAAGTAGCAATGGCAGAAATAGAACAAATATGAAAAGAAAATGGCATTATGGTCGACTGGAATCCCAGGATGATGGAGGGACCACAACATGGTTCCTTTCTAGGCTGTAACAGGTTGGATTTAGCCAGCCTGTGAGAGTCTGACAAAAGAGGAGTCAAATGAGCTTCTTTGGGAGGAGAGGATACTGAGTTTCAGACATAGGGTGGTCACTGCATGGGAGGGAAATCACTAAGGGAATATTTAGAAAAGAGATAAGGAAACCCAAAGATAAACTTCAACAATTTCTAAAAGGTTGTGTTGTTTTGTTTTTAGGTTTCTGGAGTTGGGCAGAACTGGGCTTTAATTCCATTCCTGTTAAATTTTATACTAGTTCCTATATTTCCTTGAGCTTTATTTTTCTTATCCATAAACTGAGGAGGGGATAGTAGTCACAATCTAGGAGACAGTTTGTAAGTAAATGTGTTACAGTATATAAACGTATGTGGTACAGGGATTAGGCATGGTAAGCCACTAAATAGAACCTGATAAAAATGTTACATGTTCAGTCCCTTGAAGTTGGAAGTGAGTACTGGGAGGTGCCAGGGTGGCTCATTTGGTTGAGCGTCCAACTCTTGATTTCAGGATCAAGCCCCACATTGGGCTCTGCACTGAGCGAGGAGCCTGCTTGAGATTCTTTCTCCCTGCCCCCTCCCCTGCTCACTGTCTCTCTCTAAAAAAACAACACAACACAACACAAAACAAAACAAAACAAAAAAAGAAGTGAGTATTGGGGAATGTTGAAATTGGGAGTCGAGAGCCAGGAACATTTCCTGTCCTCCTCTATAAGGTCTGGAACTTCAAAAATAATATTATCTACTTTTTGAGTATAACATTTGAATTATTGTTTAGCTGAAAAGGTTCTAATGTTTCACCCTGGACATTGAGATTTTTAAAATCCCTTGGAGATTGCCAGTGGACCCTGCAAGGGAAAGTATTAGACCATAATGATGTGCTAGTCGTAAAATGCATCATTAATTTGTCCACTTTGATAGAAGTTATTTATTGAGATCAGTGTGAGTTTCACTGTCTCTGAGTCACCACAGCCCTGATATTTCTCTCTTCTTTAAGGGGGAAGCCGCAAGCTTAATCATGTAACAAAGGATTTAAAAATTACAACTCCTAAGACTTGACAAAATACTTTTCTGCCCCACTGACTGACATAAAATGCAAATAATAATTCTGTATTACTTCTCCAGGACATTGTATGGAATAAGTAATTAATGAATGTCAAGAATGTCAAGAGTATAAAAATAATGATTAAACATAAAATAAATACTAAAAATTATTGTTATTTATTTTTTGCTATTATGGCTTTATCTCCTTTCAGTAGCCTGGACCTTCTTTTTCTACAGCTGCAAAAATGCATTTGGTAATTATAAGAATTAATCAAGCCCCAAACTGGATGATGGTGGTGGCAGACATCCTTAATTACAGGCAATGGAAAGCGAAGGTCATTGCTGGTTTAAATCCAGCGTAGGTCAGTGCAGAGAAAAAGCCATTAACAGCTGAATGTGATTTTATGCACTGAACAGAATGAATTGCTGCCTCAGCCCAATGTCTGAGTAAACAGGTGTCCCACATCTGAGCTAACAATCACAAAAAGGACCAACTGGCCCCTTTGATGGCTGGCAATCTCGATAAACAGAGGTTCTCAGTGCCGGCTTCACATTAAGCTCACCTGAAAAGCTCTGGAAATGCAGATGCCCAGGAGGCACCTGGGCCAATTAAATCAGCATCTCTAGGAATAGAACGCAGGCACTAGGGTTGTTTTTTTTTTGTTGTTGTTGTTTTGTTTTTTTGTTTTTTAATCGTTCTCCAAGCGATTCCATTGTGCAGCTACATTTAAACAGCATTGCTCCATAGGAAGGAAAAGACAAAAAGCAATGTTCATGTCTCCCCACCCATGTTTCTTTACATAGCTTTGTAATGAACCACCACCTATGGTGAAGTGTTTGTTTCAGTAATGCCCATATTAATGTAAGACCTGTAGGTTAAAAGAAAAAAATAGGCTAATAGGCTTTAGTTTATTTGGTTACCTAGTTGATAGCTCTGGGGACTATTTTGTTGCTTTAAAAAATGATTTGTAATCCCAGCCTCAGCCACCAGTTGGATATTTGATGGCATAACCTGCCTGAAGACATGGACATTTGAGGCTTATAAGAGGTTTCTGAGGTTCTGTGCTCATATCTATTTATCACCCTGTTGATGCACAATTTAAATCTTTGCCTGGGGACAGGCAGGCTGCTGTGCTTATTAACCTTATATAAGAAATACAAATGCTTGATTTTTCACCTGCCATCTTAAATTCAGGTCACTGGGCAAGATAAGTCTTAGTCCCCTCCCCCTTCTGATTGGTGGGTGACAAAGAAGTGCGAAGCTACAAGCAATCATAGATATGGGGGTGCTTCAAAAGGAAGCTAGCTAAACCCATGGAGATTGTTTAGTATCACATGTGCTCTAGAGCGCCCAGAAAGTTTCATCAGGTCAACGGTGTCTTCTCTCTCCATTTTTTTCCACAATGCTGTTATCTTTTATTCAGGAGACAGTCAGACAGGCCATTGGCAAGGATCAGCCAGACATAATAGCACTCTTTTAAGAGTGCCTACCTCCTAGAGGAGCTGTGTTTGATCACCATGACTACACCCAATGACGGAAGTGCAAGGGCCACTGAATTGCCACACCTAGTGAGGGATATTCTGTACAACTAACTTTAATTCACTGGCCAGGAATCAGTTTTGGTATTATTACTCTTTTTTTTTTTAAGTTTATTTATTTTTGAGAGAGAGAAAAAGAGCAAGCAGGGGAGGAGTAGAGAGAGAGGGAGAGCGAATCCCAAGCAGGCTCTGTTCTGACAGTGGGGCTTGAACTGACAAATTGTGAGATCATGACCTGAGCCCAAATCAAGAGTCATATGCTCAACCGACTGAGCCACCCAGGTGCCCTGGTATTATTATTCTTAAGCAATATCTTCTCTTTAGACTGAAAAACTCATAAACTTTCAAAATAAGAAGGAATTTAACTTCCCTACTATTGGGATGAGAAAACTGAAGCCCATAATCATTCAGATAGTTGGTCAAAGAGCCAGAATTCAAACAGATCTCCCTACCCCTACCAAGTGCTCTTTCTACTACTTAACTAACGGTGGCTTAGGAATGATGACCCATGAGGAGCCTTGCTCAGGGTTTGGGATGAGGTCATATCACTGTTCCTGTGCTTTTTGGGGTTTCCCTTGTTTACGTTAAAGTTTTACAGTGAAAAGATTCTCTGTAAAATATCTGCTCTCTTCAGAAAAATATGGGGGATGGTACAGTTATGCAAGAAGTGAATCTAATGACCAACGTGTGGAAGCTATCCTTGCTCAGGAGATACATTGGACAGAAACTTCTTTTCACTACAGTTATTGGGCCACTACTAATATCCTTTAATATGCAAAATAACCTAAAAAACCTTAAACACAAGATGCCAGCGGTGGTGTTTTTGCTTTAGTAATTCAGCCTAATGGTTCTTTAAATTATGTACATATATTAAAAATGACACCAGAATAATTGAGGGGAAAGGCAAGCATTTATGTTGTCCTGTTTTAAAAACATGAATCAAGTCTATATACATTCAGTATTTCAGCAGCACATCATCGTTACATTTTCTGATTTTATGCTTATGTCAAATTGCTTCCATAATGCTTAATTTCCCATATTACATCTGATGTTGGTTTTTAAAGAAATTACAAATGACCACAGCTACTTCAGTGGCTGATACAAGTAGATGGTCATACAGGACATTAGAATGTAATTGCCTTTCCTACAAGCCCTAAGTTTCAAGTATTTAAAAAAAAAAGGCTTCAAGGAAGGGACTGATAGAAAACTGTATCTATTATCAACACCATGCCCTTTTGGATCTTATGTACCAGTGAGGGAATATGAAAATAAAGAAAATCATTTAAGGTCAGAGATAAATGATAACAAACAAAATCCATCAGGGCTTAAAGGAGTGGAATGGATAGGTGGATAGGGGTTGCTTTTCAGATAGGTTGTTCAGAAAAGAACTCTCTGATAAGGTAACATTTGGCAGAGATATTAATAAAGGGACCAAGACAGCTATGGTGCTGTCTGGTCCAAGACTATGTCCAGTTTAATAGATAATAAATACTATTTCCCATTTTTAAACTATTAAGAAGAAGCTTCCAGACTCCTACGTTTATAGAGTTCTTTATTGCAAGCGACAGAAAAGGGAGTTAGTAAAAGTATATTGGATAGTTCAAAGAGGGTTGGAACACTTGGTGCAGACTTACACAGCTAAGAAAAAGCAGTCAGATGAAAAACACACAGCCGCCGTCACCAAGAATGAGAACCCCAGCAGCTGGCCCCCTGTTGGTGTTGAGCAGTGGACTTCAGCTTTGCAGCAACTCTTTTAGCCACCAGAGAACATTCTCTGGTTTCCACTTGTACCATTTTCTCGCTAGTGGAAATCCAGTACCACTGAGTCTAATCAGTGAAGCCTAGGTCGTATCCTCAGGACCTCACTGCAAATAACGCAGGATGGTGAATGGTTGGCATTTTCACCTTCTGTGCCAGGAGGAGCTTTATTGCTGGGTGGTCTTAAGGAATTACAAATTCTACTATAGCAGGCGTCTCATACAATTTCAAACATTCTTTAACAGTAATCATGTTTTCTCATATTGTCCCTTGTTTAGGATATTAAGCATTCACAGCAGCCATTATATTTGCATAAATTTTGCTACTTGTGTGATCTAAGCAGAGTCTTTTTTTTTTTTAATTTTTTTTTAACATTTCATTTATTTTTGAGACAGGGAGAGACAGAGCATGAACAGGGGAGGGTCAGAGAGAGGGAGACACAGAATCTGAAACAGGCTCCAGACTCTGAGCTGTCAGCACAGAGCCTGACGCGGGGCTCGAACTCACGAACCGCGAGATCATGACCTGAGCCGAAGTTGGTCGCTTAACCGACTGAGCCACCCAGGCGCCCCAATCTAAGCAGAGTCTTAATGAGACAGAAACAGGATTTCACTTCAGCTGAAATCCTAGATTATATATAACCATGGATATGTATAATTTACCCTGGAAATGGATTATTGCATTGTTGCTGGACAAGTCTGAGAAGGTACATTGGAAGAGATGCAGTTTGCATATGTAAATAGGTTGGGTACACACAACTGGTCTCACTACCCTGTGGGAACATAAACAATACCATTAACATTAACATCTAAACCTCAATTGCTCCAGTGCCCAAACTATTGTGTAGGGCCTCAGTCTGCTCCCAAATATGAAGTCAGCCTCAGTAATGCCAGATGTCTCCAGCATGGTGGCATCACATGTGCTCTTGCCCACTGCTGACATGTCCGGTTGTCCCACCACTGTCTCTGATATTGGAGTCTTGTAGGTACAAATACTTTCTTCTGTTTCCCTCCTTTGATTCTTAACTGGACCTCAAAGCAGCACTGAATAAACTCATAATCTCATAATATCTTTTATAAACGTAACTATAAGCTTCTACCCCTGACCTTTCTTTTACAGAAGTAGAAAGCTAGTTAATCAGTTCAAGTAAGAGAAGAATACGTGTCTATAACTTTCATGGTTTAAAAAAAAATTTAGTGTTTATTTTTTATTTTAAGAGAGAGAGAGAGAAAGAGCGAGAGCCAGGGAAGAGCAGAGAGAGAGGGAGGTAGAATCCCAAGCAGGCTCTGCATGTAGGGCCTGATGCAGGGCTGGAACCCATGAACTGTGAGATTATGACCTGAGCTGAAAACAAGAGTCAGCTGCTTAACCAACTGAGCCACCCAGGCATCCCTAACTTTCATGGTTTTTACCAACACTCTTCCACCACAGGTCTTTGTCTTACTAGTGCTATCACCATAAACAACAATAAAATGTCCCTTTTCTCCTTCAGTAAAACAAAAACAAAACAAAAACAAAAAACAAAAAAACCCTTCCTCACATCCACAGACACATAAATTCATCTACAGGTGACGCTGTACAAAAAGCAATCCAATTTAGGTTCAGTTTAGACACTCTGATACTCCCACACTGATAAATAATGGAAAATAAAATTTACAGTGATTAGCTGTGCAAATTGGGTGTGTTTGATTCATATAATTACTTAGTTGTCTTTTATTTCTAGGTAATGCGGAAGCTCAGGTGTCCAAATTACCTAAGATCCCTGTTCCGGCAATTATTTTCAAATCCAAATTGGGAAGTAATGGGCTCTTGATTTAGTTAGTTATATAAAATCTATTAAAATGTGCCATTAACAACAGGAATGTAACAGCCTGGCTCAGTTCAGATCAGAAACAGATCAATAAAGCAGAAAAGTCTGCTGTGAGTAGCTTTGCTTAGCTATTTTTGAGCAATTATGGCAGGTTGGGAGGAAATGGAGTAGCATTTTCACAACCATGTATTTGAACACCTTGTATTTGTATTACACTTAAAACACTTCTTAATTTTTCTTCATAACAATGTATTATGGGAAAGAAACACACCAGCATTTCATAGTAGAGGAAATGCTGAATTGCTGAGAGAGGGTGACAAAGTAAAAGGTGACTAGGGTACTTCTAGACTGTCAGTCTCTGGTCTAGAACTCTGCGTAGTCTCTATGATAATGATTTAAAATGGGGATCTCTGGTTCTATACATTCCTATCCTTTATAGGTTTGCACCTTTTTTTTTTTTTTAAAGTAGGCTTCACACTCAGTGCAAAGCCCAACATGGGGCTTGAACCCACGACCCTGAGATACAGACCTCAACTGAAATCGAGTCAGACTGAGCCACCCAGATGCACCTGTACATTTCCATTTTGATGGCACTTTATATATGCACTTTCCATCTTGTGTTTCTCATTATTTAATCCTTTGAAAACTGCTTTTCCTTGTCTAAACTTCTTATTCATATGAATCTGGAACTTAGTATTTTTTCAGCATGAAGGCATTTTGGGCTTTATAAGAATGTGGATTCATATACTATGGAATTTAGTGTAACAGCTCATCTTAGAGTTTGAGTATCTCATTTTCAGCATATCTGTAAAAATATTGTAAATCTATCCCCTAATATTGTGCCTAGAGTGTCCCATGCCAGCTTACTTGACAATTTACTATTTTATTTAAATGAGAAGCACATACTATCCTTTTTGCCCAGTGGAGGGTCATTAGTGTATATTTCAAGCTCCATTTGTAAAACTGACCTGGTCTTGGTATCTCTCAGTTTTTTCTGCTAATGAATATGATTTTGTCTTTCCCAAATAATTATGTAAATGATACAGATTTAACAGGTTGTAGAGACACAAAAAATTTGCCTCTGCGACAGGCAGGTTTGTATCCTTTTCCCAGAAATGAATACTGCTAAAAGAGTGAAAATCACAAAACCAGAACTTTTTTCCCCCTAGTATAAACTGCATGCTTCAGATGAGCTTATGGTGCTTCAAAGATCTTGTATTTTCACAATATTCCTGTGATACAAGTGGGGAAAATAATTTAATATCTTTTTATTATCATCAACGAATATTGGCTGTGATTTTATTATGCTGGGGAAGTAGGAAACAGAGATGTCTAAGATTGTATAAGCTTTGGGGTGCCTGGGTCGCTCAGCCATTAGCCATCAGACTTCAACTCAGGCCATGATCTCCTGGTTCATGAGTTCGAGCCCTACATCGGGCTGTCTGCTGTCAGAGTTGAGCCCGCTTGGGATCCTCTGTTTCCCCCCCCCACACACACACTTCCTGCCCCTCCCCTGCTTGCCATCTCTGTCTCTCTGTCTCTCTCTCTCTCTGTCTCTGTCTCTTTCTCTCCCTCTCTCAAAATAAACATTAAAAGAAAGAGAGTGTATAAGCCTCAAAGCCACTTGTATGCTAGATGGCGAAGACTTATTCACTAAAAGATAAAGAACAGTGTAAAACAGATGCTAAGTATATTGAATGGAGCACACATTGCAGAAGCACCTTCACTTACAAACATTCAAAGTCAGTAAATCATTGATATGAACTAAGCTATTGATCGGAGCAAACCATGGCAACCCAGCATGCCAACAACTAATGGTGCTGATTGCCTCTTACACAAGTAGGTTTGGCCTCACAAATAGATGGGGTTTCAAACATCCTTTTAAATCCTAATATTGTAAGTATCTGTAAATGCCAAAATAATTCAGCAAAGAACACTAATGACTGAAGTAGTTGGAAAATACGGGATTCAAGATACACTTTAATGAAAGAGGTAGACATTTCAGTAGACAGAAGGAAAAGGAAATTAAGCAAGAAAGGAAACAGAAAGAAATGTGAATGACCATTTCAGGAATATTAAGTAGACTTGGTAGGATTAAGGGTAATGTTTCTTTTTTTTAAAGTTTATTTATTTTGAGAGAGAGAGAGAGAGAGAGCGCTGGGGGGGTGGTGGTGGGGGAGAGGGAGGGAGGGAGGGAGAGAGAGGGAGAGAGGGAGAATCCTAAGCAGGCTCCACACCCTTGGTGCAAAGCCCAAATCAGGGCTCCAAGTCATGAACTGTGAGATCATGACCTGAGCTGAAATCAAGAGTTGGATGCTTAACAGACTGAGCCACCCAGGTGCCCCAAGTGTAGTGTTTCTTTAGATGTTTAATGTTAAATTGGGAAACATAGAGCGCAGACTGAGGGTTTGAAAGTACAGCAATGCATGTATAAAAAATGTTACATGTATGAGATTTTTTACTGACGGGAGATTGATTTCAAGGAAACCAATTGCAGTGAGACAGGAAGACAACTACAGTTATTAAGCGTCGATGTTGTGGCTATTGTGGTATGTGCTTAGCATTTGGTTCTTCATTTGACTTCAGAAACTACTGTCAGAGTACAAGGAGGTTGTAAACTCATGGAAAAGGGTAGCCCTAATGAGAATAGAAAGAAAGGAACAATTTTTTTTATTTATATATGAAATTTATTGTCAAATTGGTTTCCATACAACACCCAGTGCTCATCCCAAAAGGTGCCCTCCTCAATACCCATCACCCACCCTCTCCTCCCTCCCGCCCCCCCATCAACCCTCAGTTTGCTCTCAGTTCTCAACAGTCTCTTATGCTTTGGCTCTCTCCCACTCTAACCTCTTTTTTTTTTTTTCCTTCCCCTCCCCCATGGGTTCCTGTTAAGTTTCTCAGGATCCACATAAGAGTGAAACCATATGGTATCTGTCTTTCTCTGTATGGCTTATTTCACTTAGCATCACACTCTCCAGTTCCATCCACGTTGCTACAAAAGGCCATATTTCATTTTTTCTCATTGCCACGTAGTATTCCGTAGTGTATAGAAATCACAATTTCTTTATCCATTCATCAGTTGATGGACATTTAGGCTCTTTCGATAATTTGGCTATTGTTGAGAGTGCTGCTATGAACATTGGG
>NW_024412403.1:57169778-57178659 GCF_014898765.1 Herpailurus yagouaroundi
AAGCCATCTGGTCCTGGACTCTTATTTGTTGGGAGATTTTTGATAACTGATTCAATTTCTTCGCTGGTTATGGGTCTGTTCAAGCTTTCTCTTTCCTCCTGATTGAGTTTTGGAAGAGTGTGGGTGTTCAGGAATTTGTCCATTTTTTCCAGGTTGTCCAGTTTGTTGGCATATAATTTTTCATAGTATTCCCTGATCATTGTTTGTATCTCTGAGGGATTGGTTGTAATAATTCCATTTTCATTCATGATTTTATCTATTTGGGTCATCTCCCGTTTCTTTTTGAGAAGCCTGGCTAGAGGTTTGTCCATTTTGTTTATTTTTTCAAAAAACCAACTCTTGGTTTTGTTGATCTGCTCTACAGTTTTTTTTAGATTCTATATTGTTTATTTCTGCTCTGATCTTTATTATTTCTCTTCTTCTGCTGGGTTTAGGCTGCCTTTGCTGTTCTGCTTCTATTTCCTTTAGGTGTGCTGTTAGATTTGTATTTGGGATTTTTCTTGTTTCTTGAGATAGGCCTGGATTGCAATGTATTTTCCTCTCAGGACTGCCTTCGCTGCGTCCCAAAGCGTTTGGATTGTTGTATTTTCATTTTCGTTTGTTTCCATATATTTTTTAATTTCTTCTCGAATTGCCTGGTTGACTCACTCATTCGTTAGTAGGGTGTTCTTTAACCTCCATGCTTTTGGAGGTTTTCCAGACTTTTTTCTGTGGTTGATTTCAAGCTTCATAGCATTGTGGTCTGAAAGTATGCATGGTATGATTTCAATTCTTGTAAACTTATGAAGGGCTGTTTTGTGACCCAGTATATGATCTATCTTGGAGAATGTTCCATGTGCACTCGAGAAGAAAGTATATTCTGTTGCTTTGGGATGCAGAGTTCTAAATATATCTGTCAAGTCCATCTGATCCAATGTCTTATTCAGGGCCCTTGTTTCTTTATTGACCGTGTGTCTAGATGATCCATCCATTTCTGTAAGTGGGGTGTTAAAGTCCCCTGCAGTGACCACATTCTTATCAATAAGGTTGCTTGTGTTTATGAGTAATTGTTTTATATATTTGGGCGCTCCGGTATTCGGCGCATAGACATTTATAATTGTTAGCTCTTCCTGATGGATAGACCCTGTCACTATTATATAATGTCCTTCTTCATCTCTTGTGACAGCCTTTAATTTAAAGTCTGGTTTGTCTGATATAAGTATGGCTACTCCAGCTTTCTTTTGACTTCCAGTAGCATGATAGATAGTTCTCCATCCCCTCACTCTCAAGCTAAAGGTGTCCTCAGGTCTAAAATGAGTCTCTTGTAGACAGCAAATAGATGGGTCTTGTTTTTTTATCCATTCTGATACCCTATGTCTTTTGGTTGGCGCATTTAATCCATTTACATTCAGTGTTATTATAGAAAGATATGGGTTTAGAGTCATTGTGATGTCTGTATGTTTTATGCTTGTAGTGATGTCTCTGGTACTTTGTCTCACAGGGTCCCCCTTAGGATCTCTTGTAGGGCTGGTTTAGTGGTGACAAATTCCTTCAGTTTTTGTTTGTTTGGGAAGACCTTTATCTCTCCTTCTATTCTAAATGACAGACTTGCTGGATAAAGGATTCTCGGCTGCATATTTTTTCTGTCTAGCACCCTGAAAATCTCGTGCCAATTCTTTCTGGCCTGCCAAGTTTCAAAAGAGAGATCAGTCACGAGTCTTATAGGTCTCCCTTTATATGTGAGGGCACGTTTACCCCTTGCTGCTTTCAGAATTTTCTCTTTATCCTTGTATTTTGCCAGTTTCACTATGATATGTCGTACAGAAGATCGATTCAAGTTCCGTCTGAAGGGAGTTCTCTGTGCCTCTTGGATTTCAATGCCTTTTTCCTTCCCCACTTCAGGGAAGTTCTCAGCTATGATTTCTTCCAGTACCCCTTCAGCACCTTTCCCTCTCTCTTCCTCCTCTGGGATACCAATTATGCGTATAGTATTTCTTTTTAGTGTATCACTTAGTTCTCTAATTTTCCCCTCATACTCCTGGATTTTTTTATCTCTCTTTTTCTCAGCTTCCTCTTTTTCCATAACTTTATCTTCTAGTTCACCTATTCTCTCCTCTGCCTCTTCAATCCGAGCCGTGGTAGTTTTCATTTTGTTATGCATTTCGTTGAAAGCGTTTTTCAGTTCCTCGTGACTGTTCCTTAGTCCCTTGATCTCTGTAGCAAGAGATTCTCTGCTGTCAGCTACACTGTTTTCAAGCCCAGCGATTAATTTTATGGCTATTATTCTAAATTCACTTTCTGTTATATTATTTAAATCCTTTTTGATCAGCTCATTAGCTGTTGTTATTTCCTGGAGATTCTTCTGAGGGGAATTCTTCCGCTTGGTCATTTTGGATAGTCCCTGGCGTGGTGAGGACCTGCAGGGCACTTCCCCTGTGCTGTGGTGTATAAATGGAGTTGGTGGGCGGAGCCGCAGTCAGACCTGATGTCTGCCCCCAGCCCACCGTTGGGGCCACAGTCAGACTGGTGCGTGCCTTCTCTTCCCCTCTCCTAGGGGCGGGATTCACTGTGGGGTGGGGTGGGGTGGCCTGTCTGGGCTACTTGCACACTGCCAGGGTTGTGATGCTGGGGATCTGGCGTCTTAGCTGGGGTGGGTACCAAGGTGCACAGGGGCAGGAGGGGCAGGTTTAGCTTGCTTCTCCTTAGGTGATCCACTTCAGGAGGGGCCCTGTGGCAGCAGGAGGGAGTCAGATCCGCTGCCGGAGTTTTGGCTCCGCAGAAGCGCAGAATTGGGTGTTTGCGTGGAGCGAGCAAGTTCCCTGGCAGGAACTGGTTCTCTTTGGGATTTTGGCTGGGAGATGGGCGGGGGAGATGGCGCTGGCGCGCGCCTTTGTTCCCCACCAAACTGAGCTCTGTCGTCAGGGGGCTCAGCAGCTCTCCTTCCCTTTGTCCTCCAGCCTTCCCGCTTTCTGAGCAGAGCTGTTAACTTATGACCTCCCAGACGCTAAGTCGCGCTTGCTCTCGGAACACAGTCCGTCAGGCCCCTCTGCTTTTGCCAGCCAGACTCGGGGGCTCTGCTTGGCCGGCGAGCCGCCCCTCCGCCCCGGCTCCCTCCCGCCAGTCCGTGGAGCGCGCACCGCCTCGCCGCCCTTCCTACCCTCTTCCGTGGGCCTCTCGTCTGCGCTTGGCTCCGGCGACTCCGTTCTGCTAATCCTCTGGCAGTTTTCTGGGTTATTTAGGCAGGTGTAGGTGGAATCTAAGTGATCAGCAGGACGCGCGGTGAGCCCAGCATCCTCCTACGCCGCCATCTTCCCTCTCTCAAGAAAGGAACAATTTAAAAAAAAATTTAATGTTTATTTTTGAGAGACAGAGACACAATATGAACAGGGGAGGGGCAGAGAGAGAGAGAGACAGAATCCAAGTAGACTCTAGGCTCTGAGCTATCAGCACAGAGCCCTATGCAGGGCTCAAACTCACAGACCATGAGATCATGACCTGAGCTGAAGTTGGACACTTAACTGGCTGAGCCACCCAGGTGCACCAAGAAGGGAACAGTTTTAAATTCAAAGACTTGAAGCCTGATTCTAAGGGGCAAAAAGGGAGGGGCCAAGAATCTATCAGACTTTGAACTGAGTTTTGAGGTGCAAACATTTAAGGGTTGGGGGAAGGAAGGAAAGTAGCAGAGATGACAGAGACGGAGAGCTTGAACTGAAGAAGGAGAATCAGTATATTTAGAGTTATAGAAACTTAGAGATAATAGAGCTTGAATATTAAAGAGGAAACTTTCAGCAAAGAACCTTGTGTATAATTCAGTTGCCCCGGCATCCAGCACTGTCATTTATATAGGTTACTAATCTGGCTGCTGAGTTGTGAAATAAAGGTATGTTTCTTTTACCTACAAACTTAACTCCTAGATCATGACTATTCTGTTTCTGAAAGATTCTGATTTTCCTTTTTAACAGGTAAAAATTATTTAAATCATTGCTATATAACAACAAAACAGGAATACTCTCATCAAAGTCTTCATTAACATCACCTGTTGACTCTTCTTGCCAAGAACCTTTTCATAATTCTTTTTTTCCATGTGCCTTATCTCTTACATCCTGGGAACCAGAGCCAATGAAAAACCAAACAGGCAGACTTGGGGAAAACAAAAAACAAAAAACAAAACTAACTACCTTGTTATTTGTATAACGTTGAGATGATGGTATCTTGGTTACTGCCTGTTAACATCTCCAACTCTGTCATTTAGCACTCTAAAATCGCAAACGCGAATTAAGGCACACAGATGAGAGAGTAAAGAGAAAAATCAATCAACAAAATTTGGGAAACCTGAGGGTAATCTCACCAGGGAGTCTTTGCTGAAAACTTCACTGTTCTAATGAAAATAGTTTCTTGTTTCAGTAGTAAGGAAGGTGCTTTTCATGCTGAGGCCTCACTTAAAGATGGAAGATGATTGGCTAATTGCTTATATAATCTTATTACTTAAATTGATGGAAAAGCCATCTTTATTTTTGTTTTTAGATCCAATATAAATCAAAGTGGATGTAGTTGTCATTAATCAAATAGGTATGAGCTGAAAATTGTGCAAAATTTAATTAAAAGATGAGACAAGTGTATTCCTAGGTGGTTTTTTGCATCAGACTTATTGTCTTATGGTAGGAAATTAATTAAATGGCTCCTTCTAAACATATATGATATGATTTATTATAGAAAGGAGACCCTTCAAAAAGTGAGACAATGGGGAAATTAAAGCAAAATTTATATCATTACTAGAGCACTACATAACATACTGACAAATACCTACTTTATTTATTAGTCATTGTCTTTAATTGTGCACATAGCAGGTAGATGCCCAGATTCAGGATGTGAAGTTTGAAAATGCATATTTACTCTTGCAATTGTGTGCATATTTGAAGTGGGTTTTTCTGCACTACGGTCTGTGATAGCAAAGCAAAGCAACAGACTTGGTATAAACACTGACCTGCAGTCTAACTTCCACAAGAGCTAGAAGAGAATTTGTGGTTAGATAAACCAACTGTATAGATTGATAATATGTGGTAGTACATGTTAAAATTACCATTTTGTGATTTTTTTCTAAATCAAAGTACTTTTAATTTCCAGATAATAGTAAAAAGATATATTTTCATATTTGTCCAAAGAACATATGGGATACATAGGATGAGAGACATTTCTGGAATATTATCTTTTCTGGTATTTATGTATCAAACTGGTTTTGAAAACAATACCTGGCATATAAAGAGCAATCAATCAATATTTTTTCAATAATTGGCTGTGAAATGACTTAATCTTGCTGAATCCTGCTTTCCAGTGATTAGCTTTAGTGTTCTACTACCGTATTTATTTTACTTATTGCAGAGCAGACTATGAAACCTGGAAAAAGGAGATATGGGAAAAGTAATGGGACTCTTGGGGAAGCAAAGCTGTACTACATAATCCTATTTAAGACTATGCATGGAAGTTTGGGTAAGACCATTTATAAAAGAGTGGGCAACAGAAAAACTATAAGCTTGGGAGCTACAGAGCTCATGAAAGCAATAACATTTGTGGCTGAATTTATGCATCAGGTTTCTGGGCTTGTTTAGCCATTGTTCATCTGTAATACAGATGAAAGCTTTGCTGTTCTGGTTGACTTAGGTCTAAGGTGGCTTGGAGATAGGCTTTCTTAGCCCCCTAGCTTCCTCTATGACAGGCATGGAGGACTCTGAAAGGCAATGTTTGAAAAGGACTGCATTAACAATAAGTGGGCTACAAGGAACACAAATATTTGCTGACTGACAGATTGAAGTTATAAGTCCATGAGTAGACTCATCTATCTGATGAGATGTTGAAGAAGAAGAAGAAGAAGAAGAAGAAGAAGAAGAAGAAGAAGAAGCAGCAAAGATGATGATGATGATGATGATTCTGATAAAACACTTCTTTTTTTTAAAAATTTTTTTTCAACATTTATTTATTTTTGGGACAGAGAGAGACAGAGCATGAACGGGCGAGGGGCAGAGAGAGAGGGAGACACAGAATTGGAAACAGGCTCCAGGCTCTGAGCCATCAGCCCAGAGCCCGACGCGGGGCTCGAACTCACGGACCGCGAGATCGTGACCTGGCTGAAGTCGGACGCTTAACCGACTGCGCCACCCAGGCGCCCCTGTGATAAAACACTTCTTGAATGCTCTCTATGTGCGAGGTATTTTTCCACGTGCTATTATTTATTTAATCCTCCCATTGAACCAATAAATGAGATACTATTATCATTTCCATTTTACAAATGAAGACACTGAATCACAGAGTGGTTAAGCAACTTGCTCAAGATCACAGAACTAATAAGTGATTATAATCGTGGGTACATCTTATTGATTACTGTTAATATAATGAATAGATAATTGATTAATGTGATGAATTAATTACTTATCTTTATATCTAGATATCTATATCTACATCTGTATCTCTACCATGTGCCTCATAATGTGAAACATATAGTATAAATCCAAGAAAAATAAAACATAGTTCGCCCTTTGAAACACATACAGTTTTATTTGAAAGATGCACTTGCACATAATACTACTTGATTCTACATTTGTTTAAGTGCTTTGTTTAATAGAGCAATTAAGGGCAGTAAGAGATCAGAGATTACTTGTTGAGATCACTGTATCCTGGAATGATTATTAAAGTCTTTGTTTAGAATATGGACTAAAATCAAAAGGTGTAGGATGGGTAATAAGGATAAGATAATTTTCTAGGTTGATAAAAAAAAATGAGGAAAGACATGGATACTGTATATGCAAGTACCCGTATCGAGATAGATGTGAAATTAGGATTTGGGTTGGACAATTGAAAAGTTGGATTGGAATGATGATACAGGTTTTGGAGGGTATCTTAGCTCAGGCTGCTGTTAACCAAATATCAAAGACTGGGTGGCTTAAACAACAAACATTTATTTCTCATAGTTGTGGAAGATGGAAAGTCCAATAATGTGCTGGTGTATATGGTATCTGGAGAGAGCCTGCTTCCTGGCTTACAGATGGCCATCTTCTCACATCCTTGTATGGCAGGCAGCAGAGAGAGAAGCAAGGCCTCTTGTATCTTTTCTTATAAGGGCACTAGTCCCATTAGAGCTCTACCCTTGTGACCCATTACTTCCCCAAAGGTCCCATCTTCAAATACTGTTACACTGGAGACTTAGGTTTCAACATAAATTTTGGGGGGACACAAACATAAGTCCATAACGGAGAGCCTTGAATACAGGGAACAGAGTGTATGTTGTACTTTGAAACTCATTGTGCATGTTGTTGAGAAAACAAAGTAGGAGATGGAAGCGGTCTAATGGCAGCAGTGCTATAGCAGGATTAATATGCTGTTGGATACAAGACAAATTAGTACAGGGACTGAGTAGGCCTTGAACTAAGAAAATCTGTTTCCTCAGGAGGTATTGCAATAATTCAGGAATGGGTTAATGAGCATCCAAATTAGAGTCATGACAATGGGAATAAAAATGAGGGGGGAGAGAGGATCAGGAGAACATTTTGTGGCTGAATTCAGTCACTTACATTTGGCTGCAGGTTAGAATGCTCATGGTGAATGTTTGCTGAATATTTTCTGAAGCGCAAAAACAACTTTGTGATATGGGAGTAGAATACAGTGGCTGCTGGCCGCAGATTGTTCAGCTTGTTGCAGCTCTAAATTACTGAACAAATACCTTACAACAGGAAACTTGGGTGTTCGACATAAAATATGTAAAAGTGAGACAGAGGAGACTTGGTACTCTCAAAAAATAAATATGAGCAATTTAATAGTAAGAGAATTTGGCACAAAGAACTTAATTGGAAGTCAGACAATTCACCTGCATGGATCATCTACGATATGCATGTCTAATTATGCTGCTAGAGATGAACTCACTTTGAAAAACCGACCAAAGCATTTTTCATGTGTCAGAGATATATTTATCTTCAACTTTATGGATTTTATACATGAAATCGTTTTAACGATTAGTGGCAAATTACTGTAATTAGAATACTATACTTCCATAAATTTCACTGGAAAAAATTTTGGGGGTGTTAGTAACCATTCCATTTTATATGATACGAATATCATAGGATAGCAGAAGGTGGCAAACTTTTCCAAGGGAAATATCTTGCTAGCCTGAAATTCAGCAAATGCTATAAATGCATAGGTGTCAAAGTGTGTGCTACATGTTTTCTACTATAATATTTAATTAATGCCTTAACTGCTGTCAGAAGCAGCACGTATTTCATCTCTTTGACTACATTAGAACCCAAAGCAATTTAATTTCTGGGTAGTTTATGCTGAAAATTAAGGGATGACATTTGTCCTATGGGATAAACTAATAGGAAAGAGGGTAGTGATGTGCACTGTCTATGGACCTGTGAATGTGCTTGGCATTATATAATTGCCATGCACGGTTTCCCTTCATAGCTCTGGAGGGTCATCATAGCTGACTCAGGGGGCTGGTGAGGAATAAAAAGAGAAAGGAGAACCTTCCCCATGTATCCTACAGAAGAGCTGAAAGGTGAAGAGATTAACGGCTAGTGTTTGTGTCTCAACATGAATTTCCCTCTCTGTTCCAACACTGTTGAGAGTTATAATATAGCTGGCTCACACCCTCTTCTCCATTTACCTCCTTGTTTCATCATCCCCACACTCTTCAAGGTTGGAGGATGAGGCCAAGGATTTTTTTTTTTTTTTTTTTTTAACTTTCAGGCACTCTCTCAGCTCTGTGGTCAGAGGGTGGAGAGGAGGGAATCAAGCCAACTTAAATCTGGGTTGGGAAGGACACCTAACCTAGCTTTGGGGTCTTCTCATCTCTTCATTGCCTCTCCTTTTCTTTTCTTCTGTTTTCTTTTCTTTCTCTTTTCTCTTTTCTTTTCTT
>NW_024412403.1:57178669-57183419 GCF_014898765.1 Herpailurus yagouaroundi
TCTTTTCTTCTGTTTTCTTTTCTTTCTCTTTTCTCTTTTCTTTTCTTCTGTTTTCTTTCTCTTCTCTTCTCTTCTCTTCTCTTCTCTTCTCTTCTCTTCTCTTCTCTTCTTTTCTTTTCTTTTCTTTTCTTTTTGGTTAATGTTTATTATTGAGAGTGAGACAGACAGACTGTGAGCAGGGGAGGGGCAGAGAGAGAGGGAGACACAGAATCCGAAGCAGGCTCCAGGCTCTGAGCTGTCAGCACAGAGCCTGACATGGGGTTGGAACTTACAAACCACGAGATCATGACCTGAGCCAAAGTCAGACACTTAACCAACTGAGCCACCCAGGCACCCCATTCATTGCCTTTCTGTCATCCCCTGGTTTGTCTTCTTCCCAAATTTTACAGATTTAATTGTGAACCCTCCAGATTCATATGTTGAAGTCCTAAAATGTGACTGTATTTAGAGATAGGACCTTTTAAGATGTGATTAAGTTAAAATGAGGCCATTAAAGGGGGGCTTAATAGAATTTGACTGGTGTCCATATATAAGAAGAGAAAATTTGGACACATGAAAAGAAACACCAGGGACTTATGTACACAGGAGGACAGTTGTGAAGAGGCAGAAACAGGTGACCATCTGCAGGCCGAGAAGAGAGGCCTCTAAGGAAACCAGTCTGGTTGACACCTTGATTTCATACTTCCAGACTCCTGAACTGTGAGAAAATAAATTTCTCTTGTTTAAGCAACCCAGTGTGTACTATTTTGTTATGGCAGCCCAACCAAAGTAATATACCAATGTTCTTGTAAATCTCAAGGTCCCCTTCTGACTGCCTCATGTCAGCCACCATGATTCTCCCACCTAGTCACCAGACTTATTTCTGCTGTATATAAAGAGTTATCTCTTGGGGCGCCTGGGTGGCGCAGTCGGTTGAGCGTCCGACTTCAGCCAGGTCACGATCTCGCGGTCCGGGAGTTTGAGCCCCGCGTCGGGCTCTGGGCTGATGGCCCAGAGCCTGGAGCCTGTTTCCGATTCTGTGTCTCCCTCTCTCTCTGCCCCTCCCCCGTTCATGCTCTGTCTCTCTCTGTCCCAAAAATAAACGTTGAAAAAAAATTAAAAAATAAAAAGAGTTATCTCTTTATGTTAATTCATAGTAAGATAATTAGATCATGGTTTTATCATGGCCACATTGTCCATTAATATTGGGAAGGGCAGAGAGAGAGGGAGACACAGAATCCGAAACAGGCTCTAGGCTCTGAGCTGTCCGCACAGAGCCCGATGTAGGGCTCGAACTCACAAACCGCGAGATCATGACCTGAGCTAAAGTTGGATGCTTCACCAACTGAGCCACCCAGGTGCCCCTGAATTTTTTGAATCTTAGTACTTAGCAGTTTTTACCCCACACTCTTCCTTTTATGACAAATCATCAGAGAACTATGACTATAAACTAGATTGTTTGGGTTTTCATGATAGTACTTTTACTAACCTGTTCTTTGATATTTGCCATTGGACTACATCAAACAATTCATTGAAACTCACTGTTGTATTTGTTGTAAGATAGTCATTCTCAGTGTCCCATAATGTCTCCTTGAGTAGGACCATCAAGTGATCTTGAACAATCTCATGGATTGCACTTTGGGGTCCCTAGTCTTTACTCTGGCTTCCCTTCTTTACCCAAGCATTCTCTCCTCTTAAACTTACATGTCATTTATTTGTCTATACATATTTAAAATAACATATAGTTTATTAATTTAGAAGTATGTATTTGACTCATGTTTTAAGAAGATTAGTTGAAATTATTCACATGCATCTTTGCCATTGGTATCTATATGATCAACAGGCAGTGTTCCAAAGAACATTCAGAGTGTGAGTATGAATTATGACTCTAAATCCAGTTCTTACCGTAGCACCCAATCTTTCTCAACCCATAGATCTGTCAACATTCAGTGAAGGATGCCACATATTCTCAGGATCAACATAACATGAATTTTTATCCACATGAAACATATGTACCAATTGGTGGGGGTAGCAGAGATGAATTATGCAGTAATTATATGTAAGATGAGCATATGAATGTTAGCTAAGTATAACACCCTGAACTCATATAGCTCATTAGTTGCTCTCACGGCAGGTGTATATGCTGTCCCTCCACTTTCCTAATGCTTGAAGGTTACAGACTAAGATATACTCTTTGGAAAACTCTTGTACCAGATTCAATCCACAGTCAAGGTCTAGCAACCACTTGGAAAAACAAAATCACCTATTCCCACAATTGAATGGATCATTGCAGACACTCTACTATATGTCCTTTTACCACACATGTGGGTGTGGTGAGTATATTATTAGGAAAGTTTAAATGGACTGGGTAATTTTAATTGAATCTTTTTTGTTTTCTTAGATAATTCTATAATAAATATAAGTGATTTGAAGAAAGCTACCTCTCATCAGTTTCCACACTATTATGTCAACAGTGGAGTGTAATGGTGTTTACTTTAGGTCTTAGGCTGCTGGAGATTTCACAATGTCATCTTCACTTCTATCTACATTTTTTGAAATATGGATTCACTAATTCCATGTATGATGTCTTTGAAAAATTTGTCCTGTGCTATCAATATTCACATCACATTAGGAAGTCGGTGCTCTTATATGTTCTACTATATATTTGTAATCTCCATAAGTAACCAATTGTTCTTTTAAAATACTTTTAACAAAGTTAAACATATACTGATTTCAAAGAGAAGATAGTTCTTATAAAATTTGTTGTAAAAACCATCAGTCTGCTTTCCTTTACTCTCACTTTTAGTGGATTGTTTTGGGATGTGTCTCTGTGTTTCTAAATAACATGCTTTCCTGCTACTTCTTGGTTTGTTGATTTTAGGCATGACCTATTGATTTTCAACTACAGAATTTTTATTTTTTTTTGAGTTTATTTATTTATTTTGAAAGAGAAAGAGAGAGAAAGTGTGTGCACATGAACGGGATGTGGCAGAGAGAGAGAGGGAGGAAGAGAATCCCAAACAGACTCTGCACTGCTAGCACAGAGCCTGATGCGGGGCTCAATGTCATGAACCATGAGATCATGACCTGAGCTGAAATCAGGAGTCTAATGCTTAACCGACTGAGCTACCAGGTGCCCCCAGGACTTTTAGATTTAGCCGAATTTTACCATTCCCGCTGTCTACAGCATGAGTGCCACTTCCCAGACCACATCCTCTTGATAGAACTCAAAACAACTGACAGTGAGTCATGTAGTGAATCTTGACAATTTTGCTTTCCTTGTACAGTTTTCTATTTTCCCTAAAGGTCATACAATTATCCTTTCAATATGTTGAAATACATTAGGTGTTCTATCAGTTTTATCTTGTGAAGAAGAGTTGTTCTTCCTGAACAACTTTCTGCCCTACTGCAATCTGGATTGTTTTTCTTCTTTGCTGAGGCATAGCTGTTATAGAAACTTCCTTCACCATCACCTGGGAATTCTTTTGGTCTCTCTAGTGAGTGTGCATTTTTCCCTGAATTTATCTTCCTCTTTCTTGGTTTACATCTTCATTTTAGTGAAGGTCATCGTCTTACAGATTCCTGAGAAAGAGGAGGAGGGGAAGGTAAACTTTAAACATCCTGGATGTCCAAAACGGTCTTTACCTTCACACTTAATTTTAAGTCTGGCTGGATATACTGTACAGATCATCCTCAATTTAATGATGATGATGATTTGATAAGTCCATTGGAAGTTGGAAATATTGTAAGTTGAAAAAGCAGTTAATACATCTAACCTATTAAACATCATAGCGTAGCGTAGCCTACCTTAAACATGCTCATAGCATATTAATCCCCGGTTGTACAAAATCACCTAACACAGTGCCTATTTTACAATAAAATGTTGAATGTCTCATGTAATTTATTGAATACTGAACTGGAAGTGAAAAGCAGAATGGTTGCATGGGTGCAGAATGCTTGTAAGCGTATGATTGTTTAGCTTCCTGATGGCGTGGCTGACTCTGAGCTTTGGCTCACTGCTGCTGCTCAACATCATGAGAGAGTATTGTACCACTTCTTGCTAGCCTAGGAGAAGATAAAAGTTCAAACTTTGAAGTACAGTTTCTACTTAATGTGTATTGCTTTCATAGTACCTTGTAGTTGAAGAATCATTAAGTCAAACCACCATAAATCAGGGACCATATATATATATACTTCCTTCCTTTGGTATTTTAAGGTTCCTTATGATAATATTTTTTGAATATTACCTACTTTTTACTATTAATCGCCAAGTTCCTGAAGTTTCATAATACGACTTAGTGCAATATAGTTTAATCCATTGTTCTGAGATTTTCAACCTGAAAAAGCATGTCCTTCAATTCTGTGTACATTTTCTGGAAAAATCTCTTAATGATTTTCTGTGTTCATTTTCTATGTCATTTTCTCTGTAATTTCTATTATTCAAATTTTAAACCTCCTGAACTAGTGACTCATCACTTTTTTCCCAAACTTTTCTTCTCTTCATCTGTGTGTTCTTTTTTTATTTTTATTTTTTGAGAGATTTACTCAATTTTATCTTTCAACACTTCTACAGAGTCTACACTCTGCTAATCCTGTGTTTATAATCCTGTGTTTAGTTTCAAAGAGCTCTTTTTTTCTTTTCTTTTCCTTACTTCATGTCTTCTGTCTTCTCCCTCCCTTCCTTCCTTCTTCCCTCCCTCCTAATTCATTCTTCCTTCCTTCCTTCCTTCCTTCCTTCCTTCCTTCCTTCCTCCCCTCCCCTCCCCTCCCC
>NW_024412403.1:57183819-57332633 GCF_014898765.1 Herpailurus yagouaroundi
TTTCCCCCAAGTTATATTTTGCATTAGAGGGTTTACTCAGATATTGTTTTATTTTTTAATTGAAGTTAATTAACATACAGTGTAATATTAGTTTCAAGTGTGCAATATAATGATTCAACATTTTTATACATTACTCAGTACTCATCCTGGTAAGTGTACTCCTAATCCGCTTTTATCTATTTCACCCCTCCTCCCCACCCACCTCTGTCAACCAGTAGTTTATTCTTCATACATAAATGTCCGTTTTTTTTTGGTATTTTTTTTCTCCATTTGTTCATTTGTTTTGTTTCTTAAAAACCACATATAAGTGAAATTTTATAGTATTTGTCTTTCTCTGACTTATTTTACTTAGCATTATACCCTCTAGGTCCATCCATGTTGTTGCAGCTGGCAATGTCTCATTCTTTTTATGACTGAGTGATATTCTGTTGTATATGAATACTAAATCTTCTTTATTCACCCATTTATGGATGAATACTTGGTTTGTTTCCATATCTTGCCTATTGTAAATAATGCCACAATAAATATAGCAGTATATATATCTTTTCAAATTAGTGCTTTCATGTTTTGGTGGATAGGTAAATAGCCAGTAGCAGAATTACTAGATCATATGGTAATTCCATTATTAATTTTTAGAGGAACCTCCATACAGTTTTCAAGTGACTGCTCCAATTTGCATTCCTACCAACAGTGTGCGAGGATTTTTTCTTCTTCACATCCTTACCAACACTTGTTATTTGTCTTTTTTTTTAATTTAAAAAATATTTATTTTTGGGAGCAAGCAAGTGGGGAAGGGGCAGAGAAGGGGGACAGAGGATCTACAGTAGGCTCTGCACTGACAGGCTGACAGCAGTGAGCTCGATGTGCGGTTTGAACTCATGAACCGCAAGATCATGACCTGAGCTGAAATCAGACACTCAACCAACTGAGCCACCCAGGTGCCCTTTGTCTTTTGATTCTAGCCATTCTGACAGGTATAAAGTGATATCTCATTGTGGTTTTGATTTGCATTTCCCTGGTGATTAGTGATGTTGAACATCTTCCTATGTGTCTGTTGGCTGTCTGTATGTCTTCTTTGGAAAAATGTCTATTTAGGTCCTCTGCCCATTTTTAATCCAATTATTTGTGGGGTTTTGTTTTGTTTTGTTTTATTGTTGTTGTTGTTGTTGGCATTCTCTCCTACTGCTTTAGGATTCTGTTTCTTAGGTAGTTTGCGTCATTATCACTAGCCCATTTCTTCCAAAATTTTGCTGCTATTACTTCCATCTTCTGTTCTTATGCCTTAAAGTCTCTATTCTATTATTTAAGTGGAGTGTCGGGAGAAAGCAAAGGTAGATTTGTGTGCTAGTTCTCCATCCTAATACCTAGGAGTATCAGTATTTATTTATCTGTTGTTTTCTTGTTGTGCATATTTCTGTATGATTCCTGAATTTTTTAAAAGTAGGAAAAAAGAATAAAACAGTTGACTACCTTGATTAGAGTTCTTCATGCATCTAAACTCTTCATTATATAACAAACAATCTTTGGTTTACTGCTATGTTATGAAAATGTGAAGTGTTACTAATTTAATTCTTTGAAACTCATCTTACTTCCAAGTTCTTGAAGTGCACCCCAATATCTCTTTTTATGCATCTTCAGTGGCAACTTTTCCTACTTCATTATTCATTCTAGGGCTGACTTTCTTAAAGCATGTGTCTATGTGCTAGTGGCTTCTCATCATTTTTAGTCAGACAAATTGACTTTCCTCCTGGAAGAAATCCAGGGAGTAGAGCCTCAAAATGTACTTTAGATTTGGCTGTGCCAAAAATGTTTCACTTTGAGATATTAGCTGCTCTGAAACAGTAGGAACTTGGTTAGATTAGAAAATGACAAGAGTCTAATTGATTTTTAAAAAGCCCCTTTAAAGTGTGTTTTCTTTCACTAACAACCAGAGAGGTCTGGTCATTCTCTTTGCATTCCGTGTATGGAAGTGATATGTGAAGGTTTTGAATGCATGACACATATCATCTATGCCATGAGGTGTATATTGTGCTGAACCATCTCAGAGTTGATCAGGTATTAGAAAACTTAGAAGTGTTCTATATTCAAGGGAAAAATACTTCTGGGGAGTTAATCTTAAGTCATGCTGATCCTCTGGTAGTTTGGTTTGATCTGAGATAATGTATAAAAAAGACATTTTAAAGCAGAAAGCACCACATAATCCTTATTATTTTCTTACATTTGTTATTTTCTGTGCTAAAGTTTGAAACATGTTCTCTCTTATCCACATCACTTCAAAAAGCTTTATTTGAAAAGGGAATGAGAAACTATGTTATTTAGTTTTAAAGTTCAATCAGTTATCTAATAGTCCATTTTCAAGATACTGTGGTGGCCCAGACCCCTGTTGGCATCTACATAAATGTGGACATGGATAAGTTAGAAACAGCAGGAAACAAGCATCTGGGCTTTCAGACCTCCCCCTCATCTGAAATGTGAATTTTTGGATGAAATAAGTTTAGCAGGCAAATTTTTATACACAAGCATAAAACAATGAATCAAGATGAATTGTAAGCATTTAAGATTTTGTGAAATTCATCTGGGCAGCAACCACTTGGATAAACAATCGCTACCAGTGGGTGTCCTGAAGGGATGAAATGATTTCAACATCCTATAAATCAAAAAAGCACCCCCAGCCCATATGCTGATTAAATGTTGGCAGTGCACAAACAATATTTCACCTTCATGGAATCTAGTATCTGTGATTCCATGAAACGTGTTTCAAAGCACAAGTGCTTCATCAAAAAATACTTGTTTATAATTCATGTGATGATAAAAGGGTACTGGAAACAATAAATGGACAAGCAAATACCCTGGCAAAAGTTACAGATGAATGAAGAAGATGTAAAAATAATTTTTTTTTTTGTGAGTTGTAAACTCACAACTCCGTATGATAGAACTTTTCAACAAATTTGCTGTGTCGTGATTGACTAAAGAGGTTTTTTTGGGGGGGTTAGTTTATTGAGGTATAATTTTCATAAATTATATTTCATTGAAGTGTACAGTTCAGTGATTTTTAACATATGTCTACAGTTGTGTAGCCACCACAGTCATTATGTAGAATATTTCCATGTCCCAAGGAGTTCCTTCACGACTCTTTTCAATCTTCTCCTTTAACCTCTGACCGTCACCTGGCTGCTTTGTATATCTACAGTCTGCCTTTTTAAGAATTTCATAAGAATGGGACTACAGGGGCACCTGGGTGGCTCAGTCAGTTGAGCGTCAGACTTCGGCTCAGGTCATGATCTCGTGGTTTGTGAGTTCAAGCCCCGCGTCGGGCTCTGTGCTGACAGCTCAGAGCCTGGACCCTGCTTCGGATTCTGTGTCTCCCTCTCTCTCTGCCCCTCCCTCTCTCACTCTCTCTCTCTCTCTCTCTCTCTCTCTCTCTCTCAAAAATAAACATTAAAAAAATTGTTAAAAAAAAAGAATAGGACTACATAGTATGAAGTCTTTTGTTTCTGGCTTCTTTCATGTAGCATATTGCTTTCAAGATTCATTTATGCTCTTGCATGTTATCAGGAGTTTCTTTTTATTGCTGAGTAATACTCCTTTGTATGGATATACCACTATTCATTTATCCATTCCCAAGTTGATAGTTGAGTTCTTGCCAGTTTTTGGTGCTTATGAATCAACCTGTTATTAAGTAGTCTTTGTGTGAACGTATGTTTTCATTTCTCTTGAGTAAATTTCTAGAAGCGGAATTGCTGGGTCATATAGTAAGTGAATATTTGATATAACAAAAAAACCCTAAAACAAACTATTTTCCAAAATGGCTAAAAGCGATAGTGTCTATTTTGCTTTCCCACTGGCACTATAGAATAATTGCAATTGCTTCTCATCCTCACCAAAACTTGAGATTTGTTAGTTTTTTAATGTAACTATTCCAGTGAAGGTCTGGTGGTATTTCATTTCAGTTTTAATGTTAATCTTCCAGTTATTAGTAATGTGGGGGCTTCCTTCTTCCTACTAGCCATCTAAATCTTTTCTTTAGTGTAGTGTCGGTTCAAATATCTTGCCTATTATTTTTGACAATTTTTAAATCTTATTGTTGGGTCTCAGAACTCTTTATATGTTCTAGATACAAGTATTTTATAAGATACATGTTTATGTTATCTCCTGGTTTGTGGCTTGTCTTTTCATTTTCTTATCAGTATTTTCTGAATAATAAAATATTTAAATCTTGATAAAGCTTAATTTGTCAAGTGTTTTCTTATAGAGTTTGTGCTATTTGTGTCCTATTTAAGAAAGCTTTGTCTAACCCAAGATCACTACTATGTTTTTTGCCTACAATTTTTTTACAGTTATTTAAGTCATCTCTGTACCCAATGTGGGGCTCAAACTCATGACCCCAAGATCAGGAGTCACATGCTCTTTCAACTGAGCCAGCCAGGCACCCCTTTCCTAGAATTTTTATATTCTTAGATTTTACATTTAGGTCGTGATTCATTTTGAGATAATTTTTGCATATAGTATGAGGTCCACATTTTATTTTTGGCATCCGAATATCCCAATTTAGTGGGGGAAAGGATAATGTTTTAAGTGAATAAATAGTTCATAGGTGTTCGAGAGGATCAGAATGGTGAATTCTAGTAGCAAGGCACATCCACCCATGAAAGAACAAATGAAGCATGAAGCAATGTATCAGAGCACTGAGCTGGAGTCATACTCATGGATGTAAGTCTGGACGTATATCTCTGATGATATGTTATATTTTCTTTAACGTGTCCATCTGTTTGCTCCTTGATTAGAATATGATTTGAGGATATAACTTAACTGCGTATACATTAATTTCCCCATCAGTAATGGGGATCAACATAATATCTGCCTCATAGAGTTCTTTTTTTTTTTTTTTTAAGTTTATTTATTTTGACACAGAACAAGAGCATGCAGGGGAGAGGGGAAGATGGAGAGAGTCTTAAGCAGACTCCGTGCTCAGCCTGACGTGGAGCTTGATCTCATGAACTACAAGATTATGATCTGAGTCAAAATCAAGTGTCAGACACTTAACCAACTGAGCCACCCAGGTGCCCTATGCCTGGTAGAGTTACTAAACATGTAGTGCACAAAAAGCACTCAAATATTAGATGTTATTATGAGCATCTTTTCCTTCCCAGTGACCATCGTAAGCAGCTAACTCACTTAAACAGGAATGAGTCTTCATGGGATCATTCACTGTTGTGTTCTTGCCTCATCTGTTCTACCTGAGCAAAAAGAATGATAGTACAAATATCTAGTTACTTTCCTATGATTAACAGTTCTGGAAAGGGTTCTTTTAACTCAACAGTTTACAAAGACATCAGAAATTATTAATTGAGAATGACTGAACTCACATCCAAAAGTTAATTATATACAGATTACTAAGCAGTTCACTTAAACATAAACGCAATTAAAAATAATAACCAGAAGAACTTATGTACCCCCTCCCCAACATTGATTACTGATTTATTTTTTCAGAGGTTTTGAAAAAATGTTCTGCCACCACTGCTAAAGATATTGTGGTTCTAATTTTCATCCATCTTTGTTCTCTCACTGTCCTTGTTCGCTGTTGTCCATTGATCCACTTCTGTATTCCATGCTGAGCCAATACCTGCTGATCTAATCTGCTTCACATCAGTCTTGTCACTCCCTTGATTTAAGACTGATATACTGATTACAAAGACTTCTAAGACCCTGTCTGTATGTCTAGGAGTCTAATAATTCTCTTTCACTCATTATTACATATAGTTAGGCAATTTCCCCCCATTTTTGCAAACATATTGCTTGTAGCCACCTACTATGAAATGTCTCCTTTCATATTGCTGTGCTGTGAGGGGCTTTACAGAACCTCCTAGGCAGAACCAGCTATGTAATTTGAGGGGCTAAATACAAAGTGAATAAAAGTTCTTTTTTTGAAAGTTATTAAAACATGGCCCTGTGCAGCTGCACTAGTTATATACCATGAAGTCAAACCTGCTGATGGGTTTTGGTGGGAAGGAAAGAATACCCACACGAGAGACTTGGAAGTCTCTCACCTGTTGCTTAGAAAACACTTTACTCAACTCAATCATTACTTTTTCTGCTGTATTATTTTGTGTCAATCTTCTGTCACCTTCCCAACTTCAGTGGTAGTTAAGATACCCATGAGCCATAATGATTTCTGTAGTGTAACCATTTTATACATACTTATGTTTGCTAATTACAGAAGGAGACAGGGTAAACCTTGACCTGATGCTGATAAATATTTATTGAACATCAACTTGTGCATAGTTTTGTGCTTAGCAGTATACAAAGAAAGCTATAGAGGCAACACTCCCCTATGGGGCTATGGTTACTTGTATGTGCCAGGCTCTATCTGCTGCCTGACCTGAATTACTTATTCTTTCTGTACCATTCCTCAATTTCCTTGTCAGTAAAATTGACAAGAGATAGTAAGATAGGGTTTTTATTGTTACAGTGAGAATAAAATATATTTAGGACATTTGGAATAGTGCTTGATACATAATAAATGCTCAAAAAATATCATTCTTTCCCTTGGTTCTATATCTAGATCATGAGAAAGAGTATTCTTACTCTTCGATTTCATGCCCAGCAATTTGGATCAGCACAACATTGTTGTACTAGTACAAGCTAAATTTTTGCTTATCAAACATAAAGCAATAAATACCAACCCTGACTGTATTTCAGGATAGTAATCTATAAAATTATACATCTACCGACTTAGAATCTCTTGCTAGGGGGCCAGGGTGTAAATGTGTGTGCATGTGTGTATTGGAGATGCTAGAAAGAAATTAAGCAAATGATCGTCCTTCCTTCCTCTTTCCTTCCTGCTTTCCATTATGTATGTATGTATGTATGTATGTATGTATGTATGTATGTATGTATCTTGGTGGCATGGTGGTAGGCCTTAAGAATTAATTAGGTTCACAGTATACTGAAGGAGAGAAATAAGAAAATAGAAAATATTGAAAGTGATAATCTATGGTAACTCAGAGGAGATATGGAATCTAACCTGGGCTGGAGGAGTCTAAGACTTAAAGGATGAACAGAAATTAATCAGGAGAAAGGGTGTTCCAGATAGGAGGAATAGCATGCCCAATGTGCATTTATTGTTTTTTAAACATTCCATAGGCAGTTCTAGTGTAGAGCTACAGTTGAAAAATTCTGATTAGAATTGCTTGTTAATTCAGAAGATCTGAATAAGGAAGCAGAGAGACCAGAGGAAGTATGCGTATCTCTTTAGCTCTCCTGTTGTCTGACCCTTGCCTGCATCCCAGTTTCTCAGTCCATCCTGGTAACTTTGCCTTTTGTCTTTGGCCTTACATGGGGAATGACCCAACCATGTGGCTTTTATGTTTTGTATTTATGTCAGCTATCAGATGAGCCCACTGGTATTCTGGGACTACATTGAGATAAACTCCGTGTCTCATGAGTTTAAGTCTGATTATTGATTTTCTCTTTGAAAGTTACATGCTGGCATCTATAAGTTATTTTACTTCCTTCTCAAGGTTGGTTCCTTGCCTGATTTTTCTCATTCTGATCTTGTAAGAGACTAATCTGAGAATTGTTCTAGGTCACATTAGATTATAAATTATAGAGCCTGGATTAGAATCCTAGTGTTCTGATTCCAAGATCATATTTCTTTCTACCGTTTCAATAAAATTTAGACATTAATTCATAACTCGTTTTGTCTTTTTAACTACTCTCTTACTTCTTATGACATTTATTGTCCATTAACAAGAAATCTGTGAAGAAGAAGAGGGTTTTGGTTACTGTGGTAGCCAGTCTCCAAAGATAGCCCTTGAAATTTCTCCATTTCCTGCACTATGTCCCACTCTTACACAGCAATGGATAGCTGAAAATGTTACCTCTATGGTAAGGCTTATATCTTCTTTCAGTATTTTGAACAAAGAAAGCAACATGTGAAAAGTAATGAATCCCATGTGACTTATTGGAAAGACTAGCTTATTATATTAAAGTAACAATGATCTCTGCTACAATAGAGTATTTCTGAAAATTACTTTTAATGACCAGAAGTCTAGTTATCCTGAGCAGAGCCAAAATGAAAATGACAGTGGAGTTTAAAAAGCCTCATTAATTTGAGACACATGCATGAACTAGAAGCGAAGGAATTTGGATTAGTTTGCTGAATATCCTTTTGTGACTTTTTAGAAAACATACTCACTGTTTGACATTTGAGACTTGATTTTGAGCTAAATTGTGTAAAGAAATTAGCTCTTTATGGGCCAGGACACAAAAGAGGAGCAGAGTACTAGGGACGAAGAGAGGTCAGGCGATTTTCTCTGGGAGTCTCTGCAGATAGCATTTAAGGTTAGGGAATTTGAACAACAGTACTATTTCAGAAATAATGTTTTAATTAAAATTATGAATATATTTTCCAAACCAGAAATTAGCACATTGGGTTGACAAACATGAAACTATGGAGACAGGACAGAATCAACAGGGCACAAAATCATAAGGCACAGCCAACGAAATGATAGTATAAGTGATAATAAAAAATAATTAGGGCGCCTGGGTGGCTCAGTTAAGTGGCTGACTCTTGGTTTTCGCTCAGGTCATGATCTCATAGTTCATGGGTTCAAGCCCTGCATTGGGCTCTGAGCTGACATGATGCCATGTTAACCCTATTTTTACAAATAAGGAAACTGAGGCACCAACCTTCTAGGTGGCAGAGCCTGCTATAAAGTCCGTCTTATTCTAGAATCCATACTCTACCATGGTTTTATACTGCCTTTAAGTATAGTGTATGAGGGGAGGTACAAAATGGGGAAGACTATAGTTTTTAATGGGAAGGAGTGATTACTGCTGGTACAAGCCAAACATATATAAAATATTTTTGGAGCTTTATTAAAGAGCCATGAAGATACCGACTACCTGACTACTGTCTCCTCTGGAGGCACCTATGGCAAACTTAGAGCTGCTGTTCAGCAGGCAGCCCCAATAATAGTCTCCCTGGTTACATAGGGATTCTAAACAAGGAGAATGTTGAGTTAGCATTGCCACTGCTCCTCAAGAATTGGCTAATAGTAAGGCCACACTCATGACTCCTCCATTGGCTCAAGATCCCATGGGGAACATGATTTGTTCTTTGTGAAAATCCAATGCTTGGTTTCCTGTGTTGTATGCACTTCATGTGTCAAAGATGAGGAAAAAGTGAGGCAGTAATTTAAGTGCTTGGTAACAAGTCTCAGTGTACCTTGATTGTGATGAACGGTACAAAGATCTTCTTCACTACTTGCACTACTGTGCAAACAACAGTGGTTTGTTAGTTTGCATCAGGACCTAGAAGGGAGGACACAGGATACAGTGAATGCCACCTAGGTCAGCAAATGCTTTGATATTTTAGGCAGAAATTAACTTTTAACCTATTAACTTTTTTGAGTGTTTGGAAATGCACATCCCTCCATGACCTTGAGGACACTATGCCATTAGCCAGTCTTAATATAGGCAGATTAGAGGTTGAATTGAGGTAGTCTTCCAAGAATTTGGACACAAGGAAGATAACATTACACATTCAAAGTGAAAGAACAAGATCAGCACAGGAAGGATCTGAATACGCAAACCCAAATTCACCCGGAGGAAACGGGACTGTTTATACATCAACCAACCATGAATTAACAAGGAAAAATGTATTTAAATGTCTATAGAAGAGGTTCTTCTTCTTCTTTTTTTTTAATCAAAAGGGAATTAGTCATTTTGGAGGCACAGAAAAAAAATGGAGAGTTGTTGAGGTAAAGTCAGACATAGTCATATGGACAATTCAAGAGAAAAGGATTTTCAACTATTGGAACAGAAATTTCCAACATGGGCCGATGACAGGCCCATCCTCGGTTTTGACATAGATGCAAGGAAGGGAATGAGTAAATTCACAGTGTTTCTGATCTTCATTGGCAACATTATCCTTAATGGAAGGTCTACATGGGACTTTATTAGGATGGAAACATTAAGTAATCATAACTTCCCTTGTTCTGACTCTAGGTAGATGGGCATCTGGTTATGATTTGATTTTTGATGTAAGTCTGCATAAGAAAGGTTATAGAGGACCCACGGGCCAAATTCAGACTAACAAATCATTTTCTTATGTAATTTAAATAAATAACCTTTAAAAAATATTTTTAAAAATCTTTATATTTGAGAGAGAGAGACAGAATGCAAGTGGGGGAGGAACAGATAGAGAATGAGACACAGGATCCAAAGCAGGCTCCAGGCTCTGAGCTGTCAGCACAGAGCCCAACGCAGAGCTCGAACCACAAGCTATGAGATCATGACCTGAGCCGAAGTCAGACGCTCAACCAACTGAGCCACCCAGGTGCCCCAAAATAAATATTCTTAAATAGTTGCAAACATATAACAATTAGAAAGTAGTTTGTAATTGATCCTGCTTAGTCTCCAAAAATAGAAAGTTTTTGTAAGATTATATTTCAAATTTCTAGACGGTAGTAACTAGAGATGAATAGCAGCTGCTCCCTTTAAAGAAGGCATTTATATTCTATTTTGCCAGAATTTTCACCATTCCTTGTGTTACTCTACCCTGCTGTTTCACCAACTTAACTGCCATCCCCTCTAGCTTTTGAGTTTTTATCTTCAGAGCCTAGAGGGCAATTCTCTGATTATATAAGAATAAATTCTTAATATCTGTGATAATGCCTCATGGCTAATGAATAAAGTGATGTATATCTAGCTTTCTATGTAGCTTGGCTGTGATAATAATGCTAACCCGAATTTTTATGGTCCACAGTATTTTTTGTCATTGTTAACTTATGTTAATTATCATCATCGTGGCTGCTTCAATGTTAGATACCTTTGATTTAGTGAGACTCTGCCTCTAAGGACTTACTTATCCCTCTGGGCATACAAAGAGCAAGGTGGACCTGTCTAGGTAGAACATGAAATCCCAGAACATAGAAAATAAGGCACTCTTGGGTGAAGACCACCCTGACTTCTTATAGATGACACAACTACCACTGTTTCTGATTTTTGTACAGAAAAAGAACACTGAACCAAGAATCAATAGAAATCTGGTTACATGTAGTTCCCTTATTAAATTAGCTGTGTGGCTATGAATAAATACTCTAATATAACTTGGCTTCAACCTCTTCATAGGTGAAGCAGAAGAGTTGAACTGAAGTGTCTCTGAATTTCCATATAATGCTGTGGCATTATATAACTCAATCCTACATACTCTAATGTTGAGTTCATCTGCACATTGTCTCTATGATTTAGGTGTGGTTTAAGTCCTGCATGTGAAGGATTTCATGAAGCACAAATTTCTATGTTGCTGCCATATTAACATCTATATTTATATCCAAACACAGAAGGTTAGATTTTGGATGTATTTCAGCAACATTTGGATATCTGATGATTTTTATAAACTGTTTTTAATCATTCAGTATCACAGAATTCAAACAAAAACAACAAAATAAGCACATCAAAACATGTTTGACTTGAACAAAAATAGCAGGCAGCTGGGAACACAGGCACACTATGCAAAGTAGGCCCGCATATATCACGCTTTACATATTTATAACTGTGTAGCTCCAGCAATATTGGCAGTTAATGGAGTGTCGATGGGAGAAAAGCTGTCTCAAAGGCTTGTTTTTATTGGACAAAAGGAAAAAGAGCCAGGAAACCTCGTTTTCTTTTTGCCAAATCAAGTTATCTGGGAGAGTAAGTCATCCATTTACTTTGGACATGCCACATATGTTCCTATTTATCTAAGAGCCAACCCAGTAACACTCGGATAGAGTCATCTTCATTTATGTCCAAGCTGAAACTAGCAAACAGCAGCAATGTTTTCTATATAATTACTTTAGGGCTTATGGATGAAGGTGATGCATTTGATCAGCAAATTGCTGTAAACTAAAACAAACAAGTGAAAAAAAACACAAAGTTTTAACATCTCTACAGAATATATAATAATTTGCATGATGTGGATGGCAGAGAAGCCCAGGGAAAAATAAAAGTCTCAATGAGATATATGGGGATTCTGGGTGGTAGCAGCAGAAGGAAGAATGAAGCAAGGACAAAAGAAGAGTATTTATTAAACACAAATAAATGGCATGAAGTATTCACACTTACAGTGTGAATTATTGAATTATATATTCAACAGAATATATTGAATTATATATTTAACAGAATTGAAAAGAACAGAATACAGACTATAGAAGAATGAGATCGGGGCGCCTGGGTGGCGCAGTCAGTTAAGCGTCCGACTTCAGCCAGGGCACGATCTCGCGGTCCGTGGGTTCGAGCCCCGCGTCAGGCTCTGGGCTGATGGCTCAGAGCCTGGAGCCTGTTTCCGATTCTGTGTCTCCCTCTCTCTCTGCCCCTCCCCCGTTCATGCTCTGTCTCTCTCTGTCCCAAAAATAAATAAACGTTGAAAAAGAAAAAAAAAAAAATAAAATAAAAAAAAAAAGAAGAATGAGATCGTGGTTTCTCCCTTTGCAATAATACTTGAAGAAAAGAAAACACATACTGTGTTTTAGGTCTTACATAATGTAATACTGTAAATGTCATAGGAAAATGAAGAGAATATTGGGAAAGTGCTATCTGTATGTGACACAAGATTGATGGTAAAAATCTGTCACGATCAGGGCTGCAGAAGTAGTAAGTGGGGCTTAAATTAAGTTCATGGCCAGAGAGGCAAATGGTGGGGCTCAGCCTGTGTCACAAGCAGGAAATTCATGAAGGTATGCCAAGACAGAGTTGGGAAAGAATTCGGAGGCATTGTTGTTGAGATGATCCTCAGATTAATCACTAAAGAAAAAAAAAAATGAGGTAACTGAAGATAAAGAGTTCCAGGGTGATCCGATACTATATTTGCATTACACCGCTGTGTCCTAAAACTCTTTATTTTTTTTAAAAAAAAATTTTTTTTTTTCAACGTTTATTTATTTTTGGGACAGAGAGAGACAGAGCATGAACGGGGGAGGGGCAGAGAGAGAGGGAGACACAGAATCAGAAACAGGCTCCAGGCTCTGAGCCATCAGCCCAGAGCCCGACGCGGGGCTCGAACTCACAGACGGTGAGATCGTGACCTGGCTGAAGTCGGACGCTTAACCGACTGCGCCACCCAGGCGCCCCATGTCCTAAAACTCTTTAAATAGGGTATGTTTCTGTCTGTGTGTGTCTTGCTATAATAGTTATCTGTTCGTATTTGTTATCTGTTGCTGCATGACAAATCACCTCTCAAAACTTAGCAGCTTAAAAAAACAAATATTTATCACCTCATAGTTTCTGTGGATCAGAAATTGGAAAGCAGCTTAGACAGGTAGTTCTGGTAAAGGGGCCTCTCATCAGACTGAGTCAAGATGCCCACCGTAGCTGCAGTCTTCTGGAGGCTTGACTATGGCTGGAAGATCTGCTTCGGTTGGGCTGTTGGCAGGATATCTCTGTTCCTTTTCACATGGGCCTCTACTAAGGGCTGCTTGAGTGGCAACTGGCAACTGGCTTCCTTAGAGAAAGTGACCCAATTGAGAGGGCAAGAAGAAGTCACATGCCTTTTGTGGCATGTATGGAGAGAAGTTACTTGACAACACTTCTGGCACTTTCTACAGCCCACAGGAAATGGGAATTAGGTTCCCTCTGAAGAGAAGAGTATCAAAGAATTTGTGGACATTTTTTAAAGTCACCACAAAGTAGTAAAGATATATTCTATCCTCTGAAAGTGAATGGGAATTATTGACTAAAGCTTCTAGGAAGATATGTGTATCAATTACGATCCTCGCAGGAAGTAGATAATTTAAGAATTAAATTTCAGGTTTAATAAAGGGACCACGTACAAAATTCATTCAGGGTATGTGGAAGCCACAAGGGATAGTACATTCCCATGGGGCTAATAACCAGGCCATCAACATCTGAAGGGGCTCAGGAATGGAGTTAATTCCTAGAACCTGGAAAGAGGGAGTTCTGGGGAGAGGGCTGCCTGTGGTTGAGGAATGCAGCCAGATTGAGATTACCTTGTACATCGGTGGAATAAATACCACAGCCTCACTTTCCTCTTTCTTCCCCTCCCATCTCTGCCTGTGCTCCTCTTGTGCCAAACTTAACTAACAGCTATCTAACTAACAGCGGTCTAGGGAGCCTATTAATGTAGCCCATCAGCCATCTGGGCAGAGGTCAAGGTGGAGAGCGGGTCTGGAAGGGCACAGGATGTCTTCAGTAGATGAGAATTTAACTTGAAGGATGAGTAATAAGCAGAGCTATTGAGATCTGGATGGTATGTTAAAAGCAAAAGATAAGAAAAGGCAAATGTATGTGGGAGTAGAAAAATAACTAAAAATCTGCCCAAACAGAAGTTATGTAATGTGGAGAGGCTGAACTAAGGTGGGTAAGAGCATGGAGAGACCGTGTTATAGAGGGCCCTGAGGGAGGCAGAGGTGGTGTAGACTTCCTCTGAGAGGCAGTGCTTGGCAGTTCTTGAACAGAGGTGTGACCAGAGAATAGGAGTGAGAGAGGAGGGGACAATTTATGGCTGTTTAGATATCAGAAATAAATTCAATAATGCCAATAAAAATTTAATTTCGAATAACCTTTCAGGTAAAATAAATAGTATCCTCTGGTCAGATGAGTAAAATTTGAATTTATTGGAATGAGGTATCCATGTTTACAGACTCATACTTTCTATAGTTTCCCAAAACTGCTAACAAGCAAGCCTACAGTGAGAAGCATTTTTTATCTAGAGCAATTATAGTGACATACGAGCCTAGGAATGAAAACAATGTTATCACAGAAACAATCATGCCAAGAGAGTCCTCCACCTTCTTCTGGAGATCTGTTCTTTGAATGATGTCAGCTAGAGGGTCAGCATGGGTACACTGTTCAAACATCCATTGATGTTTTAAATACTTAGCAGGAAAGTCCTATGAGACTGATGCACTACTTCATCCTGATATGATTTGCAACACACAGAGATTGTGGTCTTTAGTGTCTACATGGGAGATTTCAAAGAAGATAAACATATGTAATAAGAAACATTGGCACTTATGCCATAGTATAGAAAAAAAATACGATAGAGCTTAAAATGAATCCTGCTTTAATCAAACCCGTTCATTTAGCATGTCTGACCTGCTATCGATACAGTATTTCATAGGGGTAAAAGTAGCCATAAATACATAGTGATTGCTAACACAGAGTGGGACATGGGAGATATATGACTGATTATGCTCACTGACAGTTTAATATTACATTTATAGTAAAGCCTGGTTTACATGGCAAGATGTTAAGCATAAATTTCCTAACTGCACTTCCACACATTTAGAAGGTAGAGATAATTGATGTTAACAGAGATGACCCTGGAGGGTCTGCTGAGCTTAAAAAAGTAAATAAATAAATAAACAGGATGTTGCATTCTGAATGTGCGTATTCTGTGTTCTGGGTTCTTTTCTGGTACTCTGAAAATTACCATGGCAGTTGAGAGTACTATAACAGTAAGGAGTAAAGTGCCATTCTTGTTCAAATCTTACCTAGTAAACACGATTGGCTATTATTATTTTCAGGGCCGTAAGAACTGAACACTTCAGTAGAGCCTTTCAGAAACCAAGTGCCTCAGAGGCATGAACACTTAAAAAAAAAAAAACAACACAAAACAACTCTGAAAAATATTACTCAATATAATGGTGCTACTATTCATGTATTCAAATTTTGAGTACATGGAAACTGCAAGTCATGGTAAAGTGTTGAAAAATACAAATGTGTTCTCAGCACTGATGGAGATTGCAAGCTAACAGTTCTCACTTTTAAAGAGTAAGCATAAATGATTATCATTGTAACAAGTTCTATAATGATCTGTACAGATGTCAAGAAAACACAGCCATGACACATGTGGCCTAATCTGGTGGATTAAAGAATGTTAAGCTCTGTCAGCATTAGGTTCACAACTAACATCTCTCTGTTTAATAGAAAATCAACACTTAAAACAAGGAAGATAGCACTACCTATAGAACATGTTAACAGCCACTAATCAACATTTCTTTCCCCATTAACCTTCTTTTTTTTTTTTTCAAATTAAAGAATTAAAGTTTGCCTCAAAAGACCTTTGTGTGGTGACAGGAACCAAGGAAAAAGTGGGAAAGTTTCTGGTGTGAGGGGAACCCCTGAGAAATAGTGACCCCTTCACCCCCCACATAGTCTCTTTATCAAGTCAAAGGTGGAAAGGAAAATGGGTCTGAAGTGGTCCTATTAAAGACAAACTCAATTGAATAGAATCTATGTCTTTGCCTTAATGATTGATTCCATCTCTGTCCTGTGCTGCTGTTTTCTTGTTGGAAAAGGAAGAAAAATAGACAGATGGCGGGCTGGGTGTGTGAAAAGAACCCTACATTGAAGTCAGCTGGGTCAAGCCCAAGAAGGGAAGTGTAAGAGACTCTGGGGGTTAGAAAGATGCATAGTATCATTGCCAAAGGTAAAAGAGGCCAAAATAAAAAGCTTGGGACTCATTAGCAGAGTACTAGAACATCATCTTGCTCATAGCACTCAATTATCAATATTGTGATTAGATTAGTTGAAAGCCTGGAAAATCAGGATGCTATGTGGCAGATATGTGCATGTATGTGCATGTGTAACACGCACACATATATGATTTGGAATAATCTATTCAAAAGTGGAAATTCTGGAAATTGGAAGAAAAAACAAATCCGAGGAAACATCCAAATAGCTGTCGGAAAGGGAAATGGTATTGTACAAGCAGCACTCCAACAGCAGCTGGGTAATAAAACTACACAGGTCAGGAGGAGGTCACCCAAGACACTGCCTGACAGGCCTGAGCCTTGATCCTCCCATAGGTCTCATCTCATTCTGGACTTAGATTTTCCTGCAAATCATGGTAATTGGGAATCAGCTCACACAGCTGTGAACCACAGCTCACAGATACAGAGGGAACAAATTTGAAGTTGACCATCTCTGCTGGAGAGGGAAGGGAAGTGACTTGTTTATGTACCATTTCATCACTCTCCCCAAGAGGCACTAGCCCTGGGTTTATGTTCCATTAAAGCTGTAGTGACATGGTTTTAAAGCAAGTAGAAGATTGGCCTTTTATTAGAATTAGGGAATTTGGATTCAATTCTAAGTTAAAATCATGAAATGTTAGTGCTACGAGGAAATTAGATATAATCTAATCCAATTTTCTCCTTTATAGGTGAGAGTCCTTTGACCTAGAGATGCTACACAATTTGCCAAGTTAGTTGATGCTAGCATCTGGACTAGAATCACCAGTAAGTATCCTGTTTTACTACCTCTATAATGTTATTTCTCTGCTCTTGGGAAAAATATCCCTGGGGCATGGAGGCTCATGCCAGTCAATTGTGGTAATCTCCTTCCCTCCAAGCCCCCGTTATTTATTACGTTTAAAGTGTTCCTATATCCACTGAGACCCCTGTCCTATGGCTTGTCATTTTGTTTTGCCATCCTCATCCCTTCTCATCCAGGTGATTTCAATAACCACATAGCTGGTTAATCCAATTTGCTAAATTCAGATTTTCTTTCCATTTTTTATTCTACTTATATTCACTTTCCTTCAACAACCAACTCTCCTATCCTATCCTGAACCATTTGTTTCCCAGAACTACATCATATTTGAAGCCACAAAATCTAATATCCTAATCTCTGGTTATAATTCCTATTCACCCAGATTACACATGATTAATCCATCCATGTTAGTTACAAGATAAGCTGTTGAAATAGACCCTAAATCCAAGGGTCTTCTTCATGCAACAGTTCAGAAGTGGGTGGTCCAGGGTGGCAGATGGCTGTATTCTATAGGTCATCAAGGGACCCAAGTCCTTCCAGCTTGTAGTTCTTCCATCCTTTAGGGGGGCTGTCTTTGTTCACATATTTGAAGCTGATTTACTTATATATGCTTTCCAGCACTCAGAAAGAAGGGAGAAAATGAAGGACTAATAGCTATCTTATTAAAGCACGTGACCCAAAAGTTGCACACATTCCTTCTGCCCATATTCCATTGGCCTACAGCTTGGTCACACAGTCATACCTCATGTCTTAGCCCATTTTGGCTGCTTTAACAAAATACCATTGATTGAGGGACTTATAAACAATAGAAATTTATTTCTTAAAGTTATGGAGACTTGAAGTTTCAAAATCAAGTTGCTGGTAGATTTGGTGTTTGGTGAGAGCGCATTTCCTGCTTCACAGACAACTGTTTTCTTGCTGTGTTCTCAGATGGTGGAAGGGGCCAGGGAGCTCTCTGGAATCTCTTTTATAAGGGCAATAACACCATTGACAAAGGCTCCACTCTCCCACTCTCCTCAGCACATTCCAAAGGCTCTAACTCTAAATCCCATCACATTAGGAGGAGGTTTCAACATACAATTTTTGAGGGGACATAATCATAGTCTATAGCACTTAGCTAAAAGGGAAATGTAGTCCCTAGCCGAGCAATCTTGTATGCAGCCAAAAATTGGGATATTCTATTTCTGAAGGGAAGAAAGATGGAATGGTTTTGGGGGGTACCATTAGCTGTTTCTGCTGCAACTCTCACTGCATTTCTATTCATTGACTTCATTGGAATCTCTAGTTACTGATTAGCTTGGATGTAAATATTCCTTTCTTCCCAAATAAGGATCTCATGGTATACAAGCTTAAGATATAGTGAGATATCTTGTGGGATACAGGTCTCATCAGTTCTTTCAAAACTTGTCTCAGTTACCTCTGCATCATCTCCCTTAATTTATCATTGTTTGCTCTTACTTTATTTTTTTTATTTTTATTTTTTTAATTAAAAAAAATTTTAATGTTTATTTATCTTTGAGAGAGGCAGAGAATGAACAAGGGGGTGGGTCAGAGAGTGCAGGCGGCACAGAATCTGAAGCAGGCTCCAGACTCTGAGCTGTCAGCACAGAGCCCGATGCAGGGTTTGAACCCACAAACTGTGAGCTCGTGACCTGAACTGAAATTGGACGCTCAACCAACTGAGCCATCCAGGCGCCCCTGTTTGTTTCTACTTTAGAGTAAACTAGTGAGGCTCTTCAGGAGAAAGGAATTAAACTTAATAAATGGTAATGATTGAGCCTTTAGAAAGAATCAAGGATATTAGAAAAATTAAGCAGATTAAAAGAGGCACAATTGTTAATTCGAAGAACATAAGTAAAAAAAAAAAAATAATCCAAGAAGACCCTTGGATTTAGGGTCTATTTCAACAGCTTACCTTGATTCTGCGTTGGACAATATTTATGTGATGATGATGGCTACTTTGCAGTGGTAGCGATAATGGACTCTAGCCAGATTACTGGGACAGACAGTGGTCTCCAACTCCTGCTTCTGATACAGCCTTAAGCAAGCTACTTAACTTCCCTGTGTCTCAGTTGCTACAGCTTTATAAAATTTTATCTTATTTTAATTTTTAAATACATAAGATAACAAATTATTTTAACCTCTTTCAAAAGATGAGCTCAAGGGGGCGCCTGGGTGGCTCAGTCAGTTAAGCGTCTGACTTCAGCTCAGGTCACGATCTCACGTTCTGTAAGTTCGAGCCCAGCATCAGGGCTCTGGGCTGATGGCTCAGAGCCTGGAGCCTGCTTCCGATTCTGTGTCTCCCTCTCTCTCTGCCCCTCCCCCGTTCATGCTCTGTCTCTCTCTGTCTCAAAAATAAATAAACGTTAAAAAAACCTTTTTTTTTAAAAAACAAAAGATGAGCTCAAGAAGGTATTTTCAACATACTTCTTTTACTTTTGTTTTCTAAAGCTCCTTAGAAATCTAAAGCTCACCTTCAGTGAGGTGTTGGTGAGTTATCAACTGAAGGTCCTTTTAATGTGGGTTAGATACAGTCAAGGGATTAGGAATATTTAAAAGAAAACCTGATTAACTAAAATATGGAGAGTCTCAAGTAAGAAAAAATGTGAAGTCACAATTTGTGAAGTCACAGGTTTTCACATGGCCTATGTGTGTGTTTTATATAAACAATATTATGAATAATGGAGATTCAAAACATGCAGAGTGGAATTACTTAGAATTCAATAATCTTTTAATCTTTTATTTTTTCCACATTCTCTTCATTTTTGTTCACATATCTATAAAATTTATATATAAGGAATTGTAGCATAGGGGTGATTTCCTTATTTTTAAAAATTTAAGATTTTATCAAGAACATTTTTCTATGGTTGCATGAAGGAAGAGGGCTTGAAAAAGCACAGCCTTGCTATTACTAAAAAGCAAAGACATTTCTAGTTCTCAGTTATGTTTAACCAGGCCTAGCTTAGTGGTATCTGTTGCCTGAGGCCATCCAGGCCAATTGGTTACAGAGTCATGTTCCTGGGTGCATGCAGGCTGAATGGGAGTTCTAGCTGTGTCAGGGCCTGGTAGCCTCACAGTGATCCACAGCTGCTTTCCTCTCTGGCCATCCAGCAGACGGAAGTTCCTGCTGTGTCATGGGACATGCTGTGCTAGGGTTCCCAAGGGACTGATTCACAGAGGGTATGGGTGTTTCCAGTGTGGCAACAGCATACTGTGAACTCCCTCTTCGAGAATTGAATATGAAATCACAACTCTGAATCTACCTTTAAGAACAGATACAGCATTAATTACGGGAAAATTATGGAGTAATCAGTTAGACTTACTGTTTATCCAGGTCAGTGCAGGGAATTGCTTTTGAATGTTTACCGTAGCCTAAATAGGATTAATTGAGTTAACAGCAAAAGTCCTAAGCCAAAGTGCAGATGCTATTCTCTGTCTTTCTCATGAAGCTTCACACTCCGCCCTTTTGTTTTCACACCAAAGGTCTAAGGAGAGAGGAGCTTTCTCAAATGTATTTCTAGTCTGTCTTTTTCTTTTTATAAAAGTATAAAGTCCAACCTTTATGTTTCTGTGGAGGTTACATTTCATGAAATAGTTTTAGAAAATTACACCAAGTTACAAACCAGGAAAAATTGGGAAGATGGCTATCAGTTGATAAGTTTTATCTGTTAAACTTTGTTGTAAATGACAATGTGTTAAACTCAGTGATGCCTTTTCTTTCTTTTTATGTCTCCCACTCTATCTGGTGAGTCGTTTGTATCAAAGTCTAGGAAAAGTCGGTATAAATTCTGATATTTGAAACAACATGCTCTTTTTGTCTCTCTTAAGCAGTGTCTTTAAAAATGCTTCTGATAGTTTGTAAACCCAAACCCTAACTGGAGCTTGGTTTATCCTTGACATTGTCTGTAGGAAAACAAACAAACAAACAAAACAAAACAAAACACCACAATCTGTCCTTCAAGGGACAGAATACATAATCTAATAGAGAATCAAAATGGAGGACCATTGCAGTCTCAAGGTGCTGGGTATTGATGGCTTGAGGAAATATATTTGTGTCTTGTTTGTTATAAATAATCTCGGTCAGAGCCTTTAAAAAAAATTGGGACTTATTTCTTTCAGGCCCTGTCCTAGGAACGTATTATAGCTTGCATAGTTGCTTTAAAATAAAAACAAAACAAAACAAAAATAAAATAAAAGAAAATAAAAACAAAACACAAGCGCTAAGTTCTGCATCTCTATAAATATACAAATAGCAGTATACAATTTTTTTTATTTTTGTTTTTTTAAGTAGGCTTTATGTTCAGAGTGGAGCCCAATGTGGGGCTTAAACTCATGACCCTGAGATCAAGACCTGAGCTGAGGTAAGAGTAGGAGGCTTAACCAACTGAGCCACTTAGGCGCCCCTGGTATATTATTGAAATAAGCGAAAATACTGTCATTTCGTTAGAAATGGAAATAGCTCTGTTATTTAGAATTTGGAGCTTTACTTTCTAAAATGTCTCCTGTGGCTAGACAACTGAATGTCTGTATTTCCAAAGAGTTTCAAAAGATGAGGCTCCAAGCATTTACATTGAAATTCAGTAGTGCACAGTATAACACTGCCTCAGAAAAAGAATGCAAAAATTGAGAAATATCTTCAAGTTGTCCTTGGTCTTTTAGGGGAAATGCAATGAGATTCCTCTGAATGACAAAATGGGAGAAAGCATTTGATACAGTTTCTCACAATGTTGTAAATATAAATCAAATTGACCTGGAAAATAACAGAGCTGCATGAACTAAAAACTAGCTTTAAAATGCCAGTAAAAATAGAGGCATAATATAAATGGATTTGAGAGGATCCTAATCAGGGAAGATAAGAGAAAATAAAGGGAAAAAGCACCTAGGATGATTAAGAGGAAGACGACAGAGCTTGATGAGGTTATAAAGGGGTGTTAGTATGAGTAGTCTCACAAAGAAAGCTCTGGAACAAGGACAGATATACATAAATAAAATCTCAGCCAAGCAGGCTCAGAAAGGCCTCCAAATGATGCTAACAAAAAATTATTTAGCACAACACTAAATGAAAAATAGAATTAGGAAAGGGAAAAGGAAGAGATGGAATAAAAAAGATAGGAAAAGCAGCTTATTTTGGGACACAGCTTATAAATGACCTGAACATGTAAAGGTCTGCTGCCTTTCTGTACCGCTGTCTTTCCTACCCCTCACCGCACACTACATACAGGCACCCTCCTCCTTTCTTCCTAACGGAAATAAGCCCATTGTCCTCGCTCTCGAGAGGCCTTAGGGATTTTTCATACTTTTTTGTTAGCATCTTTGGAGGCCTTTCTGAGCCTGCCTGGCTTCAGTTTTATTTACTTACATATCAATTTATTCCAGAGCTTTCTTAGTGAGACTATTCATACCGACACTATTTATAACATCATAGGAGGGCAGATAGGGGAGAGAAATGAACTTACTATAGATAATAGTAGGTCCCTGAGATAAACTGTGCTTTCTGCTCTCTGGCCGGACTCTCAGGAACTCTGAAAGAGAGGCTGCATGGTTTCTAAGAGAGCCCCACCCCAGCATAGTAGGAGCAGAGATTCAGGTGAGGCATAGAAATGGCAAAGCCTCCTGTTGAAAGAGGCCAGCCAGCAGAGGTAAAGAATCTCACGGACAACTCCTGTGAGGTGATGCGGAAACCTGGTAGGATACTTCAGCGGACATTTATGTAAACAGATGGCATCAAGCCCTGGAAGACTCAGTCTGGTATCTTAGGAATGTGGGAAGCCTACACAATTTGGGTGCTATTCCTAGGAAACTCAAAATACAAAGATCAAGTTGCATCATCCTGGCTGAAGGGAATTATACAAAAACTTAAATCATAGAAAACTCAATACAATTACAATTTTCATTCCTGATTTGCGAGCCAAGATTCATCCTTTTACACAATTTATCAGTGCACACTAAGAACACATAAAGCTTCAAATCTTGAACTCATAAATAAGAAAAGTGTCTTAAAAAAAAAAAAACCCGAAGGGTGCCTGGGTGGCTCAGTTGGTTGGGTGTCTAACTTCTGCTAGGGTCGTGGTTTGTGGGTTCGAGCCCCAGTTCGGCTCTGTGTTGACAGCTCAGAGCCTGGAGCCTGCTTCGGATTCTGTGTCTCCTTACCGCTCATGTTCTGTCTCTCTCTCTCAAAAATAAGTAAACATTAAAAAAAAAAAAAAAGGAAAATGTGCTTTTTGAAATTCACTTGCAATATTTTCCCCAACTGAATTTAGCAGTACATACATGTTTTCTTTTTTGTTTAAACTTCTTTAGTTAGAAAGCATCAAAACCATAATTAGTAAGTTCAAACTATAAAAAAATATTGTCAGAAAGTTACTCTTGTAAGGATTTTACCTACATTGCTTCACTTAATCTTCAAACTTTAGGTGAGAGGTGCCATTATTATTCTCACTTTAAAGATGAGGAAATTGAGGCACAGAGAGGTTAAACACATTGCTTCGGTTTGCATATCTGGTAAATGGTAGATCTAAGATTTTGAACTTGATCCCTCTGCGAGCAGGACCTGTGGTCTTAATCAAAAATGAATATGGATGCCACTGTGATAGGAGCTATAATCCCCCAAGAGCATGGCAAGAGCTCTGAGGCTTTGTTTCCCTGCCTCTCAGAGTTGAAGCAGTACCCATCCTTCAAATGCTGCTTGGGGCTATGATTAAAATTAGGGAAAACCATTTTCACAGCTTAGTTAATACTGTGACTATGATGTGGAACAAACAAACACACAAAAAACCCCTGTGGTTTCAAAGGAGTAGCAAAACCTAGCATAAAGGGTAGGCTGGAAGGGGAGGTAGGAAGAAAGGACCACCTACATAACCTCAGATAATCCTTGAGACAGCTCTGGGAAGTAAATATTATGACCTATTTTACAGGGGAGGAAACAGAAACTCATTCATTGACTTTAAATGACCTGCTCAGTTGGGAAGTGATGGAGCCAGGATTCTAATCTGTTTGTTGCTGGCTCTAAAGAGATCATTTTCTTGTTATGTTACACCATCCCTCAAAATACTCTGATTTGGGTAACTACGGATTGAGTAGGTTATTGTGGTATAGGCTTGAGAATACATGAAGCATTTATAATCCTGTTTCTGTGGGGAGAGAAGTATATTCCTACTTCTAAATAGCTGATTTAAAAACTAAATTCTGGGACACAGACCATTTGAAATTTGAAAACTGCCTACTGTGACATAAGAGAAAAAAAAATTGCTTGAACTGTGATAATAGTCTTGCCTCTAAATTTTTAAGGCTGTGACATATATTCTATACCACATGCAAAATGTTTATTTATCGAGTCAACAATATTAGCAGCATCAGCAGGTTGGGGAAAGCTGAAATATGAGGTGAATATGCATTCTTGTGATTTGCTTTTTTGGACTATTTTATGCTGATGAATTCAAATTTTAAAAAATGGGTTGTGTTTCAAAGAGTGGGGAATGAGAAAAGATGTTTGAAATGGGAAAATGGTAAGGACATTTATTTGAAGAACTTGAGAATTAAAGAAATTCAAATTCTTTACATATTGCATTGAAGCAAAGAAAATCATTACTTGCTATTAAGTGGAATCAGGGCAGCTGTCTTGAGAGGTATGCTTTTCATATTATTGCTACAGTGTCCAAGGCCTGGTTACAAACTCTAGGGGCTGACATTTCGCTGAGAAACACATCATGCTGATATATTTAAGATATATCTCCAGTATAGCTTCTTTATTCTTTGTCATGCATTTTGATCTTTCTAGTTGCTCTAACTCATGATTTCAAGGGATCTTAAGTCACCCTGTAAGGGACATTAGCCCAACTGCCCATTTTGATTCATAAGGAGGATTAATTGAAGAAAAGTGATTTGCCCAAATATACACCATGTAAAATTTTTTGTACTTTCAAACCTAGAGCTGACCATGTACCTGAAAATTATTTTTTTTTCCATTCGTCACTGTTCAGTAATAATCTCATTTACTGAGATCTAGTTCAAGGATGGAAACTCTATTATATCTAGCATAGTTTATATTTTGAATTTAAAAATAATATATTCTTATGGTAAATAATTAATTCCATTCAGAAGAGTGTAAAGTAAAAATAAAAGTCCTTCCTGCAGTTTGCCTTCCAGATTTTATATGTATGTACAAATATATATGGATACAGGAGTGCCTGGGTGGCTCAGTTGATTAAGTGTCTGACTCTTGATTGCGGCTCAGGCCATGATCTCACAGTCTTGAGATGGAGCCCTGCATCGGGCTCAGGGCTGGACATGGAGACTGCTTACAATTCTCTCTCCCTATCTTGGGGTGCCTCAGTGGCTCAGTTGGTTAGGCATCTAACTCTTGATTTCAGCTCAGGTCTTGATCTCATGATTGGTGGGACTGAGCCCCACATAAGGCTCTGCACTCTGTGGTGGGATTCTCTCTCTTTCTGCCCATATGTGGCTCCCATGTGTTCTCTCTCTCTCTCTCAAAATAAATAAATAAACATTTGGAAAAAAAAAAAAAGATTCTGTCTCCTTCTGCCCCTGCCCTACTAGTGTACACTCTCTTTCTCAAAAAAAAAAAAAAAAAAAGTCAATATAGATATGTATATATGTGTATATATACACGGACATATCTGCATTTTTTCCACAAATGGAATCCTATTATAATATAACTTAACAACTTGCTTTTTAAGCTTTTAAAACTTGGACATCATGCCTTTATTTATTTATTTATTTATTTATTTATTTATTTATTGAGAGAGAGAGAGAGAGAGAGAGAGAGAGAGAGAGAGAGAGAATGAGAGTGAGTAGGGGAAGGGTAGAGAGAGAGGGAGAGAACATCCCAAGCAGGCTCCACACTGTCAGCACAGAGCCCTACGTGGGGCCTGGTCCCATGAACTGTGAGATCATGACCTGAGCTGAGATCAAGAGTCAGATGCTTAACTGACAGAGCCACCCAAGTGTCCCAAAACTTGGACATCACTCCTTACCAGTACATACAAGATCTAGTGCATTATTTTCCTTTATACAGTGGTCACATCACATTCCATTCTATGGTGGTTTTAGACATGTCTACAAAGTCTTGGACATTACTCGCATCAAAAGGTGAAATCTCATTCCCCTCATCTTGAATATGAGCAGGATTTAGTGACTTGTTTCTAAGTATATAGTATTGGAGAAGTTTAAATCATTTGTTTTCCTCTTAACAAACATCCTTGTATATAGCTTTTCATAATTGTGCATATATTATGATATCTTAAGATTTGTGCATTTTTTCCCTAGAAGTAGAGTGTTGATCAAAAAATATCCATATTTAAAATTTTGAAAAATATTGCCATGATGTCCATCCAAAACGGTTATAGTAGCTTAATCTTTATATTCACAGAATATGAGATTTTCCTATATACTTATCTCCAGTGCTCACCAAATCTTTAATGAGTATTTACTGACAAGTGAAACTTACTTGTATTTTTGTTTTAATCTGTATGTCTTTCTCTCCATCTTTATTGAGATATAACTGACAAATAAAAGTTGTAATATTAAAAAAAAATAAATGTATATTCATTGTGAGAGAGAGTGAGAGGGGAAGAGGCAGAGAAAGAGGGGGACAGAGGATCTGAAATGGGCTCTTACTGACAGCAGTGAGTCTGATGTGGGGCTTGAACTCCCAAACCGCGAGATCATGACCTGAGCCGAAATCAGACATTCAACCGAATGAACCACCCAGGAGCCCTGAAAGTTGCATTTATTTAAGGTGTACAACTTGATGTTTTGATATACACAAATCTTGTGAAATAAGTGCTACAATTAAGCTAATTAACATATCCATTACCTCACATAATTACCCTTTTCTTTTTTCTTTTCATGGTAAGAATGCTTGTGATCTACCTTGTTAGAAAATTGCAAATGTATCAAACAATATTGTTGACTATATTCACATTACTGTACATTTGATCTCCAGAAGGTATTCATCTTGCATAACTGAAACTTCATACCCCTTGACCAGCATTTCTCCATTTTTCCTTCCCTCTAGCCTCTGTAAATCACCATTTCACTCTCTGCTTCTATGAGCTTGATGATTTTAGATTTCATATATAATATGATCATTCAGTATTTGTCCCTCTATGTCTGGTTTATTTCACTTAGCATAATGTCACTTAGTATAAGGTTCATTCATGTTATTGTATATGGAAGGATTTCCTTCTTTTTTAAGGTTGGATAACATTTGACTGTATATATTGATGCCCATTTTATATATCCATTCATCTGTTGATGGACCTTTAGGGTTGTTTCCATATCTTGTCTAATGTGAATAATACTGCAATGAACATGAGAATGCAGATAGATATTTCTTTGAGATAATGATTTCATTTCCTTTGGAAACATACTCAGATATGGGATTGCTGGATCATAATGTCCTATTTTTAATTTTTTGAGGAATCTCTATAATGTTTTTTATAATGGGTGCTGCCAACATTATGCAGGGTGACTTTCTTTCCCTTTTGTCTACTGTCCAATACTTGTTATCTTTTGCCTTTTTGATAATAACCATTAAAAAGGCCCTTTACCCAGTTTTTAGTTGGGTTGTGTTTTTGCTCTTGAGTTGTCTGAGTTTCTTACACATTTTAGATATTAACCCCTTATCAGGTAGATGATTTGCAATTATTTTCACCTACTCTGCAGGTTATTTCCTCACTCTGTTGACTATTTCCTTTGTTGTGTAGAATATTTTTAGTTTAATGAACCCTCACTTATCTTTTTTTTTGCTTTTGTTGTCTGTGCTTTGGTGTCATATCCAAGAAATCGTTTCTCAGACCTTTGTAAAGAGGTTTTCTCTTGTTTTCTTCTAGGAGTTTTACTTTTTTTGGATATTTTTAAGTCTTAATCCATTTTGGGTTGGGATTTGTGTATGGAGCAAGATAAAGGTCCAATGTCATGTGGATACCCAGCTTTCCAAGACCATTTATTGAGGAGACTATCATTTCCCCATTGTATGTTCTACTGTCAAAGATCGGTAGACTGCAAGTATATGAATTTATTTTTGGAATCTCTATTCTGTTCCATTAGTCTGTGTATTTGTGTTTATGACAGTACTATGCTCTTTTGATTACTTCAGTTTTGTAATATATTTTGAAATTAGGAAGTATGGTGCCTCCTCTTTGAGTAATGGGGATTTGCAAATTTGCTGCTTAACTTCCAAACATTGGTGGTCTTCCTTTAAAGTCAGCCTTTCTGTAAATTTGTACTTAATATGTGTCTTTTATAGTATTGTTTTAAAATTCAGTTTGACAGTCTTTTTCTTTACATTGAATTTATTCCACTGACATTTAATGTAATTATAAGGCATACTTGGTTTTAAAATCTGTCATTTTATTTGATTATTTGTCTTATGTACTTTTCTTACTTTCTTTGTCTTTTCTTGACTTTATGTTTTTATTACCAGCATATTTTTTATTTTTCCAGCTTTCTCCTGTATTTGTCATTTAATTATGCATTCTTCTATTATTCTTTTAGTTGTTACCCTAGAAATTAAAGTTTGTATCTTTGATTTACTGTAGTCTGCCTTAGGTTATGTTTTTAATATTTTCTGAAGAAAGCAAAAATCTTAACAATAGTTTAAACCTGTTTCTTACCTCCTTTGTCCTTTGTGCTAAGGTTTTCGTATAATATATTCCACTTTGATTTATACAAGATATAATCATTAGTACTATTTTAAAGCATCAAAATTCTACATCACTTCACATATTTACACTTTCCTATGGTTTTCATTCTTTCTTGCTATTTTGTATTTCCATCTGAGATCATGATCTTTCTGCCTGAAGAACTTCTTTTAATATTTCTTTTACAGCCAGTCTTTTCTTTAAAAAATTTTTTTATTAGTGTGTATTTATTTTTGAGAGAGAGAGAGAGACAGAGCAGGACTTGGAGAGGGGCAGAGAGAGACAGAGATACAGAATCCAAAGCAAGTCCAGGGCTGGACAGGACACAGGGCTCAAACCCATGAACTACAAGATCATGACCTGAGCCAAAGTTGGATGCTTAACCAATGTAGCCACCCAGGTGCCCCAGTGCCAGTCTTTTTCTAATGAGTTTTCTTAGATTTTGTCTGGAAAACATCTTTGTTTTGTCTTAATTCTTGAAGGATATATAGCTGGGTATAAAATTCTTAGATGGTGTATCCTTTCAGCACTTTAAAGATGTCACTCAGGTTTTTTTTTTTTTTTTGTTTTGTTTTTTTTTAATTTTTTTTTCAACGTTTTTATTTATTTTTGGGACAGAGAGAGACAGAGCATGAACGGGGGAGGGGCAGAGAGAGAGGGAGACACAGAATCGGAAACAGGCTCCAGGCTCTGAGCCATCAGCCCAGAGCCCGACGCGGGGCTCGAACTCCCGGACCGCGAGATCGTGACCTGGCTGAAGTCGGACGCTTAACCGACTGCGCCACCAGGCGCCCCAAGATGTCACTCAGTTTTTATTGAAAATTCATCAGTCATCTTATTTTTCTCCTTTGAAAGCAGAGTGTTTTCTTTCACTGAAGCTTTCCCCTTTCCGTTAGGTTTTCAGCAGGCTGACTGTAATGTATTTGGGGTTTGTAGAGATGCTTGAAAAATGTAGTTAGATTCCTTTGTCACTGGTAAAGAATTCTTTTTAATATTTCTTCTTTCTCATTATTTCTCTCCTTTACTGCTGGGGCTACAAATTATGTATAATTAGAGGTTTCACCATGCCTCTTTTGCTCTTTTCTGTGTTTTATTTTTTTAACTTTTTCCCCTTTTGTACATTTTCACTAATTATGCTTTTTAGTTTGTACTCCTCTCTTCTATGTCTGTTCTGCTGCTATTAATCCTATATTTTCAGTTCTCAATTTTAGTTGCAGTGCTTTTGAGTTCTAGGATTTTCATTTGATTTTTTTAGCTTTTAGAATCCGTATCAGTGTTAAAATTCTTTATTCTTTATCTTCGCTTCTATTTTCTTAACTCTATTAGTCATAGTTTTTTATAAAGTTGTCTAATAACTCCAATATTTATTATTATTTAAAAATTTTTTCTTAATTTTTTTTTTATTTTTGCGAGAGAGAGAGACAGAGAGAGAGGGCAGGCAAGCATGAGTGAGGGAGGGTCAAGGAGAGAGAGACACACACAGAATCCAAAGCAGGCTCCAGGTTCTGAGCTGTCAGCACAGAGCCCGATGTGGGACTTGAAACCATGAACTGTGAGATCATGACCTGAGCTGGAGTCAGATACTTAACTGACTGAGCCACCCAGGTGTTCCTAATTTCAATATTTAAATGACCTCATGTATTTGTGCTTTTATTTATTTTTCTTGGCTTTTGGCCATTTCTCATATATATATGAGAAATATATATTTATATATATGAGAAATATATACGTATATGAGAAATATATACGTATATGAGAAATATATACGTATATGAGAAATATATACGTATATGAGAAATATATATTTATATGAGAAATATATATGTATATGAGAAATATATCTATATCTATATCTATATCTATATCTATATCTATATCTATATGTATCTTTATAGAGGTTCTGGATAATGTTATCTCCTTTCAATGAGGGTTACATTGTATTTTGGAAGATCACATTGGTCCTGGTAAAGGTTGATCTCAAGCTTATTCTGATTTCGCTCTTACTTCTAGTACAAGGATCAACAGAGTCCTGTAAAGGACAAGATAGTAAATATTTTAGAGTTTGTGGATCATACTATATATATATATATATATATATATATATATATATATGTATAAATTTATGATAAAATTCATTATCCTTCTAAATTTTTAGGTATTACATAAAAACCATAATATGTTACAAAGTAAATGTGTTTTTAGTTCTTTTTTTAAATTTATTTTTTTAAATTTACATTCAAGTTAGTTATCATATAGTGCAACAAAGATTACAGGAGTAGATTCCTTAATGTCTCTTACCCATTTAGCCCATCCCCTCTTGCACAACCCCTCCAGTAACCCTCTGTTTGTTCTCCATGACTCTCTTCTGTTTTGTCCCTTCCCTGTTTTTCTATTCTTTTTGCTTCCCTTCCCTTATGTTCATCTGTTTTGTATCTTAAAGTCCTCATATGAGTGATGTCATATGATATTTGTCTTTCTCTGACTAATTTTGCTTAGCATAATACCCTCTAGTTCCATCCAAATGGCAAGATTTCATTCTTTTTGATTGCTGAGTAGTACTCCATTGTATATATATACCACATCGTCTTTATCTGTTCATCCATTGATGGACATTTGAGTTCTTTCCATACTTTGGTTATTGTTGACAGTACTGCTATAAACATTGGTGTGTATGTGTCCCTTTGAAACAGCATACCTGTAGCCCTTGGATAAATACCTAGTAGTGCAATTGCTGGGTTGTAGGGTAGTTCTATTTTCAATTTTTTAAGGAACCTCCATACTGTTTCCCAGAGTGGCTGCAGATCATACAATATTTACTACAACTATTCCACATTACTATTGTAGCAGAAAAATAATTGTAGATAATATGTAGGTGATTGAACCTGGCTATGTTTCAATAAAATTCATTGACATTAAAAAGTGAATTTCATATAACTTTTGATGTTATGTAATAGTACTTTTTCTTTGCTTATTTTCAATCATGTAAAAATATGAAAAACCATTCTTAGGTCTAAGAACATACAAAAATAGGTGGCAGGTCATGTTGACCTGCAGGTTGTAGTTTGCTGTTCCCCTGTAGTAGCAAATGCCCTTTACTCCTAAGTGTGACCCTTTTTGGTTCATAACTGGAAACCTGGAGGTTCATTAAGGTCTCCATCTCCAGGACTTGAATTCCATCCTCTGTCTCCATGGCTCCAGTAATCTTTGCTCAGTTTTCAGCTTCCTATCTGCTGTTTCCTGATGGATTTCTTGGGATTTTATCTTGCACATATGGCACTTAATATTCAGCCAGTGTTTGGAGGGATATGTGTAGTCAGATTTTGGGCTCATTTCTCTGAGATTCTCTCTTCTTTTGGATTTTATTTTTCAGGTCTTATATGTTTAAGCTCCATGCTCGAACATGATCTCTTTAGCTCAGATTGACTGCTTCTTTCTGATTAGGTACTATTCCCCACTCTCTCATACACAGAAAATTAGAAAATATCCTCTAGAGAAAATGCCAGTTTGAATATGAAGTTTATCAAGTAAGTTCGAATATGAACATTATTTTGTTCCTTATTCAAAGATTGTAATTCCTCAAATACTGCCTGCAATTTAATAATCCCCATTGTCTTTAAAAAGTTGCTGTATATAATGTGGTGAGCTTTTTTATTCTTGTTTTCAACAAGAGGGATCATCTTGTTGAGCAGAAGTCTGTATAGGCTTTTTAAATTGCTATGTAGCAAAAATTTTCAATATAGCTTTTAGGTTTCATGATAAGCCTGGGAAGATCATTCTCATTATTATATTTTAAATATATCCTCCCATGCTTTTTTGATTAATATTTGATTTCAAGTTTTACATTTAAATCAATTTTTACATTTAAGTCATTGATTAATCTAAAATTCATTTTGAAATTCATTTTTACAAAAGATATGAAATAGGATTTCAGTCTTTTCTCAAATGACTAGCCAGTTTTCTCAACACTGATTATTGATTTGAAATGCTATACTTGTAATATATTAAATTCCTAATTGTACAGGGATATATTTTGAGATTCTCTACTATGTGTCACTGATGTGCTTGTCTATTTAAGGACCAAAATAATCGTATTTTAGAATATATTTTATTATGAGGGAAGACCATTCTCCTATTAACCTTCTTTTTCAGAAATGTCCTAGGTTTTCTTTCATGTTTACTTTTCCAGATGAACTTTAGAATTGGTTGGTCAATTAGGACCAAAAAAAGGTAGGATATCAAAAGCACAGGCAATGAAAGAAAAAAATAGGGAAGTTGGACTTTCACAAAATTAAAACTTTTGTATGTCAAAGGACATTATCAATAGAGTGAAAATGCAACCCGTGAAATAGGAGAAAATATTTGCAAATAATATATTTGATAATATTTGTATCTAGAATATAAAGAAACCCTACAACCCAATAATAACAATAAAAACAAATAATTTGATTTAAAAATGGGCAAAAGACTTGAACAGACTTTTCTCTAAAGAAAATATACAAACAGTCAATATGCACATGAAAAGATGCTCAACATCACTAATTGAAGGGAAAGGCAAATGAAAATCACAGTAGGATATCACTTCATATCCATTAGGATGGCTATTATTAAAAATGAGAAAATGGCAAGTGTTGGCAAGGTTGTGGAGAAATTGGAAGCCTTGTGCACTTCTTTTGGGAATATAAAGTGGTGCAGCTATTGGGAAATGGTCTGATGATTCCTCAGAAAATTAAACTGAGTAATTTGAAATTAATGGAAATAGCATATGATCTAGCAATTTCATTTTTGGGAATATACCCAAAAGAATTGAAAGCAGAAACTCGAATATATTTGTACACCATTGTTTATTAGCAACATTATTCATAATAGCCATGAGGTGGATACAGCTCAAATGTCCACTAACAGATGGATAAACAAAATTTTGTATTTACATACAATGGAATATTACTCAGCCTTAAGAAGGAAGGATATTCTGACATATGCTACAAGATAGATGAACATTGAGGATATCGATATCACACAATGTGAAATACACCAGTAACAAATAGACAAATACTGAATGATTCTACTTAAATGAGGTACCTAGAATAGTCAAATTCGTACAGAAAATAGAATGATGGTTGTCAGGGTTGGAGGGTAGAAAGAATGGAGAATTAGTATTTAATCGGTACCGAGTTTCAGTTTGAGAAAATTAAAAGTTCTGGAGATGGATGGGGGTGATGGTTGCACAGGAATGCTAATGTACTTACTGCTGTTGAACTGTACATATAAAAATGCTTAATATAGTGAATTTTATGTTCTAGATACTTGATCACAATAAAAACATTTCTTAGAAAGATAATAAAGAAGGGGGAACCTATTTGTAGTTTTTATTGTATTAAAAATGTACAACTTTTTAATACTACGTCTTGCTAAGAATAAGATGTATCTTTCTATTATTTATTTTTTTATGCTTCTCAGTAACATGTTGAATTTTTCTTCATATAGTTTCTGAACACTTCTTGTCGTAGTTTTCTGTTTGTTTGCTTGCTTTTCTTGTTGTACTTTTTTCTTCAACCTGTAGTGAGATCAAGACTCGGATGCTTAACTGACTGAGCCACCCAGGTGCCCCAGCTTGTTGTGTTATGCTTTTGGTTTGTTTCTTTGTTTGTTTGTTTGTTTATTTATTTATTTAGACAGAGCACATCTATGCACATGTGAGTGAGGGGGAGAGGGGCAGAGAGAGAGGGAGAGAGAGACTTCCAAGCAGGCTCCTTGGTGTTAGTGCAGAGTCCATAACAGGACTCCAACTCAGAAACCATGAGATCATGATCTGAGCGGAAATTAAGAGCTGGACGCTTAGCTTACTGAGTCACCCAGGCACCCCTTCTTGTTATACTTTTGAACTGGAACTCTTTTCCAGTGTTTAACTGGTTCTTGTTTGAATATAATGTTCAGGTGGGTGGGGGGTTACAAATAAGTGTCACAAAGATGAAAGGTACAGTACAGGGAATATAGTCAATAATATTGTAATAATATTGTATAGTGACAGATGGTGATTATACTTCTGTGGTGAACAGTGAGGGATGTAGAGAATTGTTGAATCATTATGTTGTACAACTGAAATTAATATAACACTATATGTTAATTATATTTCAATAAAAAAAGGTAATCACATAAAAAAAGTCTTCAATTATATTATTTTTCACCAGGTATCTTCTTTTTCTCCCATTGTTTTCTCTAATACTGTGTTAATTCTTTCAAATAAGTTTTTAGTGAGCACTTTACTTGAGTATAGAGAAACATTAGTATATTCTTGATCTCAAGAAACTTATAGTCTATCTGGGAAATGAAAAAAACATAGATTTTTATTTTTTTAGACCTAGACAATAGCCTGTATTCCAGCCTTTTATTTAGTGAGGAAAATAAACCTTATGAAATCAAGTCATGTTCTTATCTCACTAAATTAATACAGCCTTTAAAATGGTGTACTAATTTTTATGTGGTAGTTTCTATTTTACATTACATTTTACTGTAATGGTAACAGAAAAAAAAATAAATGCAGGAAATCATTTGTTTAATGTATGGTCCCACAAGACTCCTGGGAGGATCTTGGTGGTAACAATCAATGCTCTGGGTAGTGCCCTGTAGATAGAGGCTACAGATCCCTTTCCAGCTCTGTCCTTGACCAGCTTGAGTGTAGGGCTATGATACATAGACAGTCTTACAGTCTTCTTCATCTCAGGTCCAGTGTATCTTCTTGGGTGTGCACCTCAATCACATCAGAAACTTGTAAAAACCTTTTCCTGTACATGGCAAGGAGTTTCTGACTGAGATCTGTTGTGGATCTTATATATCTGTATTTCAAATTCTTCTGATGCAGGTGATCCATGAACCATATTGCTCTTCTATAGTAACAAATTCAGTTACCAGCCCTAAACTACTTTTTACTGAGACTTGTAGACATTATAAGATTTTTCCTTTTCCTTTTCTTTTCTTTTTCTTTTCTCTTTTCTTTTCTTTTTGAGAGAGTGTGAGTGAGGGTGAGAGGCAGAGGGAGAGAGAATCTTAAGCAGGCTCCACACTCAGCACAGAGCCCTTCACGGGGCTCTATCCCACCACCCTGCGATTGTGACCTGAGCTGAAATCAAGAGTTGGATGCTCTACCAGTTGAGCTATCCAGGTGCCCCAAGATTTTTCCTTTTATTTTTATTTTTTTAATGTTCATTTATTTTTGAGAGAGAGAGAGAGAGAGAGAGAGAGAGAGAGAGAGAGAGAGCTCATGCAAGCATGAGTAGAGGAGGGGCAGAGAGAAGGAGACAGGATCGAAAGATGGATCTGTTCTGACAGCAGAGAGCCCCATGCGGGACTCAAACTCATGAACCGTGAGGTAATGACTGAGCCACCCAGAAGCCCCAAGATTTTTCCTTTTAAATGTCCAATTTCATGTTCCAATCCCTGGTATAATCACGACTCCCACTGTACTGGACCCTATCTGATGGCAGTGCACATACCAAATTCTACCCTTTTTCAGTAGGCCTCGTTTTTCTGCCTCCATTCTTTCTTGGAATTTCTTCAGTTCCTCTCTATTGTGCCCATTGCACCTGCTTTTCCCTGATTTTAGCAGCCTCTCCAGCAATTCCCAGCTGCCCCCGGCACATAGCATTACCACCTTTGCTATTTCAGCTGGGTTAAAGCTTCAGAAACCCCATTAACCTTCTGAGTCCTGTCATTTAGCCCTCCAGGTACCAGTGTATTCAATTGCTCTTCACTTCATACCTGTATATTCTAAATCTTAAGGAATCTACTGGGATAGTACTGCAGATGCTACCATGTCTAATTATTCTTCACTTTCAGATCTATTTAATCTACATTTCAGACAACCCATTGTTACAATACTTTTTCCTAGTTTATTTTTAGAAATCCACGAATTAAAAAAAATATTTTTCAAAATAACATGCCTCCTCTTGTCACTCTAGTGGTTGTATGTTGATAAAATTGAGATACCACATTGTAATTTTGGTTGCTCAGTGTATTTATAAAAATTACATGCCATCTGTACATTCTCCAATTACATATTACTAACTCTTAGTTTCTGAAAACATAGTAATGAAAAGTTCATATGGAATTGCCTGATCCTTGTAACATTCCACGTGGCTATCAACTGTACTCATGGTGAAATCTGCATAAGCTATTCTCAGTTCCCCTGGGCCTTGCCTAGTGGTGCCCAATCTGTGCCAGCCTGGAGCTTTCTCTGACCACTCTTCCTCTTTCCATGTATTCTTAACTCCCCCAGCCCATCTCCCTTTCTCACTCTCTTTACAATGAGTGGATAGCTGACATTCTTAAAGCAGTCTTAATGTTGGGGCTGGAGACTTGAAAGTGGTGGACATTAGCATGTTGAATAACAAGGATATTTGGGAAGAAAGCAATTCATTGTCGCCACCATGTATTATCTCACTTTTTAAGCTTCAAATCAATTCTTTATGAATAAGGAGGTTAAGGATCCCACTGTCACAGAACTTCAAACTGTGAGGGCTGACACTTTTCACAACCAAGTATGTATCACTCAGAAACTGTGGTTTTTCTAAAGGAGCCCTGGGAAATCTTAGCCTCTTCAGTGGTTTGTAACAAATGAAGATGTACACTGGAAAAGTGGTACACTGACCAGTTATAACCAGAGAATGGCCCATTAGTGCTCCAACTCCATCCCTATGACTGATTGGAGTTTTCAGTAGTCAGCTTAAATGCCTTCATCTTCTCCAGAGAGCTGGCAACCTGTATAGTTTTCCTCTTCACTAATATTTGCAAATCAGTATTACATATGCCATAGGTAAAAAATGGGCTAGGACTTGTCATATTCTCTTTAGTTTTCCAATCTGTGTCCTGCATCATCAAACCAAAGGCAATATTAAGAAATAGCATAGGTTCTTAGAACAGGGTATCTCAATATCAATAATAATTGATATTATTGCTTTCTTGTGATGGACTGTGTTGTGCATTGTAGGATGTTTTTAGCAGCACCCCTGACCTCTATCCACTAGATTCCAGTAGCACCCTCCTCGCTAGTGTGATAACCAAAAATGGCACTGGACATTGCCAGGTGTCTCCTGGGTTATAAAATTGCCCCTGGTTGAGACCATCGCTTTAGAGAAAGTGAAATTTAAATGATGTAATTCCCGTTATTACTTCTTTTAAAAAATGATTTATGTGTTTTAATCTTTGATATTTTTAAAAGATAATTTACATGACTAGGGAATTAGCAAGAGTTCAATCTTGGTCTAAAAGTTAACCTAGCTAGGCAGTAATTCCTTCTCAAAGGAAGAGAAATGCTAATACTAAAGAAGGTGCTCCATGCAAATGAGCTTCCATTTAAATTTAGTCCTGCTGAAGACCTAGCCTAGGTTACCAGCAGTGTTAATCTGCCATTCAGTAACAAAGTAAACTGGGATGTTCAGATTATATATTAGCCCACATAGAAAGACAACATAAGGCGTTTTTCTGAAACAAAGCTGTTATCATTTCGGAGATCTAATTTTTGAAGCTTATGTTTGGTACTCATCTGATAACATGTTTCACATAGTGTCTGATAAAAGAATGCTAGTTCATAGAAAAACATGGGTGTATGTGGGTAAGTGGGTGTAAGGTACATTTCAGGCTTTTTTTTTTTTTTTTTTTCTGTTCCTAAAGTCTGTTCTTTGTAGTGTTAGGACTCAAAGTGTATGATGTGCAAGAAATGCAAGAAATGCAGATTGTAAGAAATACAGAATCTTAGGCCTCACCCTTGACCTACTAGATCAGATTATGAATTTTAACACCATCCCCAGGTAATTCTTTTACAAATTAAAGCTTAACCTCCAAACACTAGTTCCTCAGATTACTGAAAGATAAATTCTGGGAAAGGATTTTATAAAACATAAGTTTTGGGAAGAGTGGGTTTGGTCTCGATACACAGGTTCTTCTACAACAGCACCTCTCAACAAATATCCATGTTTAAATTCTGATTTTCCAATTGGGAAGTGGTGGAGATTAAGCAATGTTTTCTAAACTTGTTTGATAATGGGACTTTTGTTTTCATAGACATCACTTTGGAAAATGTTCCTGTAGTTATGTAGTACAGGCATTTACCACATAATTAAATGACAACTGTATCTTAAGTAAATAAATTAATCAGTAGCTAATCATGGTTAATGATAACTGATAATATGCCGAGCAGCAGGAAAAGACAAACTTTGTAGAGAAGAAAAAAGCAATCATCACCATCATCATAAAACAGAAAACAGTAAACCATAATCCTTTTTTTTAAAAAAAAATTTTTTTTAACATTTATTTATTTTTGAGACAGAGAGAGAGCATGAACAGGGGAGGGTCAGAGAAAGAGGGAGACACAGAATCTGAAACAGGCTCCAGGCTCTGAGCTGTCAGCACAGAGCCCGACGCGGGGCTCGAACCCTCGGACCACGAGATCATGACCTGAGCCGAAGTCGGATGCTCAACTGACTGAGTCACCCAGGCGCCCCTATAATCCTTTAGATTACTACTTAAATTTAAAAGCTATTAACAAAATAAAACAACAATTATAAGAAATAATAGTTGGTTCATAGCATTTAGCATGTAAGTTTTTTAGAAAGAAATTTTCTGAAATCAGTTCAAGATATTTTTTCACATAGTTCTTACTGTTCATGAAATTTTGGGTATTAGAAATATTTAAACAAAATTAACAATTGAAAAATATATATTTTAAAATAAAAATCACTATAGCAAGGTATGAGTGACATGCAAAAACTGTACATATTTGATCTATATCGATGAGGGAGCGTGGCGCAAGCTGTGGGCAAAATACAGGCTGCCCGCTCTACCTCCCTCAGGTGGAATATGCATGATATTTCTCAGACGTTCCTGCCCACTCAAGAACAAAAAGGAAAGAGGTTTAAGTGCTTGCTACGGTAATGTGGGAAACTAAGGCAAATGGAAAATTAAATTCCCTTACTGCCCACTGACAAGTCCTTGAAACCCCAGTGAACTCCCTCTAGACGCTGAGCTGCCTCAAGGATGACACTTTGCTGGGGGCAAAAAAGAACCTTAGCTTAACATTATCCCAACCTTGAGGATCCTGTAAGTTTACTTCCTTTATCTCAACTGCCTCAAGATACATGCTGGCAACGATACTCCAAGCTTATGCCCCCCCCCACCCCCATATACATCTGTAGGGTTTCATGACTGAGGTTTTATTAAACAGTAATAAATGGCCCTTCCCTACCAATAGCTAGCCCCTCAAGGTTCTGGAAACCTAGCTTCCAAATTACCTTAGAGTACTCTATCCCTGACCCCCTCCCAACCTGAGAGTATATAATGAGTTACCTGTCAAGACTCCAGTGCAGCTTTCTGACCACAGGCCCTGTCCCCATGGTTTAATAAAATCACCTTTTGCACCAAAGACGTCTTCAAAATTCTTTCTTGGCTCTTGGCTCTGGACCCCTTCACTGTCACCCCCAAATTTCATCATATATTACTCGATGCATTTGGAGATATGTACCCCTTGAAACCATCACCATAATCTATGTTATAAACATATTAATCACCTCCAAAAGTTTCCTCCTGCCTACTCTCTTGAAAAATACATATCTTTATTTTGAATTAAAGTATTGCAGGATTTTTTACCTCAGTACCCGGGGTTCATTGTCTCCTTGCTTCGGAGAATGAAGAGGTGGACACAAAATGAGCAGCAGGCAAAAGTTTATTAGAGCAAAAGATCAGAAAGTAAGAATAGTAGGAAACCTCTCTTTACAGAGAGGGGACATTCGAAAGTGAATGCCTGCCGACAAAAGGAAAGGGTTCTTGTTTTATAACGTCACCCTCCTCCTCCTTCCCCCACATCCCCAGCTTCTCAGGTTTTACCTTTATTGGCTGGATAACTAGGTGCTGTGTTGTCCATTCCTGATTGGCTCATTTCCATTGTATGAGGGATGGTCAATTGGTCATACTATTCCTTGTGGGTCATAATTTTATGGTCTACTTATTTTTAGTTAGGTTTTTTGTCAAATTCCTTAAGTTTTTTGTCAAATTCCTTAAGTAGGTGGGGTCTGTTACATTCTTTTTTTTTTTTTTTTTGATTTATTTATTTTTAAATTTACATCCAAGTTAGTTAGCATATAGTGCAACAATGATTTCAGGAGTAGATTCCTTAATGCCCCTTACCAATTTAGCCCATCCCCCCTCCCCTTCCACAACCCCTCCAGCAACCCTCTGTTTGTTCTCTATATTTAAGAGTCTTTTATGTTTTATCCCCTTCCCTGTTTTTATATTTTTGTTTCCCTTCCCTTGTGTTCATCGGTTTTGTCTGTTAAAGTCCTCATATGAGTGAAGTCCTATGATACTTGTCTTTCTCTGACTAATTTTGCTTAGCATAATACCCTCTAGTTCCATATAAGTAGTTGCAAATGGCAAGATTTCATTCTTTTTGGTTACCAGGTAATACTCCATTGTGTGTGTGTGTGTGTGTGTGTGTGTGTGTGTGTGTGTACCACATCTTCTTTATCCATTCATCTGTCGATGGACATCTGGGCTCCTTCCATCCTTTGGCTATTGTTGATAGTGCTGCTATAAACATTGGCGTGCATGTGCCCCTTTGAAACGGCACTCCTGTATCCTTTGGATAAATACCTAGTATTGCAATTTTTGGGTCATAGGGTAGTTCTATTTTTTAATTATTTGAGGAACCTCCATACTGTTTTCCAGAGTGGCTGCACCCCCAGTTTGCATTCCCACCAGCAGTGCAAAAGAGATCCTCTTTCTCCTCAGCCTCACCAACATCTATTGTTGCCTGAGTTGTTAATGTTAGCCATTCTGACGGGTGTGAGGGGATATCTCCTTGTGGTTCTGATTTGTATTTCCCTGATGATGAGTGATGTTGAGCATTTTTTCATGGGTCGATTGGCCATCTGGATGTCTTCTTTGGAGAAGTGTCTATTCATGTCTTTTACCCATTTCTTCACTGGATTATTTGTTTTTTGGGTGTTGAAATTGGTCAGTTCTTTATAGATTTTAGATACTAACACTTTAGCTGATATGTCCTTTGCAATATCTTCTCCCTTGCTATTGGTTGTCTTTTAGTTTTGCTGATTGTTTCCTTTGCTGTGCAGAAGCTTTTTATTTTGATGAGGTTCCAGTAGTTCATTTTTGCTTTTGTTTCCCTTGTCTCTGGAGGGATTGCAGGGTCTGTTACATTCTTAAGAGGAACCTTATGCCTGAGGTTGTTTACTGTGGTCAGACACTCCCAGCATTGTTCCAAAATAGGTGTTTTTCTCCACCCAGGGACCTAAGGTCCTAATCTTTCCCTCTTTGCCTATTTTACCCTATCTTTTCCCTATCATAAAAGTATTACATGTTTATTACAAGAAATGGGTAAAATACACAATGGCATAAAAAGGAAACTCTATAATCTTGCTATTCATAGACAAGCATGGATACCATTTTAATTTATTCCTTTCTAGTCCTCTTTTCTATACATTTATGCATATGAAATGTTGAAAAGTGGTACATACTATCTTGTATTTTACTTTTTTATTTAACATTATACCATGAACACTTTTCTGAGATGTTAAAAGTTATTTGAATATATGACATTTAAAAAATAAATAATATCCCATTGGATGCATTTGCCTTAATTTACAAATCATCTTTTGTGAGAGATATTTAGGGCTACTGATACAATTTAATTCTTATAAATAATGCTCAGGAAAAGTCCTAATTTAAATAGAATTTTCATTATCTTGTTGGAATAAATTCCTAGAAATGTAATTATTGTTTCAAAGAGAATAAATGTTTTAAAGGACAGTTTTAAAAAATGAGAGATAGTAAAGATTTACTACAGTCTTCACTTTTATTTATACTTTCTCAGAAATATATCTTCAATTTTATTATTTAAGGCAAAAATAATATTGACTTAAGTATTTAGTTTATGTGCATGAGAAGTATACTTTTATAATGCAAAAATTTTTGTGTTAAATTTTTTTCAATTTTTAAATGTTTCATTTATTTTTGAGAAAGAGAGAGAGAGAGAGAATGAGTGGGGAGGAGCAGAGAGAGAGGCACACACACACAGAATCTGAAGCTGGCTCCAGGTTCTGAGCTGTCAGTACAGAGCTTGACGTGGGACTCAAACTCATGAATGGTGAGATCATGACCTGAGCTGAAGTCAGATGCTTAACTGACTGAGCCACCCAGGCACCCCTAAATTCTTCTTACTGTTTTCAAAGAATCCTATTGGTTTTGTAGCAGGCTCACCTGGTTTAGTGGTTGACTGCATCACAATGATTGACAGATCAAAGGACATTCTGTAACTCACTTTCAATTGATACATCTATAATTATGCAAAAAGAAGAGAAAATTAATGGTTCAGAATCTACCAAAAGCTGTTCTTGGAAAGTTCCCCAGGAATCTCCTGATTTGATATTATGCATATGGACCATCTCACAATGTGACTGACACAGGTTTTCTTACCATTGCTCAATCACATCAGTCGTTTTTGCTTAACAAGAGGTTCAAATGGAGGAACATTTTATAATTTAATGTTCTGAATGAATAATGTAAATAGTGCAAGCATATGTGTATACATGAGAGTACATGCATTTATAAACATGAATATCAGATATAAATAGTGAGATCTTTCATAATCGTTAATATTTTGTGAACTTGATTCTCTATATAAATGTGTCTAAGGAAGTTACATGCTTGGCTATAGGGCTTTTGACTTCAAGGAAGAAATTGAATTTACCCCTAACAGGCTATTTACTTGCAATTGCAAGATATGAGAGTAGATGATTAGGGTCATGGTGTTTCTGGTTTATTCTCTTTCCTTGGATATTATTTCTGAGTGCAGCTCAAGCTAGAACAGCAGGTGAACAAGTTTGTCAAAAATAATCTTTTCAGGCTTTTGTTACAAGCCTTTAAGATGTAAAAAGTCCATGAAGTGTCTCACATAGGATTTGGTACATAGTAGGTACCTGAACATTTGATTTTGGCTTATCCTGCTATGGCTTAAGTATATAAGGCCTAGGGAGTGACTGGATTTCTTATGATTGGAACAGTAAACTAGTATTAATTTAAACGGATAGCTAGATGTAAATCTGAATTTTAGAAGGTGTGGGTTTGCAATTCTTGCTTTGTCATAGCTTAATTAAATTCTTAACCTACCTACCAGGGTTTTTCCTTCTCTTTCTTTCTTCCTTTTCTTTTTTGTAGCTACAATTCTTTTTTTTTTTTTTAATGTTTATTTATTTTTGAGACAGAGAGAGACAGAGCACAAGTGGGGGAGGGACAGAGAGAGAGGGAGACACAGAATCTGAAACAGGCTCCAGGCTCTGAGCTGTCAGCACAGAACCTGACGCGGGGCTTGAACCCACAAACTGCGGGATCATGACCTGAGCTGAAGTTGGGACACTCAACTGACTGAGCCACCCAGGCACCCCTGTAGCTACAATTCTTAAAGAGTATTGACTGTTCTTCAGAAATGACTTTTTCAGAATATAGTATCTTTTAATCACAATAGAGCTCAGACATACTGAACTTGAATCTGACCAAATCAACAAAGAAAAAATATCTAAGGATATTATAAATTATCTACAGCTTAATTTTTAAAACTGATGAAGTAATTTTCGCAGGAAATTTGGAATCAATTTTTTCCATTGTCCTCATTTTTACCACCCCTGCACAAAATCTTGCCTGAGTTATTTGCAAAATAAAAGAGATAGCTAACCTCAGTGTGGTCAGCCCCCATGGATATCACACCTTTTGACATGTCTGAACCTATGTTTGTGCATGCATGTGGTAAAGATATTCTCTTTGATAAGGTAATAGATTACTTATGGCAACTTTCAAAAACCTTCCATTTTCTTAGAAGGTGATAGATTACTTAGTTATCCCAGGAATAGAAGAATTTCTTATAAAATTATTTAGAATGACCAGAATGGTGTATTTTTAGCATAGAGCTGTATGATTTGGGTTGTTAAAAACAAAACTTGGCAATAGATTATTTTAAGTGTTCTTGTTTGCTTTAACAGTTCTACTAACTGCACATTGAAGACATTAGTCATATATATATATATAAATATATATATATATATATTCCTATATATATATAAACAATATATATTCCTATATATATATAAACATATAAACACTTGGTGTGATTTTTAGTCAATGGAGCACTGTGTTTATATGTCACCATTTTAACCAACTTTGCCTTTATTAATTAATGAAGCAATGAATTAGTTTCTAATTGAAGGTAATAGTACTTTTTTACTCATATCTTTTCTAAAAATGTCTATGTTCTCTTCCTCCTATACCCATATCCCTTCTCCACTCCTCTCACTGATTGGTGAGGTTTCTGGGGTGACAGTGGGGTGTGTGGGGTATGGAGCCGATGGCCAAGAAAGAATTCTTGAAGACATCTTTGGTGCAAAATGGTGATTTTATTAAAGCACAGGGACAGGACCCGTGACCATGAGGACTGGTTATATACTATGGAATTGGGGGGAGGTAAAGTCCAGGGGAAGTTTCCAGTGAGATTTTCATATGCTAAAGACACACAGGATACTGGAGGCCTAGCTATTGTCAAGCTAAGATTGTTTTTCCCTTTAGCAAAGCATTAGCATTAAGACAGTAAGGAGTTCCTGGAGAAATGTTTTACTCTGCCAGCTTCAAGTATTTGCCAATGGGCTGCGGGTTACAAGGAAACTTAGTTCTTTCTGCCATTTCCTTCTGCCTTTGTTTCCCACATTACTATGGAGGAGTGATGGAGACTTTTAAGTCCTGCTGGCCTATGCTGTCACTTAACCATTTGTTTTTCCCCTTGCCTTTGTTTTTGGGCAGCCAGGAGTGCCAGAGGAATATCACACATATATCACCTGGTGGTGGTTGTGTGTGTGTGTGTGTGGGGGGGGGGGTGTTTGTGGCCTGTCAGCTTGCCTTATGCTCCCTCATCGCTGATGACATTTATATCTGGGAATACTTTGCCTCTAATGGTCATGACATTCCCTAAGTACTGGCTTAAATTGTGCCAATTACAATTTCTTGTGCTTCTTAATGATATTCATTTCATACTTTATCAGAGATTTTCTGAAACAATTATCAAAACTACCTGGAGTTGATTAGGGTGGGTGTTTGTATCTATTTCTATTTTAATGCTTGAGGGATGATATTTCCCTTTGAGGGCTAGGACTTGATTTTGTTTTTATTATGTCTTTGGTTCTTTATCATTTATGATATTCCTTAAACATGCAAGTACATTTCCAACTCAGGGCGTTTGCTCTTGAAAATTCTGACTAAAATGTTTCTTCCTTATGTATTTTCATGACTCATTTCCTCATTTCATTCAGACTTCTGCTGAAATATCACTACCATACAGAAGCCTGTCCTAAACCACCAAATCTTGAAATCCTAAATAGCATGCATTTACACATGAACTCAAAAATACTATCATCATTCCTTTGCTTTTTGTTTTTCTCATTGGATTTGCCATTACCTTAAATATTATTTATTTATTGTTTCTCTCATTAGAATGTGAGCCATCTCAGAGTAAAATGTGTTCATTGCCAGATGTGGAACAGATTTGGCATATAGTAGTCATTTGATAGATATTAGTTCAGTGAATGAGTAAATTATTTGATTAATCCCCATCTCTGTCCCCAAACACAGACACACATACTGCATTATAGATTTCATGAAAATTAGAGTGCAGTATCTTTCTTGTTTATCATGGTATCCAGGCAGTCAGTGTTAAAAATATTTGTTGAATGACTAAATGAAAGACGGTTATATTGACTGGTCAGTTGCTTTTTAGACATTTTTTTTTGTGACCTATTTGGGATTGCAGTCTGTCAGGTAGATTCTTTTAATCATTACTATGCTAAAAGGAAATAGGTATCCTGCTTTGCATCCATTCTTGTTTTTATATGTTGACATGAAATTTTTGACAGTGGAAGCTTCACAGAATATTCACATGACCCCCTGGGGGGATTTAGTGATTTAGTTCACATTTTCTTCCTGTCCTTTGTTAGACTCAGAAAATGATAATGGGACTTAACTTTGCAATTACAGCTTGTGTAGGAGCTGTAACCCTCAACCCTCAATCCCCAACTCCCAACTTCCACCCCACCTTTACTCCTTCTCTCAGTCTTGATTCAAATTTAGATTATTACAAAACCTATTTGCTAGGGGCAAATGTGGCCCAGTTCTCTGCTCCTCAGATCCTTCCCCAGTGCATCTATTTCCAGGGTCAGCTCCTGAAGGTGAACATTTCTCTGTCATAATTCAAAGAACAGGAAGCCCTGAGGCACTCCAGGCGGCTATAGAGGCACATGAAAAGAGACAATATAGCAGAATAAAGAAGAGAAAGGCCCATGCAATTTTTACTTAGTGAGCTCCCTTTCCAACTCCCAATTCTCATTTTAGAACTGCATTTTGAAATCATTTTAGGGTTTTGGGTGACTACAAACTGCATTTTGAAATCATTTTAGGGTTTTGGGTGACTACAAACTGAAATTGGGAACGATCCAAACTGGATTTTTTAAAAAAAACTGTATTTATGAATATTGTTGCTCGAATTTAACACTTTCAGTTGGAAATACCATGTACATTGACATCTTAGGAACTGATGTTTTTTAATCATGGATAAAGCAGAAATTTGATATTGGGACTATTTAGAATAAAACTGTGTGTGTGTGTGTGTGTGTGTGTGTGTGTGTTTTAATGGTAATTACTGTTATTTTTAATTATAATTCTGCTAGATCCCATTTGGAAGGAGGGTGGGACTGAAGAGAAGGAGGCCTTCTGGCTGTTAAATCTTGGTTGCAGAGGGCTGTCTGGAGCCCGCGCCTGTTACTTGAAGGAGCTAGACTGGATGAGCGGGGATTGGAGGTTGGGGTGGACGCAGGTCCTTCATTGACCAGGCACAGCGCAGGCGCAGAGCGCATGTGCAGGTATCGCCGCCGGCACAGGCCGGCGCAGGCGCAGCACGTTGTAGTTCACAGCACGCCTCGTCTTGTAATGGAGGCTCAACGAGAGTTTCTGAGTTTTTGGCGTGTGTCAGCAGCTCCTTGAGGTTCTTTCCATGTACAAGATGTGGTGCTGAGGCTTGTCGCTGTTCTGGGCGAGTGCGTGGCCCTGGCACACACGAACCAGGGGTCTGTGCAGCAACTTTTGACACTTAAGGTGACTTTTGACAGAGAACCCTCCATGAGGCCGAGGCCCCGGATGTTACACATCTCTTGGTTGAATGTATACATCTATAAATTTCCCCTCAGCAGTCTCTGGTAAATGAGACCCTGTGGAAACCATTTACTAGAGGGGAGTTGTTGTTTAATGGGCACATCCAACTGACTTGAAATTGTAATTTCAGCGAATTGAATATAATTCTAAATTGTTTTTTAAATGTTTGTTTATTTTTGAGAGAGAGAGAGAGAGAGAGAGAGAGAGAGAGAGAGAGATGACAAGTGGGGGAGGGGCAGAGAGAGAGAGAGAGAGGGAGACACAGAATCTGAAGCAGCTCCGGGCTCTGAGCTGTCACAGCAGAGTCCCACTCGGGGCTCGAATTCAGGAACCGTGAAATCATGACCTGAGCCGAAGTGGGACGCTTAACCGACTGAGCCACCCAGGCACTCGGGGAATTGAATATAATTCTGAAAAAATGCCTATATATTTATATATATATGCCTGTAATTATCTATCAAATTAGACACATTCAGTTAGCAACCTAACTGCATTTGCCAATTTAAAATTGATGTTCTAATCTATGAAATTTATGCAAATTTAAGGACTAAGAATAATATGAGCATCATAAAAAGTAATGTTTAACCCAGCATAGAGCTAATTTATTTAAAATTAATGTGAAGATTCTTACTATGTTTGTAATGAAAAAACTAGGGGGGTCCGGTTGGCCCAGTCAGTTAAGCGTCAGACTCTCTCAGGGTCTTGAGTTCAAGTCCCACCTTGGGCTCTTTGCTAGGTATGGGCCCTACTTGAAAACAAAACAAAACTAACTAATTTGCTAATGACAATATTCAGTCTAGGTATTTGTAATGAAGATGTAGCTTTTATAGTAATAGATTAATATTTAAATGTATCTTTTCCCACTTAGAGTACGACATATAAATACCATCAGACTTGGACCCAGAATGTATTCATATTGATATCTTCACCTGTGACAAAACTTATCTATGAGGCACTGAAAGCTGTATTAAATTCCCTTGAGAGTTTATATATTATATTTATTAACATATATATACATATGTATATATATTAATAAGTTCTTTGATTTTTCTTAGGGAAGGCCATTTTTTGAATGCCTAGAATAGAATGGCTTGGTCTCTGAAAACCAGGTGTGAGAGATATGCTCCTCAGGACACAATTCAGGTATGTAAGGTGTGTGTGTGTGTGTGTGTGTGTGTGTGTATGTGTATGCACATTTATAATTCGTTTTTTTCTTATTTTAATTATTAATTCTATCTATAATTTTTATAATTCTAACTATAATTCTTATTTATTTTCTATCTTGATTTGATATCTATCTTTAATCTGCCAGGGTAGAAGAAACGTAATCCCAGTCAGTTAAAGAACCCCCTCCACTCCTTTCAGCAGGATGGACTGTTTGTGTCATCGGTTCTCACAAAGATGTACCTGGATATCCATCTTTCTGTCTAATCCTTAATCTTCACAGGTCATCTCTTAACACTTCTGTCTTACCTATCTCGGCGACTCCTTCAGTAGTCTGTCGGGTACTATGGAATCTCATGCTTTGTTGGGGCACTGAAGTCACCGGGGTGCTGAGACTCCTCTGACTGGATTCTTTGTACATCCTTTTCTCTCTGGAATGTTGGGGTTTAGAGATTTGTCTAGAAACAGGACATGTCCCAGAAATCCAGGCTCTATGCCACTGTTCTCACCCCATCAGTCTTCCTCTCTGATCCTTATACCTTCATCATGTCTCCTTAAACTCTTTTTTCTTTTTTTTTTTTTTCCTTTTTTTTTTCTTAACATTTTTGAGAGACAGATAGAGACAAAGTTCAAGCCGGGGAGGGGCAGAGAGAGAAGGAGACACAGAATCTGAAGCAGGCTCCAGGCTCTGAACTGTCAGCACAGAGCCGGACTCAGGACTCGAACCCACAAACTGAGATCAAGACCTGAGCCGAAGTCAGATCCTTAACTGACTGAGCCACCTAGGCCCCCCTCTTTTTTCTTTCTTTAATGGAGGAAGGTTTTCTTTTTAACAGCTAGAAACAGCATTCTCCATCTGTTATTGTTTCTCTGATTTTTGAGGTTAGGAGTGGTCCTCTCATTTCACCAGTTTCCCTGAGGACCTCAGGCTTTTGGAAAGCAAAGCTGGGGAGAGACTTTAAAATATTGGTTGGCCCTGCTGTATCCTCACACAATGAAGTAGTTCTGCTTAGTCATTGTGGAGGAGGATGGGACCAGGGCTGGTTGTGGGGTGAAAGCAAAACAGAAGAAAAACATGATTACTATTTCAAATACATTACTCTTTTCAGAGGTACTAATGAAATACAGATCCTGGATTTGAGACTGACTAGATTTAGTTAGTGTCCCACAGTGTATAAAATGTGTAGCCTTGGGGCGCCTGGGTGGCGCAGTCGGTTAAGCGGCCGACTTCAGCAAGGTCACGATCTCGCGGTCCGTGGGTTCGAGCCCCGCGTCGGGCTCTGGGCTGATGGCTCGGAGCCTGTTTCCGATTCTGTGTCTCCCTCCCTCGCTGCCCCTCCCCCGTTCATGCTGTGTCTCTCTCTGTCCCAAAAATAAATAAATAAACGTTGAAAAAAAAAATTAAATAAATAAATAAAAAATTTTTTTCAACGTTTAATAAACGTTGAAAAAAAATAAAAAAAATAAAATTTTTTTTCAACGTTTAATAAACGTTGAAAAAAAAAATAAAAAATAAATAAAATTTTTTTTTCAACGTTTAATAAACGTTGAAAAAAAAATTAAAAAAATAAAATAAAATTTTTTTTCAACGTTTAATAAACGTTGGAAAAAAAATAAAAAAAAATTTTTTTTTCAACGTTTATTTATTTATTTTTGGGTCAGAGAGAGACACAGCATGAACGGGGGAGGGGCAGCGAGAGAGGGAGACACAGAATCGGAAACAGGCTCCAGGCTCCGAGCCATCAGCCCAGAGCCCGACGCGGGGCTCGAACCCACGGACCGCGAGATCGTGACCTTGCTGAAGTCGGCCGCTTAACCGACTGCGCCACCCAGGCGCCCCTGAAAAAAAAAATTTAAATGTGTAGCCTTACAAGAGTCAACTGCACCATTCGTGAGTATTTCACAGACGTAGATCAATAAGATTAGCAGCAGGGAAGACACTGGGGATATGACAATATAAATCAACAAAAATTTCAGAGAAATACTGAGTAAGTTCCCTGCCAAACTGCCCTACTAACCTTGGCCTTCATTATTTTGGGCCTCTCACTTGACCCTATATTTTTGTAAAAATGATAAAAGTAAGTTTTTGTTAACCACAGCCATGTATGACATTTTCCTCTATGACAGGTAGCATTAGAGTGGCATCTAGGAGAGATGGCATTAGAGTGGTAGTAGGCATTATTGGGGTCCAGCTAAGGGGAAGTTGAGTTGGGGATCCAGATGACATTTGTGGAATAGAGGAGCAGGGCCAGATGTCATATAACAATTTGAGTGTGTCCCACAGTGCCTGGTGCAGGAATTATGAGAGTAGTGGGGAAGTAGTATACTTCAGCAATGGTTGAAGTATAGAGTACCAGAAGCTGATCTGTGGAGTACTATTCTAATCATCATATGTATAAAACTGTAATTGGAGGATTTGATTCCCACTGATTTCTAAATGAAACAGAAATGCTGCTTATCTGGAACATACCTGATAATATATCATATAACAATTATATGATGAATATTTTGTCTTTTTTGATGAGAGTTACGTCAAATGGAATTATATTTCCTGTGTTGCAACACAACTACAAAAATTTATATGGCCTTATCAATAATGAAATTGTTGTGAAATTTTGCATCTGAAGGAAACGTTTCTAAATCACCAGTAATAATGAACATCCCTGCCCCTACAAATTTTGATCAGCTATTCCAGAGGAATACCTGAATTAGCACATTTTTATATAGAAAATATTACCAAATAATACAAAATAATTTTGATAGTCCTTAGGATTGCAGTCAAAAAATGTAGTAAAAAATGAGTTATAGAATGTGTCAGGAAGGTAATTAAAAAAAGATTATGACATTTTCCTGAATTTTGTGATTTTTTCATTGTCAATTTTCTGACAAGAATTATAATTTTCCCATTCTAAGTCAGTATTAGTATGTATATCTAATTTTGTTTTCATTGTTTTTATGTGTTTTACTTTTCTCTTTTAATGAAGGGCATGAAAGATTTCCGGCTCAAAGTTATTGGATCTGTCCAGATTTATATTTTTCTGTGTTAAACTGTTCACATGTTTATTTTCTGTCACCTCCTACATAACACATGCTGTATGTGTGCATAAATTTTGTTTTGTCCTTGACTGCATCTCCAGCCCAATGGAACCATGATAGCATGCAGAAGGTACTTGATACATATTTATTGAATGATTTGATGAATTATACTGTTAACCTCAAAGGATGGGTTATTGCTGTGTCTTCAGTTATTTTGATAATTCTTATTGATGGCTTATACTTGAATTTGAAATAGCCTGCTTTCATTAAACATAATAAATTAAACATAATAAGAGAACTTTTGGGCTGTTTTCAGAACTAACCATTCAGCATGTTTTTTTGACAGAAAAAAAGGGAGAAGAAAACAGTGCTGCCATTAACTCTGCTCTTGCTTCCCATCACATCATTTATTCAGATAAAACACTGTCCTTATCAAACCAGTTTAGTGTTCAAATCAGTCATAATCAAATTGGGTAGAAACTAACCAAGGTCACCAATTATGTCAAGTATTTATCGTGTGCCTGTTTTGTATGTACCACAGAGCTGTGTATTTGGGGATATAGGAAATTGTTTTGTTTATATAAGGCTTTGTCTCTTCTTTTAAGAGTAGCAGTAGTATGGGGGCGCCTGAGTGGCTCAGTCCCTTGAGCATCCAGCTCTTGGTGTTGGCTCAGGTCATGATCCCATGGTTGTGAGATGGAGGCCCGCGTTGGGCTCTGCACTGACAGCGCAGAGCCCGCTTGGGATTCTCTCTTCCCTTCTCTGTCTCTGCCCTTCCCCTGCTGACTTTCTCTCTCAAAATACATAAACTTAAAAAAAGAAAAAAAGAGTAGCAGTAGTGTCATTTATGTCCTACACACCACATGCTCTGTGTGGTGTCTTTTTGATGTAAACTTGGCTTGATATCTGTAGTCCCCAGAATTCTCTGTGGCATATGTGTCTGGTTATGGCAGGTTATAAAGAATATTCTCTCATAAGAGTAGGAAGGCAGTAGTCATTTTTTAGCACACACATAACTTATTCCAGTCAATAAAACACTGATCTAGGGTGCCTGAGTGACTTAGTCAGTTGAGTAACCGACTCTCAATTTCTGCTCGGATCCTCATCTCTCAGTTCGTGAGATCAAGCCCCACATAGGACTCTGCGCTGATAATGCAGAGCCTGCTTGGGATTCTCTCTCTGCTCTTCCCTTGCTTTCTCTCTCTCTCTCTCTCTCTCTCTCTCTCTCAATAAATAAATAAATAAACAAATAAATAAATAAATAAACTTGCAAAAAAACACGGATGTAGGTGCTGCTGTGAAGGCATTTTGCAGATGTGATTAAGGTCTCTAATTGGTAGACTTTTATTTTTTTTTTAATTTTTAATGATTTTGTTTATTTTTGAGAGAGAGAGAGAACAAGTGGGGAAGGGGCAGAGAGAGAGGGAGACATAGAATCTGAAGCAGGCTCCAGGCTCTGAACTGTCAGCACAGAGCCCCACGCAGGGCTTGAACCCAAGAACCTGAGTTCATGACCTGACCCAAAGATGGATGCTTAACTGACTGAGCCACCCAGGTGCCCCTCTAATTGGTAGACTTTAATAAAAAGGAAGAATACCCTGAGTGAACCTAATGTAATCAGTGGCAAGCCTTTAAGAGAGGACCTAAGATTTCCGTGGAGTCAGGACTCCACACAGCTTCTGGCTCTGTAATTGCTCTCCTTTCTTTCTGGGTTTTCCTTCCTGGCCACCACTGGTGAATAGAAAGCTTCAGTTTGTGCCTGGGAGTTCCAGCCTTCTTGTCATCTTCCCTTTCTGACTGCCTTTCCTATGGACTTTGGACTTGCTTAGCCAGCCCCCACAATTGTACTAGCCAATCCCTTGTAATAAACATATGTAGTACTGGTTCTTGTTCTCTGATTGAACCTGACAAATACACTCAGTAAGTATTGACAAAACACAGTCTCTTTCTCAAAGGGCTCACAATTTTGTGAGGAGAACTGGTCTGTGGAGATGAAAGTATAGACATTAGGTCAGGATCATCTTTAGTTGTAAGATAAAATGTGTGATACAGAAAATAAACACTATAAGATGGCAAGATAATGAGAGGTCAGTGTGGCCACAAATTAGAAAACTTTCACCAATAAAATGGGATTTGAACGTGTTCATGAAGGATAGATAAAATTTAAAAGGTCAGAAAAAACAGGAAGCCATTCTGTTTAGTGAAAAGCACTAGCAGAATTATTGAAATTAAATCAATATGTTGAGTCCAGATTTCCCTTTGGATCAACAATCCACTTAAACTTTCATGTTAGTTGTCCTTTTACAAGCAGCTAGAAAGTCTAATAATGCCGTTAAATGACTGTAAACTATTACCAAGAAAATGTCAAGTATTCAAACTTAACAGACGTTAGTTAAATAGCAATGTTAATTTTTATCATATTTTTTCACAGTAAGGTCAAGAATCCTGGGTAAAGTAGCATCTTTTGTAAAAGAAAAAAAAGGCTCTGGAGGAAAGCATCAAAAACAAAGATTTCCCTCCTGCTTTTGCAAAATAGTCTTTAGCTTCTGAGCAGCCCTTAAAACCTCACTGGGGTATGAATTTGTTGGAGAATGAGCCAGCACACATTTATTGCAAGGGTCAGGAGAGTCAAAGATGACAGGTGTGTGTGTATGTGGGAAGGGTGGTGGCAGTGAAAGACAGCTAATAATATTTGGGGAAAGCTAATTGCAGAGGACAGAAGTCTTCTGGAAGAGACTGGAGGTTTTGGGGTTGCTGTTCTATATCAAAAAAGATTAGCTTTGTTTACTGAGAATACATTTGGGGAATCACTTAGGGCATATATTCTTGTTATAAATATATTTTTTCATTCTTGTTTGTGAGCAGTAAACAATTCTGATATATGTATTCTTTAGGGGGAAATGGAAAAAAAAAAGGGCCACAATTTCCAATAATTTCATAATTTTAGATGCACCATGCTGGCAGTTATAGGAGAAATATAACATTTTTTAGCTTACAAAGTACTGGCGTATGTGCCAAAGAATTTTCTTCTAGGGTTAGTAGAACCTCTTGGGAGGTCACAGTACCTCTGTGATACCAGAATTAGACTGTATTTTACACATACAGAGTTTAAGGCTTTTATCATCTCTCCCTAATTGGAACGTCTTCTTCCCAGAATGGTTTACCAGCTGTTAAACTCATAAAATACTTCTATGTCAATTCATAAATAGCTTCATCCTCTAACCTACTAAATATACCCAACCTCCCATAGCCCCAAATTATCTACCTGGGGCCATTGACTCTATACCATCCATCAATGAAACTGTTAATATCTAGCCTAGCCGGGAGTTTCCAGAATCCAGCTCTAAACTCTTCTGATTTCTCCTCTGATTGGCTCGTACCTAGGTCAGGCTGATTGTTAAATATCTTAAATCACATTTCCTAGTTACTAATTTTACATCTATTATTGATCTTTCAAAACTGTTGAAATCTGTCATCTCTTATGTCTTTCTAGTTCTTTTTGTTTTGGGGGTTTATGCCTTAAAAATCCTAATACTGTGATTTCAGTAGCATGTCAGGAAGGAGAAAAAATAAATGCATTAGTCAGTATGCTTTTTTAAACCATAGTTTGATTAGTAATATTAAAGGATGCTAAGAATATCTGCTGGAATAGGGTTTATATGAAAGCACACTGTGGAACTGGGTTAATAAGTGCTACACTTTGATCCAATAAGTGTAGAAATGTTGGATTAAAAAAAGTCAAACATTCTCCCTCCCAACTTTTTAATACTTTTTCTGTGCTATTGTTCATTGTTAATTCCCAAGTTAAGTTTAAAATATGCTGTGTTTCTCATATTTTTTCCCCCTCAGAATCCTCCACTCTTTTAAATGCAACACAAATGTCCTTTTAAGGTAATAACATCTTATCATGAGCATTGTTTTAGAAAGTGATGCATAATTTGAGGGAACTCGTGCTGTATCATCTGTAGCTCATTGGACGCTTCTGTCTAAAGTCTCATCTGACTTTCAGGAAAGAGGTCGGGAATTATATTTCTCAGAACCCTTGAGGTTGGTCATGAAAGGAACCTGGAAGAGGAGAGGAAATCACCATTTTCTGGGCATAGTGTGACCAGATGTGCAGTTAGAGGTGAGCTCTTGAGAACCACCAACTAAGTGAATTCAATCTGAGTCAGTTAATAGAACCTTCTCAGAGATACTGAGGAATTGCAGCACCTTCCAGGCAAGATCTTTAATCAGCAACTTTAGCATTTTAAGCTGAGGTGACTTCTCTAACCTTCAGAGGCAGTTCCCTTAACCTGTGGTAAAAGCTTCTATGATCTCTTCCAAGAAAAGTATAAGCTCCTAATTCTTTTTTTTAAATTGTTGTGTAGTTGATACACAACATTACATTAATTCAGGTGTGCAGCATAGTGGTTTGACAACTCTATTATGTTATGCTGTCCTCACCACAAGTGTAGCTACCATGTGTCACCATAGGTCACTATTACAGTACTATTCCTTATATTCCCTATGCTGTGCCTTTCATCCCTGTGAATTATTCATTCCATAACTGAAAGCTTGTACTTTCCAGTCTCTTTCACCCATTTCCCTTCTGCCCTCCCTACTGACAATCGCCAGTTTGTTCTTTGTATTTATGGGTCTGTTTCTGTTTTTGGTTTATTTGTTTCTTCATTTTTTTTTTTTGTTTGTGTGTTTTTTGTTTTTTGTTTTTTTTTTTAGATTCCATATTGTAACTGAAATTATATGGTATTTGTCTTTCTCTGACTTATTTCACTTAGTAAAATATCCTTAGGGACCATCTATGTTGTCACAAATGGCAAGATTGCATCCTTTTTATGGTTCAGTAATATTCCATTGTGTGTGTGTGTGTGCATGCACGCGTGCTACATCTTCTTTATCCATTCATGTAGCAATGGACACTTAGACTGCTTCTATATCTTGGCTATTGTAAACAATGCTGCAGTGAACATAGGGGTGCTATATAATTTTAAATTAGTGTTTTTGTTTTCTTTGGGTAAATAGTAGTGGAATTACAGTCTTGTATGGCATTTTTGCTTTTAATTTTTTGAGGAATCTCTGGACCTTTTCTACAGTGGTTGCACCAGTTTTTTTTCCCCAACAGTGCGTGAGAGTTCCCTTTTCCCTATAATCTCAACAACACTTGTTATTTCTTGTCTTTTTGATTCTAGCCATTCTGACTGGTGTACAGTGATATCTCATTGTGCTTTTGAATCTGCATTTCCCTGATGATTAGTGATGTTGAACATCTTTTCATGTGTCTGTTGGACATTTGTATGTTTTCTTTGGAACAATGTCTATTCAGGACCTCTAAGTCCTAATTCTTTTTGAAACCCTTTAGATGCATGATTCATAGGGTGGCTTCTGTTTTCCTGATGCATCACAACTGATTCAATACTGGTAAAGGGTAACTATTGATTAGTCAATCAGAAATGTCTATGTAACTGCCTATTCAAATGTTAGAATAATCACATAGGATTTCAGGAAATTTAGTCAATTTCAGGAAATCAATGTTTAGAGGATTTTTTTCATAGTGTTTTCCAATTTGGGGCTGAGCAGTGTAACCAAAAATAATGATGTTGGTCTTAGAGGCAAGTCTTTACCCAGAGGTTGTCAGTACTACTTATGTCACCAAGATCTTTGCTATTATGTTACTTGGACATTGAAAAGAATAATTACTTAATAAAATATGCTACAGATGGTATGTCAAGTTCAGATAAATTAATAATATTGAATTGGTGAGCTTTTTTTTTTAAAAAAAATTTAAACGTTTACTTATTATTGAGAGACAAAGAGACATGGAGTGTGAGCAGGAGAGGGGTAGAGAGAGGGGGAGACACAGAATCTGAAGCAGGCTCCAGGCTCTGAGCTGTCAGCACAGAGCCCAATGCGGGGCTCGAACTCACAATCTGTGAGACCATGACCTGAGCTGACGTTGGTTGCCCAACCAACTGAGCCACCCAGGCACCCTGGTGAGCTTTTTTTAAAAAGTTTATTTATTTTGAGAGAGAGAGAGCAAGTGGGTAGGGGAGAGAGAGAGAGAGAGAGAGAGAGAGAGAGAGAGAGAGAGAAAGATTCCCAAGGAGTCTCCATGCTGTCAGTGTGGAGCCTGATGCGGGGCTTGAATCCACAAACCATGAGATCATGACCTGAGCCTAAACCAAGAATCAGCTGCTTAAGTGACTGAGCCACACAGGTACCCTGAAGTGGTAAGCTTTCTTATTGGAAAAAGATCCCTTCTTGAAAATTGGTAGAGTATGAGGATGAAACTGAGATTAAAGAGCATAAACAAAATAAACAAAAACAAACAAAACAACATTTAAAAAAACCCCAACAACTTCCTTCCCTACATCAGGGTATATAAACAAGTTCCCTGATGTCGCTCTTTTTATCTACTTTATTTCCCCATTCATTCACCTTCAGCGCAATGCGTATTTACCTTTGAACATTGTATATTATAATCTTTCAATAGTTTTGATTTTGGAAACCAGAATTCAGTGTATTGTGATCCTCTACAGGGCTAGGACCAGGCCACTTTTGTTTTCTTTGGAAACTTGAACAACATACAGTTTAGTGTTCGAAAGTTTTCTTTGTGTTGATTTTGAGGGTTAGGTGTTGATTTGTCTTTTCTGTTGTAAACATATCTTGTTTCTACTCTATTTGTGTTGTGGAAAGTCAGTATACACAAATGAAGATCAGTTAAATCTAGGTCACATATCCTCTTACCCCAGGCCAAAGAAGAGTGGGCAGAACAATCAAGCTAGAATTTAGGCACTGATCTTTTAGTTTTTTCTTGAATAAGTAATGTATTTTCTGAACTTCCCAATCTGTAAACTATTATAAGGAATCACACAGTTCATTTACATGTTAGCCAATCAGTGAGAATATATTGGGCACTTCTAATGTTCTAGCATTGTCATAATTGCATATTAGTTTCATTGTTAATAAGTAATATTTTTTCGGCTCTTACACAGAATAAAATAGATGAAAGATTCAATTCTTTCCCTAAAGGAGAGTCAAATTATATTGTTCTGAGTGAAATTAAAAACAGTTTTTAAATGTTTTATTTATTTTTGAGAGAGAGAGCAGAGCAGAGTACGAGCAGGGGAGAGGCAGAGAGAGAGGGAGACACAGAATCAAGAAGCAGGCTCCAGGCTCTGAGCTGTTAGCACAGAGCCCAATGTGGGGCTTGAACTTGTGCGCTGTGAGATCATGACTTGAGCTAACGTTGGATGCTTAACCAACTGAGCCACCCAGGCACCCCTGTTCTGAGTAAAAATTTTTTTAATGTTTTTTTAAATTTATTTTTGAGACAGAGAGAGACAGAGCATGAGTAGGGGAGGGGCAGAGAGAGAGGGAGACACAGAATCCGAAGCAGGCTCCAGGCTCTGAGGTGTGAGCACAGAGCCCGACGCAGGGCTCGAACTCACGGATTGTGAGATCATGACCTGAGCTGAAGTCGGACACTCGACTGACTGAGCCACCCAGGCACCCCTGAGTGAAATTTTAATACATATCAGGTCGTTCAACAAGTGGGTGACATATAGTAGCTGAAATGCCACAAACATGAATACAAAAGAGATCTTTGCAAGGCCAGAAGTTAGTTGTTTGTTTAATTTTCCAAGCACAGAAACCATTTAGTTCTGAAAAGCAGCTATGGAGAAATTTGTTTAAAATGCAGTCTAGAAAGAAGATTGCAATTTTCCCAAGTTTTCAGTCAGCATGGAGAGGTTGTTAACAGGACTTGAATAATCAACATTTTTTAAGTAAATTCCAGGATTTGCAAGTCTCATAAATGGTGTCTAATTTGGAGTTGGAGGCTTGACAATGAATGATTTCTTGGTCTTTTTGTTCTGGTCATTACCAAACACCCTAGTGAGAAAAACAAAACACAACAAAACTTGTGTCTTTCTTATGGCGACCTATGGATTAGTTTTGAGCAGATTGAAGAAAAAGGAGACAGTTATAAAACAGACAGTTTTATAGAAAGTGGTATTTTTAGAAGCATAATATTTCAGTAGTTTCAAATAATTAATTACTTTAATTTTGGGGTTGGTTTGGATGGAGAAATGAGCAAAAATAAATTTTAAAAGTGGAGTTTAAATAGACTTCCACTTATAAAAATTGAATTTTTTCCCTCACTTTAAATCAATCCATCTGTTGCATAAGGTAACACAAACCTATGCCATCACTAGCTGATACAATTACTAGTGCATATATAGTATATATGCTATTTCTGGTTTGTTTGCAAATACATGTTGCTAATTACATAGCAAAAGAGTCTTAGAACATAGGTCTGGGAAAAGTGGAAGTACTGAGATTGAATCAGTTCAGAATTCATGTACTATTAAGAATATATCATGTCAAAAATATAAAGGTCAGTGCATATTCTGGATGACTGGGTTTTTAAGTAGAGTGTCAGCATGATGGCATATTCAGACATATGGCCCTGGTAGTTCACTATGCTATTCTATGGCACGTCAGATCAGTCAGGGCGCTCACGGTCAGATGATTCAGAGGAGATATAAAACCAAACTTTATTATTGATTTTTAGTACACACATAGTAAAGTGGATAAAGCACAATAATCTTAAGTGTCAGCTCAAGGAACATGTCCAAATAATTACTACTTAGGTGAAGATATAATATGTTTATTGGTGCAGAGCTTTCTTCATATCACTTCTCAATCAAATCTCAACCTGCTTACCATAACCACTACTCTGCTTTCTGTTATTGTCAGTTTTGCCTGTTTATTAATTTGTTCTTTTTTTCTTTTTCAGTTTATTTAGAGAGAGAGAGGAGTGAGCGAGAGCAGGGGAGAGGCAGAGAGAGAGAGGGAGAGAGAGAATCCCAAGCAGGCTCCTTGCTGAGAGCATGGAGCATGATGTGGGGCTGTAACTCACTATGAGATCCTGACCTGAACTGAAACCAAGAGTTGGACACTTAACCAACTCAGGCACCCCCTTGTGTTTTGTTTTGGTTTGTTTTAACTTCTAGTAGTCTTCCATTGTATTAACTGTCACAGTTTATGTATCCATTCTCCTATTGATGGATATTTTGGGTGTTTCCAGTTAGAGGATATTATGAAAAAAAGCTGTTATGGAAATTCTTGAACACATCATGTGGTGGAATCAGAGGAGATTTTACATCTCAGTAATGCTTACTTAGGTAAAATGTTTACAATTATTCCTTTTTATAAGTAAACCCAGGGTGCCCACTCAATTGTAAGCCATGCATCTTCCTCCAGAGCAGGGTGCTTCTATCCCTGAACCTATGCTTAGTTTATCAAGGATGTCAGTGGTACAGCTCCAGAGAGAAAAATTCACATTGTAGTCTGAGCTCAGGGGCATATAGAATAGTGCAGTGAGACCAGCCTGATAACATTACTTTTGGCCACAAGGATAGAGGAACTGACAACTTTCTAGGTCCAGATTCACTGTTACTATGAGTAACTTGGTTAATCTATGCTACACACAATTGTTACTTATGAATATAGGATAATAATAATCTACAAGGACTTAAAATATGCCTTGTATATTTTGCTACACAGTTGTTAAATTTTAGCAATGTACTATTTTTTCATTCCCCTGTTTTTTGAAAATTGGCATTTCAGAAAGAAACCCTAAGTAACATTCATGACTATTTTCAAGAATCTTTCCACCAGGTGTTTTCTTTATTCATATGGTTGCTCTATGTATTTAGATAGTCAAGTATCAAAAAAACATCCCTCAAGGCCTCTTATAAACTGTAAAGTATGTTGAAAATAGACTCACCTGCTTGTGAATTGCAAAGACATGTTAAGTCTTCTTTATAATTTGTTGCTCTTGCTCACCTACTGGGTTTTACATACAGATAAGAGGCCATCTATTCATTATGCCCATAATGTTTTTTTAAAATAATATTTTAAGAGCTGGGAAATGTTCCCTAGAAAATGGTTAAAAAACAAGTGCCTTATAGACAGACAAGGCAGATTCTGTCCCAGCATGGTAAATGGTGATAATGACTCAAATTTTCTCACAACTGGAGCAGGAATAGGTGAAGCTCAATATTAGCATGTCTTTTTGGGGACAGGTCATGGTGGAATAAAATTCTGTGTCTTTCATAGACATTCATACATAGTTCATCTTCATTTTAAAATAAATTTGGTGGTCTTTGCATTTAGTCAATCAAGATTATCTGGTTATAACTGATAGAAATATATTTAAAATAGCTTACATGTAGGAGTATCAATAATAATAAATTTAAGAATATATTTTTAGACCTTCCCTCCATAGGTCTTCTATCCCACCATCTTTGGGACTTGAAAGGGGGCCTGAGGTACTCCCTCCTTTTTACCTTTCAATACTTATAGCTTCAACACCAATATTTGTGTTGAGTCCAGTAGGAGTAATCTCACTGTACTCTCTGTCCTTGTTTATTTTGATTCTCCTAAGAAGCCCAGCCTCCCAAGTCATCCCCCACCTCCCACCCTGTACCCTGTAATGCCTATAGGTTCTGTGTACCTACTATTTTTTATTAATTAAATTTATTTAAACTAAAAAGAAAAAAAAACAGTTCACTCCCAATTTCTCCCACTCCTCACCTCTGGTAAGAACCAACCTGTGCTCCGCATCTATGAGCTTAAATTATTGATCTACACAGTTGCGAAGTCCAGGAATGAGTCTGGCTGTAGGCACGGATTCAGGCATGACATCAGCAGTATCACTTTCCCTCCATCACTTGGAGGTGTTGGACAGGGGATGCCCAGGAGTCCAATAATCTCGCCCATTCATTTAGCAGTGGTTGCATTCTTCATAAGCCGAGATACTAAGATGGAATTTGTGGTGCACGCTGTTTGTTAGGGATCAGCACTTGTGAAAGGAAGAGTGGGGGAAAAAGATTGGGTAGAGGGAGAAGTCAAACTGAAATTCGGTTCTAATGAACCTCAACCAACCTGGTGAAATTTGGAATGAGTATTGCCTTTCAAAGTTGTCTCCCATCAGGCCCCAAAGGCCAGAACTTTATACCCCCCATCTCACTCATCACTGGATACATGCTGCCCTGGGAACTGTGTGACCTCTGTCAAGGTGGCTATCTGCGGCTGGAGTGCTGTATCAAACTCTGAGGGAGCTCACAGGTGGAGGCTGTCTACTGAGTGCACTTTGTGCAGTTAGTTGGGCAGAAAGTTTTGTCCTCATTTGGGATCTTCTTGTCTCTCACAGTCTGCCTATTGTGCTGCTCAGATCTACTTCAAACTGCATTTGGGAGAGCATTTAGTGGGAAGAGCTACACACAGGTCCTGCCATTGAAGTTGGTCTTGGGGCCATAACTGGTATTTACCTCTCCTTCCTCCAGTATCCATCCTAGATTCTTCTTAATCTTAGCTACCATCTGTGCTTGTCTTAGTGGCCTTCTTTTAGTCATGACTTGAACCCTCAATCCAAGGCGGTCTGGGTCCTGGGTTGCCATGCTGTTTCTAGTCAAACTGTGATTCATGCCTGACAAAGCCTCAGCCAACCCTATTGTGAACTAGCAAACATAGTTTGTCAGTTCCCTCCTTGTAGCTAAAATGAATGAGCCTTTATAATCCTACCTTGCTCAGTCACTGGAATACAGGCTGCTTGGGAAGTTCATAACCTCAGATGGAAGTGAGTTTAAAAACTTAGGTAAAAACTGGTAACTGAAGGACATTTGCTGACCATAGTCTTAGCCCTGGATCTCAGCAGGATCTGAGCAGTGCATTTTTAGGTCTGCCATTGCAAATCCAATAGAAATAGGCGGTGCTTTCCTAAAGCTGTGGCAATCAGAACAGTTTAGCACGAGTGAGGGAGTATTGGCTCTGATTGGCCTGCTTGTTAAACTTGCCAATCTCTCACCAATCACTGTGGTCAGGAGTACAGGCTTCCCCCACTGACAACCACTGTAGTCACGAAGAGGAGTGGTTATCCCATTTGGCATGTCATGATTCCACATACTGGATGGGATTGGAAACTTACCTTTTAGTTGTCAGACTAAAGGAGGGGGGAATGCTGGGCAGCCAAACATAGCTGATGTCCACTACTTATAGGAATCAGAATATTAGAGGCAGCTATAAAACATCTGGAAAGTGAGCTAGTAATAAAGTCAAAGGCTCTAAGAGGTCCTGAGATCAACATTTTTAGTTCTCACAGTAGAGACTTGCAGATGAGAACAAAAGGAGGAAAAAGCACATTAAAAAAAGTGTAGAGACAGTAGTGGCAGTAGTGAAAACTGCCCACCCCTTCAACCTCATCTAGAGATGTACTCTCGCTGTGTGCTGATGAAAAATAGAAGGCCACAGCAATAAAGTCTTTTGCTTAGTGGGAAGTCTCCCAGAATTTCATTTGATGTGTATTTTTCTTATGTAGAATCATTGTCAGAGTTTCATGTAGGAAAATAGAAACTTTTCCATTGCCCCAGGTTGAGTGGGAAGGAGAGGGAGAAATACCCTGGCTTGCTCTGTTGATTTCCCAGCTATTCCAGTGCTTTTGAATAGTGTTGCTGACCCACAGGCCAGCTGATTGTAATCAATCCCCTAGCAGAGGCTGGAAAAAACAAGGCATATATGGGAGGGCAAGGTCCAGGAACATCACTTGCAGCCAGGATGAAAATGCTATCAGCCTTAGACTAACTAGCTGACTTAAATTAAAGGTGAAGCAAATGGAAGGTAGTTCAGAGACTGACATAGAGATTTCTACTTTCTTTTAGTGTTTATTTTTGAGACAATGTGAGAGACAGAGTGCAAGCAGTGGAGGGGCAGATGGAGGGAGACACAGAATCTGAAGTGGGCTCCAGGCTCTGAGCTGTCAGCCCAGAGCCTGACACGGGACTCGAACTCACAAACCGTGAGATCATGACCTGAGCCAAAGTCGGACACTCAACTGACTGAGCCACTCAGGCGCCCAAGATTTCTCCTTTCTTAAGTAATCCTTATCCTTCACAGTCCCCAAGACCAGTAAATTAGTAGTAATAGTTATTTCTCCAAGTCTCTTATCTGTGACACAGTAAGACTCTTTTCACTTTTCACATGATTTATAATTGGGAAACCAGCTATGCATTAGTGATCTTGACTTCTTTATATCATAGGGACTGGGGAAATCAAGCACTGAAGCAGTTTGGGAGTACAGTAAAGTACAAGAAAAATTTACAGCTTGAGGTGTTATTACCTTTTCTAATACTGTGGTTTATTGAAGAGCAGCTGCTGTTTATCTGGAAACAATTGCTACAGCCTGGGCTTAATTGTTTCTTAGAAACTGCATGTATGTAACTGTCTGTGAAATTACAACATATAAAAGTCCAGATAAAGGTAAAGTTCATTATAGCTGAATTACGTGAGAAACAGTTGACCATTCTTTCTCTTTGAACACAGAACCTTATTGGCCATTTAGGATCAAATAGGTCCCTGTATATAGCAATAGCCAGAGAGGTTCTTTGGTTCAGGACATTATGAAAAAATTAAAGGTATTTGTTGAGATAACTTAAAGTTATGTTCTATAATGGAAATTATATATAGTTTTCTCTATATATTTACATATGATTGGTCTTGATTCCAGTTGCCAATTTCTGTTCTGTAAGTAACTACAGCTACCTCCAAATCATGTGAGCTAGGTCTATTTGGATCTTCTTTAAAGAATTTATCATTATTCTGCATAATTATGGAATTTTCATTTCTTTCAACAAGAAAGCTATTACTTAGATTGTTGTAATTATTGTTACTTCATTGGCAATTCTTTACATATAGTAGATTACATTGATTTTTGAATGTTGAACCAACCTTGCATTTTTGGGATAAACACCATCTGGTCATAAAATATCATTTAAAAAGTATATTTCTGGATTTGATTTGCTAATATTTTGCTGAGGATTTTTGTATTTATGTTAAGGAAGGATATTTATGTATAGTGTATAATTGTTTTGTCCTATGGAGTCTTTGTCACATTTCTATAAAAGGATTGCCATATTCAGCTTTGCTCTTCCTTTCTCTGCCATTATTAGGAAGGTGTTCTTGGTCAGAGAGCTAGGCACAAGTGCGATTCAGCTTGTGGTTTTACTCTATTTCATAAATTCTACTATTTTTCTGTCTTTTGTCTAGTGTCTGAAAAACATTTACCTCATTTATTTGTTCTACTTCTGTAGTTCATGGTGTGGGGGCTAGTCTGGAATAGGTTACTCAGTCACAGCAGACAGTGAATGGCCTTCTGGAGTATTCTGATATATGATAGGTTGTCATTCCTTTTCAAAAACATGTAGGATCTTGTTACACATTTACTATGTCAGATTTATTACTTGGATTGTATTCATTTATTTATTCACTTAAAGTATAGTAAGTCAAGGGCTGGTTATGTGCTACCATCAATATCAAATACTGAATATAGGGTGAAGAGTGAAGGAAGCGTTATATGTGACTTCATGTGGTCTAGTTATACTTTAGGACTGGCTTATGACATTAAAAATCGACTTTATATTTTACCGGATTTAATTGCATTTATAGATTGATTTGGGGAATATATCTTTGCAATATTTCTTCTTCCATTCCACAGAATTTCAAATTGCCTTTCTCTCCTTGAAAAAAAGCTTTATAAATTCTGTCTCTTCTTAAATATGGTGCTTGCATACTTCTTATTTACTTAACTGTAGACATTTTAAGGGCTTTATTGCTGTTGTCAATGTGTTATTCCCCCTCCCCCCCTGCCCCCTCCATTATACTCTGGTGATTGTTACTGGTATAAAGGAAAGCTATTGCTTTTTGTTATGAGTCACTTGTAATCTGTCTGTGAACTCCTAATAGTTTGTTTCTTTGGGGTTTGCCAGGTAGAGCTTATTGGATCTTTCTTTTTATGAAATATGCCCTGAAAAATACTGGTTACCATTGTGATTTGATATAGTGTCTGTGTTTATCTAATGTGAGCAGATCGTTTATGCATTTTCTCTGCAGGGATTGGTATTCAATGTATTGTGGCCATAGGGCATTTAAAACTCTTTTGGAAAGATCAGCTACTTCCTGCTTAAAGTCAGAGTTGAAAATAGAATTCCCATCTATCCAGCATTGTATCTTATTCTGTGAAATACCATTAAACATCCTCCTGGCAATAGTCCCTTAGGACAGGCCTGTGTAACCATGTAAAGCTTTGTGGTGTTCAGATTACATAATTTTCATTTGGTGTGAGACTGTAAGGAGAAGCCACCCATAACCCAAAATGTATGTATTTTGGGGGCACCTGGGTAGCTCAATTGGAAACATCCATCTGCGACTCAGGTCATGATCTCACTTTTCAGGAGTTCAAGCCTCACGTCAGGCTTGCGGCTGTCAGCACGAACCCACTTCAGATCCTCTGTCCCCCTCTGTCTCTGCCCCTCCCCCACTTACTCTCTCTCTCAAAAATAAACATTAAAAAATATGTATTTTGTATGTCCACTTGTAAACTGAAGCTAGTCTTTACTAACATGTATTTTAAAATCTGAAATATTTGATGTAAATACTACGTCCAATCATCATACTTTTTCAAATCAACATTAATAATGATATAGTTGAAACCATCAGTAAGTAATTGGATGAAAAATCATTATGGTGTACTATTCCATGACCTCAAGACACTGTTTCCTTTTTTTAAAATGTATTTTTATATATTACATTCTTCTTATTTTAATATTTTTTACTTTTTAACATTATAGTTTACATGTATTAGTTTCAGATGTATGACATAATAATTCAATATTTGTATATATTGTGAAATGATCACCATAGTAAGTCTAGTTATCATTTGTCAACATGTAGAGTTTCAAAGGTTTTTTTTCTTTTTTTAAAGTTCATTTATTTATTTTGAGAGAGAACACAGAAGGGGCAGAGAGAGAGAGAGGGAGAGAATCCCAATCTGTCAGTGTGGAGCCCAACATGGGGCTTGAACTCATGAACTGTGAGATCATAACCTGAGCCAAAATCAAATGCTTAACCAACTGGGCCACCCAAGCACCCTGCAGTTTTTTCTTTTCTTAAGAGAACTTTCAAGGTCTACTTTCTTAGCAATTTCAAATATACGAGACAATGCTATTGAGTATAGTGACCACTGTATACATTGCACCTCTATGACTTATTTAAGTGGAAATTTTTACTTCTTGATTCCCTTCACCCATTTTGGGTACCCCCTTGACCCTCTCCCATCTAGCAACTGTTCTCTGTATCTCTGAGCTTTGTTTCATTTTGTTTTGTTTGTTCACTTATTTTATTGTTGTTGTTTTAATTTTTTTGAAGATTTTCCATATAAGTGAAATCATACAGTATTTCTCTTACTATATTTGTCTTTCTCTGTCTGACTTATTTTACTTAGTATGATACCCTCCAGGTCTGTGTTGTCATAAAAGGCAAGATTTCATTCTTTCTTATGGGTGAATAGTATTCTGTTGTGTGTGTGTGTGTGTGTGTGTGTGTGTGTGTGTTTACTGCATCTTCTTTATCTATTCATCCATTTCTGGAGGCTTAGGTGGTTTCCATATTATTTTTCACTTTATAGAGAAAGAAAGAGGAGGGGAAGGAGGGAAGGGAGAGAGAGAGAAAGAGAGAATCCCAAGCAGGCTCCATGCCCAGTGCAGAGCCTAATGTGGGGCTTAATCCCATGAACTGTGACATCATGACCTGGGCTGAAATGACGAGTCAGACGCTCAACTGATGAGCCACCCAGGTGCCCCAGGTTGTTTTCATACCTTTACTGTTGTAAATAATCCCCCAAAGAACATAGGGTTGTATATATCTTTTTGAATTAGTTTTTTTTTTCTTTTCCTCAGATAAATATCCAGAAGTGGAATTGTTGGATCATATGATATTTCTATTTTTAATATTTTGAGGAACCTCTGTAATGTTTTCCACAGCAGCTTTATAAATTTTATTCCCACCAGCAGTGCACAAAGGTTGCCTTTGGTCCACATCCTCACAACACTTATTTCTTGTCTTTTTGATAATAACCATTTTGACAGGTGTGAGGTGATATCTCATTGTGGTTTTGATTTCTGTCTCTCTGATGATGAGTGATATTGAGTGTCTTTTCATGTGCCTCTTGGCTATTTGTATGTCTTCTTTGAAAAATGACTATTCAGATTCCCTGTCCATTTTTAAATCAGAGTGGTTTGTGTTATTATAATTGAGTTGCAGGAGTTCTTGGTATATTTTGTATATTAATTGCTAATCAGACATATGCTTTGCAGATATCTTTCCCATTTAGTAGGTATCCTTTTCATTTATTTAGCGGTTTTCTTCACCTTGCAGAAGCTTTTTAGTGTAATGTAGTGCCGTTTGTTTATTTTTGTGTTTCTTGCCTTTACTTTTGGAGTCAGGTACAAAAATAATTGCAAAGACCAATGTCAGGAGCTTATTGCTTACATTTTCCTAGAAGTTTTATGGTTTCAGGTCTTACATTCAAATCTTAAATACATTTTGAGTTAATTTTTGTATATGGTGTAAGATAGTGGTTCAGTTTCATTCTTTTGCATGCAGCTATCCACTTCTCCCAACACCATTTATGGAAGGGACTGTTCTTTTGACATTGTATTTCTTTTTCACAAATTAATTCACCATATATGCATGGGTTTATTTCTGAGCTCTCTGTTATGTTCCATTTATCTATATGTCTGTTTTTATGACAATATATACTCTTATGATTAGTGTAGCTCTGTAATTTGAAATCTGGGATTGTGATACCTCTAGCTTTGTTCTTTCTCAAGATTGCTGTTGGCTATTCAGAATCCTTTGTGGTTCCATATACATTTTAGGACTGTTTTATTTCTTTGAAATAATCATTGGAATTTTGATAGGGATTGCACTTAATTTGTGGATTGCTTGGAATAATATGGACATTTAATGATATTTTAATGATGAAGATATTAATTCTTCCAATACTTGAGCAAAGAATATATTTACATTTAGTTATGTCTTTTCCTTTTTTAAAGTTTATTTATTTATTTTGAGAGAGAGAGAGTGCACATGAGAAGGGGATGGGCAGAGAGGGAGGGAGAGAGAATCCCAAAATCCCAAGTAGGCTCCATGCTGTCATTGTGGAGCCCATCATGGGGCTTCATCCCAATAACTGTGAGCCAAAATCAAGAGTCAGATGCTTAACCGACACAGGCTATTTGTGTCTTTTTCAATTGCTTTCATCTGTGTATCATAGTTTTCAAAGTATAGGTTTTTTACTTCCTTGGTTAAATTTATTTCTAGTTGTTTTATTCTTTTCAATGCAATTGTAAATGGGATTGTTTTCTTAATTTATTTTTCTGATAGTTTGTTGGTAGTATATAAAAATACAACAAATTTTTGTATATTGATTTTATATCCTGCAATGTAACCGAATTTGTTTATTTTTTGCTACTAATTCTGAAAGTTTTTTGATGGAATCTTCAGGGTTTTCTGTATATAAAATCATGTCATCTTCAAGTAGTGATAGTTTTACTTCCAATTTGTATGTCTTTTATTTATTTATCCTGCCTAATTGCTCTGGCTAGGTATTCCAATAGTGTGTTGAGTAAAAGAGAGTGGATATCCTTGTCTTCTTTCTGATCTTAGAGGAAGAATTTTCAGCTTTCACCATTGAGAATAAATAAAATCTTACCAAATACGGCCTTTATTGAGGTACATTCTGTCTGTAGCCACTTTGTTGAGAGTTTTTATCATAAATGAACGTTGAGTTTTGTCAAATGCATTTTTTACGTTTATTGATATGATTATATGATTTTTATCTTTCATTTTGTTCATGTGGTGTGTCACATGGATTGATTTGTAGATGTTGCACCATCCTAGGATTTCTGAAATAAATCCCACATGATTATGGTATATGATATTTTTACTGTATTGTTGAATTTCATTTGCTAATATTTTATTGAGGATTTTTGCATCTGTGGTCATCAGGGATACTGTTCTGTAATTTCTTTTTTTCTTTTTGTTTTCTTTCTTTTTTCCTTTTTCTTTCTTTCTGTGTGAGAGAGAGAGAGAGGAGAGAGAGAGAGAGGGATCTTTGCCTGGTTTTGGTGTCAGGGTGATTCTGCCTCATAAAATGAGATTAGAAGTATTCTCTCTTACTTATTTTTTGGGGGGGTTGCGGGGGGAAGTTTGAAAAGGGTAGGTATTAAATCTTTGAATGTTTGTTAGCATTGACGAGTGAAGCCGTATGGTACCGGACTTTTGTTTTGGAAAGATTTTGAATACTGATTCATTTTCCTTACTAGTAACTGGTCTGAATGTTTTCTATTTTTGCATGATTCAATTTTGGAATATTGTATGTTTCTAGGAAATTATGCATTTTTTTCTGGGTTTTCCAATATTTTGGCATATATTGGTTCATTAATCTATTATGATCCTTTGTACTCTATAGTATCAGTTTTAACTTCTCTTTTAAAACTGATTTTATTTGAGCTTTTTCTTAGTCTAGCTAAAGATTTGTTAGTTTTGTTTATCTTTTCAAGAAAAATGTTTCATTGATCCTTTCTACTTTTTTTAAATCTCTATTTCATTTATTTCAGCTCTGATCTTAATTATTTCCTTGATTTTACTACCTGCAGGCTTCATTTGTTCTCTTTTCTAGTTCATTTAGGTGGAAAGTTAGACTGTTTATTTGAGATTTGTCTTTTCTTGAGATAGGGCTGTATCACTACAAACTTTCTTTTTAGAATGCTTTGGCAGCATCCCATAGATTTTGATATGTTGTATTTCCATTTCATTTGTCTCAGGTTGTTTTTTGATTTCTTCTTAGATTTCTTTGTTGATGCACTGGTAGTTTTGTATCATATTGTTTAATCTTTACATATTTGTGATTTTCCCACTTTTATTCCTATAATTGATTTCTAGTTTTATACCATTGTGATCAGAAAAGATGCTTGATATAATTTCATTGTTCTTAAATTTATTGAGTCTTGCTTTGTGGCCAAACATAGGATTTATCTTAGAGAATGTTCTGTGTACACTTGAGAAGAATGTGTATTCTGCTGCCTTTTGGATGGGATGTTATGTATATGTCTGATAAATACTGGTGGTCTAAAGTGTCATCTAAGGCTTATGTTTCCTTATTGATCTTCTGTTGGGATGATCTATCCACTTAGTAAGTGGGATATTGATGTACCCTACTATTACTATATTGCTGCCAATTTCACCCTTTAAGGCTGTTAATATTTGCTTTATATATTTAGGTGATTCTATGTTGGGTGCATAGAGATTTACAAATACTATATCATCTTGTTGGACTGACTGTTTATCATTATGTAATATTCACCTTTCTCTCTTGTTGCTGTCTTTGTTTTAAATTTTGTTTTCTCTGATATAATTATAGCTACCCCAGCTTTTGGTTTCCATTTGAATGAAGACAAAATTCCATCCATTCACTTTCAGTTTATGTGTGCCTTTGCATCTGAAGTGAGTCTCTTATAGGCAGCATATAGATATACCTTTTTTCTAAAAATTCATTCAGCCACTATGTCTTGATTGTAGCATTCTATCCATGTACATTTAAAGTAATTACTGATAGCTATGTATTTATCACCATTTTGTTGTTTGCTGGCTGTTTTATAGTTTCTCTTGTTTTTTTTCTCCTTGTGTTTTGATAAGTTTCTGTATTATTATGTTTAGATTTTTTTTCTAGTTATCCTTTGTATATTTAATGTAGGTTTTTGCTTTGTGGTTGCCATGAACGTTACGTACAACAGTGTGTGTCTATATAAACTTATATTTTAAATTGATATCAAGTTAAGTTTCAGCATATTTAAAAAATTATATTTTTAACACCCCTCTGTGCTTTATGTTCGTGATATCACATTTCACGTTTTAATTTTATATTCTCCTTAACTAATTATTATTTTTTCTCTCTTTCACTTCTTTAATACTCTATCACATCATACCGTATTTAATATAAACAACTGTTTTAGTGCAATGTCCCCATATTTCTCATTTAGCTCTAGCTCTTTGTAGATTATCCTTATGTTACTCCCAAGATAGGGTTCCTATTTTTAAGGGCTTGATCCTTGTTAGTTCATATTTTACTACATTATTTTTATATTTCTTATACTCCAAGTTTTTTTTTTAATTCCTTGTGTCCTTAAGGGTCCTTATAGAACCTTTACCTTATGTTTACCATTTTGTTTAATTTATTTTTTTAATTTACAACTAAGTTAGCATATAGTACAACAATGATTTCAGGAGTAGATTTCTTAATGCCCCTTACCCATTTAGCCCATCCCCTCCCACAACCCTACAGTAACCCTTTGTTTGTTCTCCATATTTGAGTCTCTTATGTTTTGTCCCCCTCCCTGTTTTGATATTCTTTTTGCTTCCCTTCTCTTGTGTTCATATGTTTTGTATCTTAAAGTCCTCATATGAATAAAGTCATATGATATTTGTCTTTCTCTAATTTCACTTAGCATAATACTCTCTAAATCCATCTATGTAGTTGCAAATGGCAAGATTTCATTCTTTTTGATTGCTGAGTAATACTCCATTGTGTGTGTGTGTGTGTGTGTGTGTGTGTGTGTGTGTGTGTGTGTATGCCACGTCTTCTTTATCCATTCATCCATCGATGGATATTTTGGCTCTTTCCATACTTTGGCTACTGTTCATAGTGCTACTATAAACATTAGTGTATGTGTCCCTTTGAAACAGCATACCTGTATCCTTTGGATAAATACCTGGTAGTGTAATTGCTGGGTCATAGGGTGGTTCTACTTTTAACTTTTTGAGGAACCTCCATACTGTTTTCCAGAGTGGCTGCACCCCCAGTTTGCATTCCCACCAGCAGTGTAAAAGAGATCCTCTTTCTCCTCAGCCTCGCCAACATCTGTTATTGCCTGAGTTGTTAATGTTAGCCATTCTGACAGGTGTGAGGTTATATCTCATTGTAGTTTTGATTTGTACTTGCCTGATGATGAGTGATGTTGAGCATTTTTTCATGGGTCGGTTGGCCATCTGGATGTCTTCTTTGGAGAAGTGTCTATTCATGTCTTTTGACCATTTCTTCACTGGATTATTTGTTTTTTGGGTGTTGAGTTTGATAAGTTCTTTATAGATTTTGGATACTAACCCTTTATTTGATATGATGTTTGCAAATATCTTTTCCCATTCTGCCGGTTGCCTTTTAATTTTGCTGATTGTTTCCTTTGCTGTGCAGAAGCTTTTTATTTTGATGAGGTCCCAATAGTTCATTTTTGCTTTTGTTTCCCTTGCCTCCAGAGACGTGTTGAGTAAGAAGTTGCTGTGGCCGAGGTCAAAGAGGTTTTTGCCTGGTTTCTCCTCGAGGATTTAGATGGCTTCCTGTCTTACATTTAGGTCTTTCATCCATTTTGAGTTTATTTTTGTGTATGGTGTAAGAAAATGGTCTAGGTTCATTTTTCTGCATGTCGCTGTCCAGTTTTCCCAGCACTACTTGCTGAAGAGACTGTCTTTATTCCAATGGATATTATTTCCTGCTTTATTCTGTTCCATTGATCTGAGTATCTGTTTTTGTGCCATTAACTAATTATTGTAGTTGTAGTTATTTTTGCTACTTTTGTCTTTGGATCTTCATACTAGCTTTACAAGTGATTAATCCTCTACCCTTACTTTATGTTTATGAAATAGTGAGATTAATAATGAGATTTTTACCTTCATGTTTTCTTGTTACTTGTTACTTGCCCTTCCTTTTCAGTTTAAAGAAATCCCTTTAATATTTCTTATAAGGCAGATTTAGTTGTGGTAAACTCTTTTTAGCTTTTGCTTATCTGGAAAACTCTTTATCTTTCCTTCAATTTTGAATAATAACTTTGCTGTGTAGAGTATTCTTGGTTTGAATTTTTTTACCTTTTAGCATTTTGAATATGTCATTCTCTTCCCTATGGCCTGCCTAGTTTCTGCTGAGAAATCTGCTGGTAGTCTTATTGATTTCTTCCCCTGTATATAACTTTTTTTTCCTCTTGCTGCTTTTAGGATTCTCTAAGTTGATATTTTAGTCATGATGTGTCTTGGTGTAGGTCTCTTTGGGCTCATCTAATTTCAAACTCTCTGAGTTTCCTCTATCTGAATGTCTATTTTTTCCCCAAGGTTAGGGACTTTTTCAACCATAATTTCTTTAAATATGTTTTTTTGTCCATTTTTCTTCCTTTTTTTCATTTGAGACCCCTATAATGCAAATGTTAGTTTGTTTGCATTTGTCCTATAGTCCCTTAAACATATCTTCACTTTTCAAGATTCATTTTTTTCTCCTTTCTACTCTGTTTGAATGAATTCCACTTCCCTGTCTTTTAGATCACTGATTCTTTCTTCTGCTTCATCTGGTCTTTTTTTGAACCCTTCTACTGTATTTTTCATTTCAATTACGGTATTCTTCAGCTCTGTGACTTCTGTTTGGCACTTTCTTGTATTTTCTATCTCTTTGTCGAAGTTCTCAACTGTATTTATCCATTCTTTCTATGAGTTCAGTAAACATCTTTAGGACTATTACTTTGAACTCTGTATCATGTACATTATTTCCCTCTGTTTCATTAAGATTTTTTTCTGGGGTTTTGTTTTCTTCTTTCATTTGGAACATATTCTTCCATTTCCCCATTTTGCTTGATTCTCTGTGTTTGTTTCTATGGATTAGGTGAAAGCTCTCTCTCCCAGTCTTGAAGGAGTGGCTTTGTACAGGAGATGAACCATAACATTGAACCTTGCTGTAGTTCTTGGTTGTCTTTTGAACCTTTGTGATTGTCTAAGCAGCATGATTTATTATTGATAGGTCCCAGTTGTTGAGGATATGCTAAGACCTGTGTTCCAGAGGGAGGTTTCTCAGTCAGCACCTAGTTTCAAGCTAATTGGAAGCTAGTCCATCAGGCAGAAGCTTTTGAAGTATGCAAATATATAGTCCTGTGGTTCTGCAATTGTAAACCCTGCTGGTCTCCTGACCGGGTGATCTGCAGGTATTTCCTTGGCAACAGTTGTAAAAAGCAGGGATTGATTGATTGATTGATCTATCTATCTATCTATCTAGAGGAAGAGAGAGCGTGAGTGGGGAGAGGAGCAGAAGGAGAGGGAGAGAATCTCAGGCAGCTCCACACTCAGCACAGAGTCTGACATGGGGCTTGATCCTACAACCTTGGGATCATGGTCCAAGCCAAAATCAAGAGTCAGACACTCAACTGGCTGAGTCACCCAGGCATCCCCAAAAGCAGGGTTTTAGACAAGTATATGAACTCCTTTCTGGGAGGTACTGGTGACCTGAAGGAAGGCCATGAGGGAGTGCAAAGATACATCCTCTGATCTTTGTTCCCTGTGAGTACCTCTGTAACCTGTGGATACATGGTAAACCTGAGGCTTGCCCCTCAGGCTGAAGCTTAGAGACAAAGTGAATAGGCCTTTTTTTCACAGGAAGACTGTTAATATGTTTCAGTCTGCCCTCTATGCAGTGCCCTGAGAGTGGTAATCTACCAAGAACTGTCTCTTTGATTGTTTCAGATCTGTTTGGCTCAGAAATGTAATCCCCCTGGCAACTAGAGTAAGGCACTCTTGGGGCATCTCCTGTGTGAGCTATCCACATGGAGTGGCTTTGGTGTGGCAATAATAGTGGAGCAGAAGTGGAACATGCCCACTCGTTCTAGAAGGTTAGAGGGAGAGTGCAGTATGGTTCCTGCCCATGTTGGCACCAACAAGGTGGAAGGAAACCTCAAGATGGCACTTGCCAGTTCTTCCATCTCTGTAGCCAGTCACAACAGGCTTCTGCCCTTCCAGCAGATACTTTTATATTTTTTTATGTTTATTTACTTTTTGATATAGAGAGACAGAGTATGAGAAGGAGAGGGGCAGAGAGAGAGGGAGACACAGAATCTGAAGCAGGCTTCAGACTCTGAGCTGTCAGTATAGAGCCTGACGCGGGGCTTGAACCCACAAACTGTGAGATCATAAATGACCTGAGCCGAAGCTGATGCTTAACTGACTGAGCCACCCAGGCACCCCCAGCAGATACTTTTAGTTTAACAAATTAATTTTATTCACATACGATTTAGGTGCTTTTCAAACTGCTTTTTTTTTGCTGGTTCCTAGGGCAAGTGAGTCTGTGCATATACCCTTTAAGAGTGTAGTCTTCATTTCTTACAGCCCTGTGGTTCTCCTGGACGTAGCCTCATTGATTTCGAAAGCCTGACATTTCTGGGGCTTGTCTCTCTGGTACTGGTTGCAAATGTTGGGGTGCCTGATGTGGGGCACAAATCCCCTGATCCTCAGAGAGAAGATCTGTGTTCGCAAGATCCTGCCTGATTGTGGCACTTGTTGGTGGAGTTTTCGTAAGACCAGATCTTTGTCCTTCATATATGTTTCTGTGTGACCCGTTTAAAATTCTTTGTTGTGGAAGAGCTGTTCAGCTAGTTTTTAGGTCTTTTTCAGAGGGAATTGTTCCATATATGGCTGTAGATTTGTTGTGTCCCTTGGGGGAGGTATTTTCAGTTTTTTCTTAACACCACTATGGTGAACTGCGTCCTATTACATTTTTTATTTAAGGCCATTAGTGGTATTCTTAACATCACCCAGATTTTACTTAAAAGTAGTTTCCAGGGATGCCTGGATGGCTCAGTCAGTTAAGCTTTAGACTCTTTTTAAAAAATTTTTTTAATGTTTATTTATTTTTGAGACAGAGAGAGACAGAGAATAAGCACAGGAGGGTAGAGAGAGAGAGGGAGACACAGAATCCGAAGCAGGCCCCAGGCTCCGAGCTGTCAGCACAGAGCCCGACGCGGGGCTTGAACCCATGAGCCATGAGATCATGACCTGAGCCAAAGTCGGATGCTCAACCGACTGAGCCACCCAGGTGCCCCTAAACTTCAGACTCTTGATTTAGGCTCAGGTCATAAGGCCCCACGTTGGGCTCTGTGCTGGGCATGGAGCCTGCTTAAGATTCTGTCTCTCTCAGTCTCTCTCTCTTTCTCCCCACCTCTCTCCCTCTCCTGCTCATGCGCTCTTTCTCTCTCAAAAACAACAACAGCAACAACAACAAAAAACCCCCAAAGCCCCCAAAAAACAAAAAAATCCAACCCAAAACAGCATAGTTTCTAGTAAGTTTTATTGTTGATACCCATTGAATTCCTTTACCTGATAGCATTAAAATAATTTAAAACCAGAGTTAGAAAAACACACACATAAACACACACACACATCATAGGGAATTTTCATTCTTCAGAAACATATGAACATTTTTTGAGACTGTATTGGAGAAAATGACTCTTTTATTGCCTGGGTTGTTTTAGGACATAAGAGAGAACAGAATGTTGGTTGGATAGTCTAAGTAGCAAATCAGCTATGGTTTAAAAATCTGTTCTGAAAAACTGATATATGATGACTCTTCTCCTTAAGAAAAATGCATGTAAACACAGAATTTTACATTCAATTTTGATTTAGTCAAAATCAGACCTCCTCATTTTACAGGTAGTAAATATGTACAGGGACAAAATAAACTACATGATTAAGTACAGTTAAGTTCTGGCTTATACTGTCTTCTGATCTCTTAGTCAAGGCCTTCCATGATCGTTGTAGAAAAAGGGCAAAGAGGAGTAAATAGAAATGAAGTGGACAGACATAAAAGAGATGCAAACAGGAGCAAAGAACTATTTAACAATTATTTGACTGTCTAAGTGAATGTCAAAAAAAGGAAGCCATATGCAAGTGACCGTATGATCAATAAAATAATTTTTTTTTCTCACTTGAAGAGCCAATATTTCCAACAATGGGCAAGTTCTATCATTATTATAGTTGAAACTAGTAGACTTTTAACATATTCATACAGATAAAATTTAGAACTGAAATGTACAAGGGGACTTTATCTGTGTCTGTAGAACTTGAAGGTTAATATATGTGGGTTGAATCATGCCAAGTGATATATGTATGTAGCACTTACTATAAAAACACAACAATTTTATTTCTTTAAAGAATCAAAATAAGAAATAGTCCTGCTAAAAGCAACAATAAAAAAATCACATAAAATACTCACTGTGTCTGTTGCATACAGCATTGGGTCTTCTCATTAACTATTGTGAAAACATAAAATCTGTTTATTTTCTTGACTTCAGAAAGTTCTGCTTTGTGGATAGCTAAGGTAAATGGATTCCTTTGTCTTGAACCATGTAGTAACTTAATGAAGTCATTTATTTTTCCATGCCAGGCTCCCAGTTGTCTCTACAATTTACCTTTGTTAGAAACTTTTCAGTTTTATTTGCTGCACTAAAATTTTCTGGTATCATAATAAACAGTCAGTATGTACCTCCCAACAGCTGATTTTATTTTTCTCAACTGAAAGATAGTGGACAGTGTCTTGATTTTTCTAGACCATCCCATCCTGTTCTTGGAAATTTGTAGATGCTGGTCTATTCTTGTGTTCTATCCTTAAAACTCTGGATTTTTCCTTGGGTGAAGCTTGAACTTCTTTTTTTTTTTTTTTTTTTTTTTTTACATTAAAAAAAAATATTTATTTTGAGAGAGAGAGAGTGACCATCTGCAAGTGGAAGAGGGGCAGTGAGAGGGGCAGGGGTAGAGAGAATCCCAAGCAGGCTCTGTGCTGTCAGTGGAGAGTCAGACATAGGACTCGATCCCACAAACTGTGAGATCATGACTTGAGTCAAGATCAAGAATTGGACGCTTAACTGACTAAGCCACCCAGGCGCCCCTTGAACTCATTTTTTCTGACTTTCATTAAATTTTTGTAAGCACTAACAATTGAAGATTAATAAAAGGCCTCCATCATTGACCATATTTTGTTTGCAACCAATTGGAGGACAGACAAAATGTTTTGGAAGATAAGAGTAAAACATCTAAAACAGTTTTATATAGCAATAGTTTGAAGAAGGGAACAAAACCTGGTAAGGCAGATTTACCTTGTCTTATCAAAGGAAGGCAAATCTAATTTCAACACATCATCCAACAATATTAGATATTTGCATGCCAGAGTTATTAAAGAAATCTGATGTTCAGCCACTAGCCTAGATCAAGTTCATGGACAACTGTTTTTCTTTTCTTTCTTTCTCCCCTCCCCCCCCCTTTAATGGCATTACTGGTTCTATATACAACTTCTATGAACACATCACTGGTCTTGAGGAAGCCTCATGAGAAATGTCTTTGACAAGAACAGTGTTTTAAAAATTGTGCTAATTTGAGTATAGATTGTAAGAACACTTCAGCTCTGGGAAAAGTTCTCTCTATTCCAGATGCTGGAATAGATTTGCCCGTGACATAATCCCCGTTATTTCTTTTGGGAACAAGTTCATGGCTGAAACTTAGGGAGATCCAGGACTGCAAAGTTCAAGTCAGGGCACCATGACAGTTGAGGTGGCTAGGGTTGGGAGTGAAAGCAGAACTCCAGCACAACATACTACTCTTCATAAGGGCTTCCCCCATATATCTAAATAATGTAATCTAAGAAGTAATAACTCTTTCCTGGAGTTTCCAGGTATCTATTAGGGAGAGGAATGGGAGGATTTAGGTTCTCTTGATTACTTTTGCCTTTTTCATTTGCTATTCTAAAGGACAGAATGGTGTGTCACTGGCTTCTCAGAAGGAGTTGAAATACATTTACAAAGGCTTTGAGGTCTTGACTATGTAGTGACCCAATAGGATTTTTATAACTAATAAAGCTTTTTAGAATTAATACAACCAATGCATTTTTATTCAAATTTACTGTTTTCAGAGGTGTGTCTCATAAAGGAAAGATAAGGAAGCATGTTTTGCTAATTTATATAGAAATACAAGGAAAAATTAATCTCTTGAAACTAACATTAAAGTGCTAGTTAGGGAGAAGTAATTCATTCACATTCATTTATTCATTTATTCATCCGTTTTGTCCTTGAAGTAGCAAAGCTCTCTCAACTCCTTCTGATGTATTGGTAATCATATGATCATATGTGTTGAAGATGCAACTGTAAGTGATGAATAAGTAGCACAAATTGTTAAGTGCTTTAGCAGTTCACCTCACTTTGAGCCATCTATGAAATAAGGGGTATACAGAGAATGAGGGAATGAATATATGAAAGGTAGTGTCGTTATAGTGAATAGTTATGGTGTCATTATATTTTTACTTGATTTTTTTCCTTCTCAGTTCGTTGCTCTAGATGAGCATACATAAAGGAACAGCATAGAGAACTAAATTAAAAAAAATGTGTAAGAAGCTTTAAACTAGTCTGTTTCTGCCATGGAATAGATATATCATGTATAATGGATTTATTATGCTGTAAAGAATCTGGTTGACTTTGCAAGAGGGTGGAAATAGCATTTGTCACATCTCCACTCCCCTCTCAACTCTTTCCCTTTTTTGAATAAATGGAGCTGTTTGTTTTTGCTCATCTGTTAGAATTTAACAACTAAGAATAAGCTGGAACATCAGCAGTTTTGCCCTGGCAAAGGGCATTCTGTGAGTGACCCTGCTGACAAACTTGTATTGTCCTAACGGTAGCACAGCTTGCGTTTGTCACAGGTGAATGGGCTCAATTAGCAAGAGAGAGACAGTATTTCAATCATTTAAAAAAAAAAAGCAAACAAAGAAGAAAGCATTTTTTTCCTTAGGAGTTCTGAAAGTGAGGGGACATTGTAAGCATATAATTTTGGGGGGGGGTGGTTTCAAAGAAAGCAACTAAAAGCAAGAAAACACATTATTTGGCATTGGCAAAGTGATTTGAAACAAAATTTCAGGGAAGAATTCTCAAATGACATTAATAGGGAGTCAGGTTTTTCATGGGTATTAATGTGTCTTACACCTCCTAAACTTACATGCTTCCTGTTCTGCTTATTAAAATCCTAGGAGAAATATTGGGCATTTGCTTATATAATGAAGAAGATAACCCCAGTTTTGCCTGAACTTATGCAATGTGGAAGAGATGTTACTTCTTTGAGCTTGTGGGATAATATCTAGTCCAGTGGAAAAAGTAACCTTTTAGGTAGTATTGTGATGGGTTGAAAGTCTCACCGTACTGCTAACTGATTAGGTGAGTTATGTGGGCTTTGACTGTAGTGAGGAATATACATTCCCAAAGTGTTGTGAACGAAATTAAATAGAACTGTGGAAACAGCATGATAGACTCTTCAATATTAGAAAAGGGATAAATCGGCATTTACAGTGAAAATCTGACTATATAGTTTCTCAAGAGGAGTTGAGTATTAAATTTAGTATTATATTATGAAGAGCAAGAAAAGGTCAGTGTTCTAGAGACTAGTAGAGAGATAGATGAAATGAAGAAAAACCTGAAACAAAACCAAAATGGAGTCTATGGTACCTCCTTCCGAGAAGCACTCAGATCTCCTTGTCTCTCTGCTGCCTCTAATTCATTTGTCCATTTATTAACTGAGTTAAATAACAAGGCTTCATTTAACTCCTCTTAAATGTCAGGAAACAGAATAGGTGTTAGTGGTACAATCATGAGTAAGATACAGATCTATCCAAAGAAATGTCTATCTACTAGCAAATATAGATATTTAAACAAAGAATGCAGGTAATGTTAAGATAGGTTGGATTCCACAGGTAAGTAAAAGTACATCAGGAGCAGAAGGAACAGGGTAGATAACTTTGCCTACATCTAAATGATGAATTCTATTGAACAACACCTGTTACTGCCTTCAGAGGAGGAGTTCTGAGTTGGGGACAGCAAAGAGCTTTAGGTGCTGCCCACAGGAGCCACAGTCCCTGATGTCAGCCCGCTGCATGGTTTTCAGGTGTCAGGTAAGGAAGACACAACTCACACAAACACTAGATGCAGCAACACTTTACTGATAAAGAGAAGAGACAGAGCAAGATCAACTTCAACTATGAGTGTCTGTCCCCATTGCCAGTGGGTCTAACTCACAGCTGATGCAAAGAGATGGTCTGCATATGTCTCTCTATACTGCAGGTGAAGGACTCCATTCTCTCCCCACAGATATGGCAGTGGGTACCACATGATATTGTATGACACCCAGGCTTAAGCAGAGCAAAGACATACACACCAAGTCTGGAATAGGGGAAGATATTTCCAAGCAAACAGACATATCCAACAGAGGCTGTGATGGCTCCTTATTTCTTTGCAAAAAAATGTTCTAGGCTCATGGCCACTCTTATGCACCTGTGCAAGGGGCAACAAGCTATATGCAATTGTGTTTCCCAGCAAGTAGACTTGAGTTGTGGACAAAATGGAGAAGAGATGTTAGTAAAAGGACCAACACACGCAAAGTTGTAGAAGAGTGAAATAGTGGAACATGTTTATTTGGGGATCTTTACATGGTGTTGTTTGTGTATTTCCCACATATAAAGTGTGCAGTTGTCTTAAAGATTACATCAAGAAAATAATGTCAGGGCGGAAGGACAAGAGAAATGTAAAGAATTTGGTCTTACACAGTTACTAACATTCAGCTGAATTTTTGGTTATCTGGTAGTCAAAACAAACAGGGCAGTATAATAAGTTTTGTGCCATCCACTGTCCTCCCAAGAGACAATTGCAGTTTCTTCAGATGAGAAAATCCTTTGCTTAAGGAGAAGGGGATGTCTCTGTTTTGTTTATTTATTGATCTAATTATCAATTGATTGTTCATTAATTGGTTATTGATTTACTGCTTCTCTCAGTCTGATTGGTGGGAATGTGAATTATCTGGTCCCACTTCCTCTGACCAACCTAATCATATAATTTCTTCTAGGAGTTTGCTTTTTCAAACATGTAAGATATGAAATGGCTCATTAATACTGAAAAATTATGTGTCAGAATCAGAAAATGACTCTTCAAATGTCCATGCTATTCAGATCCCCAGACTCATTTTTCATGAAATTTAACTGCTCAACTCTTCTTCAATTTTGTGAATTCTCCACTGTGTGCTTCTAATAAGTACAGCACCTTCCAACTTCCTTAACTAGAATTAGTTTCACGTATTTTTAACAAAGTAACATGAACCTTCTGATTCTGTGACAAATGACTTTATTACGCATGACACAGAAACATCATGAGTATCCTATTTGTGTCAATTTACCTTGCTCCTCAAGTCCCAAAGAAGCAACATGATGATACCTAGTTAGATGCTACAGTCACAATAGGGGTATGTCACAGCTGAGTTGCCCTGAGTATAGGAAACCTGAAACTTTTATGATTGGCAGAAAACAAACTTACCTGTGCTCTGGAGAGAGACATTATCTTCTAAAGCTGTTCACTACAGTCGTACCTGAGAAATATTGTAGATTAAGATCCAGACCACCATAATAAAGCAAGTATCACACTAAAGCCATCAAATGAATTTTTTTGTTTCTCGGTGCATATAAAAATTATGTTTATAGTACCTTGTAGTCTATTAAGTGTGTAAAGGCATTATATCGAAAACCCCCCTAAGTACATGCCCTAAATAAAAAATACTTTATTCATTAAAAAAATGCTAACACCATCTGAGCTTTTAGTGAGTTGTCATCTTTTGCTGGTGGAGGGTCTTGCCTTGATGTCGATGGCTGCTGGCTAATCAGGGTGGTGGTTGCTGCTGGTTGAGGTGGCTGTGGCAGTTTCTTAAGATAACAGTGAAGCTTGCCACACTGACTGAGGCTTCCTTTCACGAATGATTTCTCTGTAGCCTGTGATGCTGTTTGATAGCATTTTATCCTCAGTAGAACTTATTTCAAAATTGGAGTCAATCCTCTCAAACGCTGTCACTGCTTTATCAACTAAGTTTATATAACATTCTAAATCCTTTGCTGTCATTTCGACAGTCTTCACAACATCTTCACCAGGAGTAGATTCCACCTCAGGAAAACACTTTCTTTGTTCAACCATAAGAAGCAACTCCTTGTCCATTAAAATTGTATCATGAAATTGCAGCCATTCAGTCACATCTTCAGGCTCCACTTCTAATTTTAATTCTCTTGCTGTTTCTAACATATCTGCCATGACTTCCTGCACTGAAGCATTGAACCCCTCCAGGTCATCTATGAGGGTTGAAATCAACTTTTTAAAAATTCCTGTTAATATTGATATTGTCACTTCTTCCAGTGAATCACAAATGTTCTTAAAGGCATCTGGAATGGTGAATCCTTTCCAGCAAGTTTTCAATGTGCTTTGTCCAGATCCATCAGAGGAATCACTGTCCATGGCAGCTGTAGTCTCAAAGAATGTATTTCTTAAATAATAACACTTGGAAGCCACAATTACTCCTTGATCCATGGGCTGCAGAATGGATGTTGTGTTAGGAGGCATGAAAACAACATAATTCTTGTTGTCCATCTCCATCAAAGCTCTTGGGTGACCAGGTGCATTGCCAGCAAACAGTAATGTTTTGAAAGGAATCTTTTCTTCTGACAAAAGGTCTTACAGCTGTTTTTTTTTTTAAATATGAAATTTATTGTCAAATTGGTTTCCATACAACAGCCAGTGCTCATCCCAACAGGTGTCCTCCTCAATGCCCATCATCCACCCTCCCCTCCCTCCATCTCCCCATCAACCATCAGTTTATTCTCAGTTTTTAAGAGTCTCTTATGGTTTGGTTCTCTCCCTCTCTAACTTTTTTTTTCCTTCCCCTCCCCCACGGTCTTCTGTTAAGTTTTAAAATATTCAGTATACCATGTTGTAAACAGATGTGATGTTATCCAGGATTTGTTGTTCCATTTATAGAGCACAGGCAGAGTAGACTTAATATAATTCTTAAGATCCCTAGGATTTTTGGAGGGATAAGTGAGCATGGGCTTCAACTTTCAGTTACCAGCTGCATTACCCCTTAACCAGAGAGTCAGTCTGTCCTTTGAAGCTTTGAAGCCAAGCATTGACTTCTTCTCCCTAGGTATTAAAGTCCTAGATGGTATCTTTTTCCAATAGAAGGTTATTTTGTCTACATTGAAAATCTGTTGCTTAGTGTAGCCAACTTCATGAATTATCTTCACTACGTCTCATCTTCTGCATAACTTGCAGCTTCTGCATCAGCATTGTTGCTTTACCTTGCATTTTTATGTTATGGAGATGACTTCTTAAACCTCTTGAACCAACCGTTGCTAGCTTCAGGCTTTTCTTTTGCAGCTTCCTCACCTCTCTCAGGCTATGTAAATTTAAAGAGAGTTAGGGCTTTGCTCTGGATTATGCTCTGCCTTAAGGGAATATTATAACTGGTTTGATCTTCTCAGGCCACTAAAACTTCCTCCGTATCATTAACAAGGCTGTTTTGCTTTCTTAACATTTGTGTGTGTGCTGGATTAGCACTTGTAATTCCCTTCAAGACTTTTTCCTTTGCTTTCACAACTTGGGTAACTATTTCGCACAAGTGGCCTAGCTTTCAGTCTGTCTTGGCTTCCAACTTGCCTTCCTCACCAAACGTAATCATTACTACCTTCCGACTTAAGGTTAGAGAAGTCCTACTATTCTTTTCACATGAACACTCAGAAGACCTTGTAGGATTATATATTGACCTAATTTCAATATTATTTTGTCTCAGGGAATAGGGAGTCCCGAGGAAAGGGAGAGAGGTAGGGAACAGCTGGTCAGTGGAGTAGGTAGGACACACACGCAACATTTATGAAGTTCGCTCTCTTATGTGGGTGCAGTTTGTGGCTTCCCTAAACAATTACAGTAACATTAAAGGTCATTGATAACATCACCACAGCAAATATAATGATAATGAAAAAAAACTTAAAGTGTGAGAATTCTAAAATAAGACAGAGAGACAAGAAATGAGCAAATGCTATTGGAAAAATGGTGCTGATAGACTTACTTGACTCAGGGTTGCCAAAAACTTTCAATTTGTAAAACTGGACTGTCTGCTAAGCACAATATGGTGAAGTGCAGTAGGTATGCCTGTATCCAAACATCTTTGAAAAAAAATATCCATATGAAAAATCATTTGGGTCCTCTGCTCACATGGTGTGCAGAATGCAGAACATGAAAGACCCATGAAGGGTCTTTCATGAAGAATTATCTCTCGACACAGTGAGGACTTCAAGATTGAGATGTTTAGTAGCCACTTTTACATAAATTCACACCATTATTATTATTATTTTTAAAAGTTGATTTATTTATTTTGAGAGAGAGAAAGAGAGACAGAGAAGGAGACAGAGAGAAAGAGAGAGAGATTGCAAAAACAGGGGAGGGGCAGTGAGAGGGAGAAATAGAATCCCAAGCAGGCTCCACATTATCAACAGGGAGCCTGATGCAGGGTTCGATCTCACAAACCATGAGATCATAACCTGAGCCAAAATCAGGAGTTGGATGCTTAACCAACTGAACCACCCAGGCACACCCAAACACCATTTTAAATATTGCTTGCATTTTCCCAACATTATGCTTTCCTGAGTGACTTATATTTCCTTCAGATTCAGTGATGCACTTAGTGACAGTTTGGCTCCAAGTGTCAACCTTCCATTCTCTGTTCTGTTTTACTATTGTTATTGTTGTTGTTATTATTAAAATTTTTTTTGAATGTTTATTTTAGTTTTTAGAGAGAGAGAGAATGAGAGCATTAGCCTGAGTTGGAGAGAGGCAGAGAGAGGAGACACAGAATCCAAAGCAGGCTCCAGGCTCTGCGCTGTCAGCACAGAGCCTGACGTGGAGCTCAAACTCACAAACTGCAAGATCATACCTGAGATGAAGTCAGATACTCAACCGACTTAGCTACCCAGGTGCCCCTGTTATTTTTATCATTATTATTGTTACTGTTTGTTCAGCCACACTGTGAACTACTGCCAAAATATTGGATAGAAGGCAGTAAATGAAAGATTGGTCAACAGAATATATTAAATAAGAATAGTTAGGGGCACCTTGGTGTCTCAGTCAGTTAACTGGCTCAGGTCATGATCTCATGGTTTGTGAGTTCCAGCCCTGTGTCCAGCTCTGCACTGACTGTGTGCAACCTGCTTGGGATTCTCTCTGTCACCCCTCTCTCTCTGCTCCTCCCCTGCTCATGCTCATGTGCATGCTCTCTTTCTCAAAAATAGGATAAAACATTAAAAAATATTTAAAAATAATAGTTTAAATATCCATAGTTATGAAATATGCTAAAAATGTTTTCTTTCAACATGAATCAATTTAAGTTACAATATATAACTATTAATTCATTATTGAGAAGTTACTTTGTCTAAGACTGTGGTGTTGATATATATTGATCTTTAAGAAACAGAACCTACCCTTAAGAAATTCACATCTAGATGGGAAGATAATATACATACACAAAAATTAAAATGCAGTAAGGTGCTGAGTGCATTTAGAGACAATACAGATAAAGTGTATTTTGAAGAGTTTAGAGGAGACTTTTTTCTGATGAGGTGGATATCAGAAAGGAACACTTAAAAATGTGTGGAAGTTTTTTTACACCTACCAACTGAATGTGGATGGAAGGAGTGGGAAGGAGTGTCCAGTCTATAGGGAAGATGTGAATATTGACAAAGAGACAGGGAAACATAGTGTCTGTGGTGAAGAGACAGTGGTTATGGTTTGGCTCTAGAAGAATGGAGTGAAGGCTATAAAGGTACTGGAGGACTTTGAATGCTATTTGTGGAACTTAGGGTAGAAAAGGTGGGATCAATGGGAGAGTCATGGCTGTTGAATATGAAGGGGGAAAATATGAAAATGTAAAAACTCAATGAGAACTTTACAAAATTTGAGGTAAAAAATGAAGCAGAATAGGTCTCTATACCTAGTATTAACCCCACTCCCCTCTCCCAGTGGGATCCCCAAACCTGAGAAAACAGAGTGGTAACTCTGCCTCAGACCTGTCCATTTGTTCTATTCTCTTGATTACACCTGTCCTTCTTCCTTAGGTTGGTCCATGTGAAAGGGACCTCTGGCCATCTTTTGTACCAGTTAGGGCACAGGCCTCTTTTACCCTCTTTCCTATTCCTGGGAGCAAAGTTAGTACCTGTTTCGATAGGGGGTGGCCAGCTCCAGCCTCAGCCAAAGCTTGGGGCCCAAGTAAATGTCTTGTCTTTGTTTTATTCCTTCTTTCTTTAGTATTCTTTCCCCACTTGGATAAATTATTTATTGGAATAATTTAAGTTGTTCAGTGATCTCCTGGGATATGGGGAGAAGAAAGGACAGGGATCAAAACTGGTGAGGGAGGGCAGATATTTCAAGGTAGAGTCAGTTGTCTGGATCCTCTTGAATGTGGATCCATGAACATCTGCTGCCTGGAGGAGGCCCTGTGTTTGCCCTTGGCCTGAACTTCACCTTTTTCAGCCTTGTTGAAGGCAGAGACAAGAGAAGATGAGTTTTTTCATAGCACTCTTTTTTTTTTTTTTTTTTTTTATGAAGAGAGAAAACTTGTCATCTGGGTTTGCTGAGATTTCACCTTATATCCACTACACTGTTTAAAAAAAATGTTTATTTTTAAGAGAGAGAGAGACACAGAGACAGAGACAGAGTGCAAGCATGGGAGGGACAGAGAGAAAGGCAGACACAGAATCCAAAGCAGGCTCCTGGCTCTGAGCGGTCAGCACAGAGCCCAATGTGGGGCTCGAACTCACGAACTGTGAGATTATGACCTGAGCCAAAGTTGGACACTTTACTGATGGGGCCACCCAGGCACTCCCCAGTACACTATTTTTATCTTGTGCTAGGATAATGCATTAAAAGAGAAAAAAGATGTGAAATACTTGAATAAACTTATAGTATAACAGTAATATTGTCTGTATCTGCTCTTTAGCCTGATGTAATTCATTCATAGAATATTCTAATGTCATTTTACTCCTTTGTAATTTTTGAAAATTATGTTTTTCCTTTTTATTTAAAAAAAGTATACAAAATGATAACTTTAAAGAATACAGTAGGATAAAATCACATGCTTTAGAAAAGACATTGCAGAATAATGTAATTGACTATGTTTAAGATAAATGCATTTAAGTATATTTAAGATAATGAAATTGACTTATTATTCTACAATAATACATATCAATAAATTTTCAATATATGTAAAATCATTTTGCAATAATACATATTCAATATATAGATATATTCTGTAATAATAAGTATTCAACAAAATATAAACATATTAAAACTAAACTTACAGTTTTATCACCAGAAGTTTCAGAGAATGATCTTAAATATGGTGCCTAATAAAACATTTCAGCAGGCTGGGAAAATCAAATGTTTGAAGTGTTTATGTATGTGTTTAAGTGTGTGTGTGTGTGTGTGTGTGTGTGTGTGTGTGTGTGTGTGTGTATGCGTGTGGTTTTCTAAATGGAATAATTATAAAATACAAAGTACATTAGTAATACATGCAGAGTATTCAAGGTCTTCATTGATAAACATATCAGCCCATGGATTATGATTTTCCAAAATGAATATTTAGGAACAACCTTAGCATATATTGAATAGGAGATTCAATACAGTTTTATTAAAACTTACTATGTGCAAGAATCTGTGGTCATTTTCCCTTATATTCATCAATCAGTTCTTTTTCATTTATACACCAATAAGATCTATTCCAGGCACTGAGATGCAAATATAAAGACATAAAGAGAGAATGAGCCTCCTTATGACAAAGGTAATATTCTTGTGCAAGGTGCAATTAATAAATAAGTTTACAAGCACTTAATACCATTTTTAAAAAGTGCAAGTTTTTTTTTTATAGATAGAATATAAGAAAGGAGTTACTTTTGTAGGCAGCATGTCAGGGACAGTCTTTCTGAGGAAGTAATATATGAGTAGAGGTCTGAATGAAGTGAGAGAGAAAGCCAAATGAAGTACTGGAAGTAAAGAGTTCAAGTCAGGGACTGGAGTGGGGCAAAGAGTGATGAGAAGTGAATTCATAGAGGGAAGCAGTAATCAGATCCCAGAGGATCTTGTAAATGATGGAATGGATTTTGGAATTTATCCTGATTATGATGGAAAGCCATTAGAGAATTTTGAGCAGGAGAATGGTATATAGTTGATGCTTGAATAATGCCGTGGTTGGGGCACCTACCCCCTGTACAGTCGAAAACCTATGTATACGTTTTGAGACTCCCAAAACTTAACTACAAATAGGTTGTTGTTGACTGATAGAATTACTGATAGCATAAGCAGTCAATTAATACATATTTTGTATGTTGTATGTATTTTGTTTTTATTTTTTGTTTTTTTAATTTTTATTAGAGAGTGTGAGCATGGATGAGGGGCAGAGGGAGAGAAAGAATCTTAAGCAGGCTCTATGCCCAATGTGGAGCCTGATGCAGGGCTCAATCCCATGACCTTGGCATCATGACCTGAACTGAAATCAAGATTCAGATGTTCAACTGACTGAGCCACCTAAGGTTGGAGTTCTGAAGGTCAGAGTGCTTGTCTCTGGGAGAGGTTGGAGGACTTTGGGGCTCTTCTTGGAAAGAAGGCAGGGCTTAGAGCCCGCAGACATACTGTGTGGAAACAGTGATCTGAAGAGTTCCTGGAGGACACAGTGAGGAGGTTAGTTGCTCATCTTGGAGCATGTCCCAAAGAGGCAGCATTCACTACATGAACAAAGGAACTGGCAGGTGTCATTTCCTTCCCCTGCCCCTCAACATAAACACAGAGCCACCTGTGGGAACCAGTGTCGTGCCAATACTTGGTACCTAATTTGCTTATACCAAGCCCAGGTGGAACTGCTGCTCCTAGTCACACTTGCCTCAGGCAACATGGCAGTTTCCCTCCCCAAGAAGACGGGCCTAACCCCCTTCCATCATTGCATATCTCAACCCAGGAATTTTGTGAGGCCTCAGTTCCAGTGATAGTGGTGACAGGTCTCATTTCACAAGTAGACCAGAGAGCACACCTAGTTAAAATGAGTCACATTCAGGCCAGGGACCAAGCACCGCCCACAATAGGCAAGGAGAAACTCTGGAGATGACTAACCTGAAGGATAAAGTATCTAGGACACAACAGCAGAGCACACACAGCACACATTGGAGACATTCCTGGAAGTGCCAGGCCCTGGGGAACAGGGGACACTACATGGAAGGGCACTACAGGACGTTTTCTTCCTAAAACCATTACTCTGAAGAACAGGAGATGCTGCTCACTTTCCAAACACACAGAAGCAGACACAGAGACTTAGACAAAATTGGAAAACAGAGGAATTTGTCCAAATGAAAGAACAAGACAAGGCCAGTGTTGGAGACCTAAAAGAAACAGATATAAGTAACATGCCTGATGGAAAATTTAAAGCAGTGATCATAAGGATGCCCACTGGGTTTGAGAAAAGAGTGGAAGACATGAATGAGATCCTTAACACAGAGATAAAGAATAAAATAGTGATAAAGTGCTCAATAAATGAAATGAGAAATACACTTGATGGAAGGAACAGCAGACTGGAAGAAGCAGAGGAACAAGTTAATGACTTAGAAGACAGAATATGGAAAGTAATCAAGCTGAACAAAGGAGAGAGAAAATTATGCAAAATGAGAACAGACTTAGGGAACTGAGAGACTCCCTTGAACAATACATTCATATTATAGGAGTCCCATGAGAAGAAAAAGAGAGAAAAGGGGGCAGAGAATTTATCTGAAGAAATAATGGCTGAAAACTTGCCCAATCTGGGGAAGGAAACAGATATCCAGATCCAGGAGGCACAGAGAATGCCCAACAAAATCAACAAAAGCAGATCCACACCAAAGTAATCTTGAAAAACAAAGCTGGAGGCACAAGAAACACAAAAAAACAAGTGTTGGCAAGGAGGTGGAGAAAAAGTAACCCTTGTGCACTGTTGGGAGTACTAACTGGTGCATCCATTGTGAAAAATTGCATGGAGTTTTCTCAAAAAGTTAAAAATAGAACTATCCTAAGATTCTGCAATTGTACTACTGGGTATTTACCCAAAGAATACAAAAACACTAATTCAAAGGGATATATGCACCCCTATGTTTATAGCAGCATTATGTACTATAGCCAAAGTGTGAAAGCAACCCAAGTGTCCATTGACAGATGAACAGATAAAGAAGATGTGGTATATATACCAAGGAATATTACTCAGCCAGAAAAAAAGGAAGAAATCTTGCCATTTCCAATAATATGGACAGAGCTAGAGAATATAATGGCAAAAGAAATACGTTACTCAGAGAAAGACAAATACCATGATTTCACTCATATGTGGAGTTTAAGAAACAAAACAAATTAGCAAAGGGGGAAAAAAGAGAGAAACTAAGAAACAGACTCTTACCTATAGAAAACAAAGTGATGGTTGCGGGGTGGGGGGGCGGCGGCGCTAAATAGGTGATGAGAATAAAGGAGAGCATTTGTGATGAGTACCGGTGATTAAAATAAACACTTAAAAAAAAAGAATGTGTTGAGGAGAGTAGTGAGGAAAAAGCCTAATTAGAGTGTATTTATGAGAGAATAGAAATACAGGAATTAAAGGCAGAAAATTCAAAGTAAGAAAGGAATACCCAACACTCTTTCAAGGACATTCCCTACAAATATTAACAGAAATACTGTAGTAACCAGAAGGAGCATGGATTCAGGGAAGATGTGCTGCAGCATAATGTATAACCATGAAGCCTATTTTCTTCTATTGCAGCCTTCGACTTTAAATGTTTTTTACAATAGTCTTGCCAGTCATGCCCACTATATAGTAGAAAAAGCATGTCTTAAAAGAATATATATAGTTGTAACTTGTGGGAAGCATAACAATTACCAAAGATTATTGTGTTAAGTATTACAGACCTCTAAGAAAATTAGCTACATTTAGCATAAAACAAAAACAAAAAATAGAAAAAAATTTGTGGATATAGTTAGATTGCAGGTCTTCCCTGCACTGTAATGTACTAAATTTTGTGTAAAAATTATCTTGGGGGAAATTTTCATTGACTAGTAAATACCTTTTAATTATTGTTCTATGGATGTATTGAAATGTGATAGAGGTATAGAACAAAGCACACTTGATGCAATGAAAGATACGTTTTCTATATTATTATCATAAACTCAACCTGATTTAATTAAATGAAGGATAATTGTCAGGCAAAGAAACAATAACCATCATTTTTGTTTTATATAGAGCTTACTCCCCATCAGTAAAATTGTTTCACTTTATTTATAAATCACAGGCTAGGTGGAGGAATATGGATTTATGCATATGATCTCTCACTCCTGAGGATCAATGGAAAGAAAAGGAATATAATGATTCAGTTACTAAACCCATTCTGTGACCTTACAGGTTTAAAAATTCTGGCCAGGTACTGCAAAGTCTTTAACAATAGTGCTTATAGATGATACGTATGTAACAAATATCTAGGATCCTTGGAGTTTCAGTAAGAGTCTAATAAGAAGTGAAGTCATGAACTTGAACCTCTATGATGTATAGAGATATCTAGACTTTAAGTACAGCCTTTGGGGAAGAGCATTATAGGATTGAAGCTGTCAGAAGAGATCAAGCACTGCCTAATGAACAAAAAAAGCTTGCTAAAGCTGACACAGATTAAGTGTCTAGGAACAGTACACTCTTCCACAATAATGAGCCAAAAATAGCAGAAGTAGATAATATAAAAAGTTACATGTAAAATGAAACTGGCTTATAGCAACTAGAGCTTCTTAATTATCACCAAATATTTATTGAATAGCTACTTGAATAAGGTACATTGGTTGCAAATAATGAAATTGCACAATCTCTTCTCCAGGTGATGTGACAATCCAGTTAGACTTTTAACATCCTTGCATATATCAACAGAAAGAACCAAGGTCCATACTAACGATCAAAAGAAAATTCTTTGTTGTTGTGAGGGTAAACCTGCAGTACTGACTCTGGTATTTATGCCAATTTTTCTCATTGTAGTATCCTTCTTTTGGTTCCTGAAAGAATATTACCACCTTCTTCTGAGGAACTCTTCTCTTACATGTAATATCTGAGATGGGGCTGCAACTCAGTGAACTGTGCCCTCTTATCACCCTCTGAGTCATAGGAAAGTGAATATGACCAGTTATTTATCTGATCACAGTGATTGAGCTAGGTAGATTCCTTTCTGAGCCAGTTAAGAGTCTTCCTGGGATTTTATATGCAAAAGTTGGTGACAAAAATCTCTCCTTCTCTGGCTTATAATCTAGGATGATATAAAGTTGGAGTTACTTCTGGTTATATGCCACCCATCTGCTCTCATGCCGGAAGCCATCTGAAGTAGGAGAAAATAGTCAAAATCCAAAGAGTAGCCAGGATGAGAGAGTAAAAGATCAGAGAGTGTCATTTCAGTGCTTGGACCCCTGCTGTCCTTCCCAGCTATATGAGCCAATATCTTTCCCACTCCCTTCCTTTTTTTTCATAAGCTAGTTGCAGTTGAGTCCTGACTAACATGTAGGCAGTAATACACTACTATTATTATTACTATTATTCTGCATAGTTGAGTAATGCAGAAGTAAAAAGAGGTAGCATACAATGATTTGGTACTGTGTATGAGCCTGTACATGCTAGACGCAGGTTTCTAAAAAAAGAAAAAAAAAGAATGTTTCAACTATCTTAATACCTAAGGAGAATTTTAAAAATGCCACTAAAAAAGTGCTTCATCATGTAAATGGGTAAAGTCAGGAAAGACCAGTGGTGTATCTCCTAGGGTCAAACAGCAAATCACTAGAAAACCTGAAACCCAGATCTTCTGCTTATAGTTCAATGACCTTTCCTCTATGTTACTATGCCAGTGATGAATTTCAACATTGTATTGGAAATTCTATTGGTATTGCAATCTGCAATTATGTCTGGACAAAATAAATCATTATAACAATAAATTCAGTATCTACATTACTGAAGGGCAAAAAATAAAGTCCTTTTTAGTGGACTTGTCTCATAAATATACAACAGGAAAGTAAGGGAAAATGGTTTGATGGAAAGAATACCTTGGATGTGCCTGTTTATCCGTTGCAATAAAAAAGAGTGACATTCACTATTTCTGACATTCAGCTCTTCACTGGTCCTCTTGTTTCTTTTGAAAGCTGTGATGACAAATAGTCTTAATTGATAAAATGTTCTGCCAGTTTCTGGGTCACTCAGTGTTGTTCAGTCACTCACATTAAGAGAGAGGGAGTCCCTTTATAAGGTTGACCCAGTATAATGTACTTATTAAAGTATTTGAAAACTCACAGTTTGTTTCTCTTGAGATAGCTGGTTGAAACATGAGAGATGTAATGCAAAACTTGATCATAGACTGTGGGAAAGTGACCACAATGATTAAAAAACTTGCACAGCAAACTAAAAATGGTAGGTGACAGATTTTAAAACACCATGGAAAGGTGCTTAGTTAAAAATGGATTTTTATCAAACAGTCCACTATCTTCTCATACAATTGGGGATAATGAAGGAGACTTCAATATTCCTTGCCAGATTCACATTTGAAATAGTAGACTTAGAGATCAGCTGGGAAAGAGGAGGACTGTCTCTTAACACTCTCTTCTCCTTTTTTCTAAATGCCTGGACACCAACCATACTCACACTGATGCTAACATGGACAGAGACTGATCTGCTCAAGTGTGCCATGAGCAAGTCTGGCCTCTTTTCTCTCATAAACACCTTTGTCCATTTCTTTTAACACCACCTACGGTTGCCTAGTCTGTGGTACCAGACTGCCATCTCTCTTGCCTGGATGGCTGCTGAAGCCTCATGGCTGTTTTTCCTGTTTCCACACGCTGCTGCCCTTTAGTCAGTGGTGTGTTCTAGGGCTGCCTTGTTTGGGCTATCAAGAGCCAGCTGTGCCCATCACTTTCCAACTTCACCTCCACCTTGGTAGCTTGAAATTGGCCATAGTGGGAATACTTACAGCACAGAAATTGGAATATGCTATACAAATCAGGACTTTTTATAATGTATGTTTTCCAGAGAGCTAATTGTTAAACATTTATTAGTACACCGCAGACTATAATTCATTCTCCATATAGATGCAAAAGTGATATTTAAAAAAAATATAAATTATCTTATGTCATCTTCCTTCTTTAAAGTCTATAGTGATGTCCAGTAAGATCCAAATTGCTTACTGGATCCTGTAGACCCTAGGAGTTTCTGACCTCAGCCTACCCCATACTCTTGTTTCTTCCACTATCCATCTCACTTACTCACTATAGTCCCACCACCCATGTCTGCTTTACATGTCCCAGGATACCAGGTTCATGGTCATTTCATGCTGGGCCTGATCTTTTGGATTTCTATGTAACTAAGTTGTGCTTGTTAGTTAGGTTTCAGGATAAAAATTAGTTCCTCAGAGAGCTCTTCCATGACCACTCTGTCTTAAGTTGTTTTATGATACTATGTTTTTTTCTTCTTCATAATACATACTGTATGAAATGTTATGTATTTATTTTCTTTCTCCTGTATCATAAAGTATGCTTTGTAGGGGCACCTGGGTGGCTCAATTGGTTAAGCGTCTGACTTCAGCTCAGGTCATGATCTCACGGTTCGTGGGTTTGAGCCCCGCATCGGGCTCTGTGCTGACAGCTCAGAGCCTGGAGCCTGCTTTGGATTCTGTATCTCCCTCTCTCACTGCCCCTCCCCTGCTCTGTCTCCCTCTGTCTCAAAAATAAATAAACATTAAAAAAAAAGTGTGCTTTGAGAAAAAAAAGGTCATGCTTTTTAGTTCCTCTTGCTGTGTTACCAGCACCGGGAAAAATGTATGGTTTGAAGTAGCAATTGAACACATTTGTTGAATTAACAATTGGATGAACCTATGTAGTTCACAACTACACAGTATAGTGTGTGGCATAACAATTTATTTGAATAAATGAATGGAAGGGTGAGTTGTTATATAAGTTAATTTAAGAACTTGTGATTGAAGTCTTATTTTTAATTTCATCCCATTCTCTGTGTATCTATCATAAGGCTCGAGAGGAGAAACCATACCTACCCACAGTGGTGAGAGGCTTGTAGTCTGAAGCTCAGGATATGCCTGTCAGTTTCCTGGAGGAAAATCTAAAGATATCCCCAGAACTTTAATTTGATGTTATTGACTCTAGAAATTGGTAGAGTCTGGGTTGTAGAGACTGACATGATCTATGCCTTTAAGTCTAGACTGTTTTGTTCCCCAAAACATTATTTTTAAGACCGCTCTTATAGTGTTGAAATGAGAGATGAGATATCAAAAAACAAAAACAAAAAACGAAACCTTAACTTATGAGAGTATTTATTATTATAAGCATTTAGAATCTCCATAAGATTTCTTTTACCATTTGGCTATTAATGATGAGTTTGATAAAAGCTAGAAATGACAGTCATATTAGGTTTTGGAATAAACGCACATATCCTATAAGATCTCCTATACAGAGGGTACACGAGAATCTAGGTGAATAGCTCTTGCCCATCACTCTAAGGTGGCTCCCTTATGATGGCCACTTCTGAACCTGGACCACTCACTATTTCCTGTACTGCTGACTCACTGTTCCTCTGTGAGGGGGCGCCCTTCTGACTTGCAACTTTAACTGGACCCATGCTGCCACCTGCCACCTTTAAACTGAAGAAAATAACCCCCCACACCCTCAGGGTACCCACTGTCCTTTTTGCCTAGGGATGATGAATGGTACCACTTCATTTCCACCAATTTTAATAGGGGAAGACCTTGGCATTGAGGTCATTGTTACTGGTATCATTTTCATTGTTTAGAAATCACAAGACAGAAGAAGAAGTATCTGCTTTGGGACAGATGGGCATTTTAATTCTTAATGCCCTACAGAAAGAAAACTTTGTGGGCTTTTCAGAAGTTTTCCCACTGATACAGACCAACTTTTCTAATTGGGATACCGATCAGATGGGATGTCTATTTGGCAAGACATTGGTATATAAAGCATGTTTATTTTGGTGGTGGGAGTCTGTCTGGTCACTCATTTCTCCCTAGCTGTATGCCTCTGAAATGAAAGTCATGCCAAGAGATTTAAATTTCTTAATCTCTAAAAGTTAATGCTTAATACTCAGTACTCAGTGCTCAATACTCAGTACTCATTTACACAGACATTGCTCATTAGGGAAGCTGGCATATATTAATTTAAAGATTTTTGAAGTTTAGTTATACTTGATACTTTTTTCCTGTATCTCTATGATTAAAGAGAACAGTTAGTATATGCTTAGATTCTATTTACTATACTGCCAGAAATCCTTTACATAGATTACCTCGCAATACATACCTTGCAATAACTCTATGCTATTTTTCCCATTTGCAGGTTGGAAACCCAAAACCAGAGTTTAGGTAAGTTGTCCCAAATCGTACAACTAGAAGTAGAGGTAGCTAGAATTTGAACTCAGAATTTGAATGGCAAGATTCAAAGCTACTGCTCCCTTTGCTAATGTCTATGCAAATCTGCCTCTCAAAAGTTGACCATTGTGCCAGTGAAAGTTGGAGGGCCAAACTGCAGACACTTACACTTCTGCGCTCGTGATACCCTGAATGTAATGGAGGTCACTTGTGCTTTCAGGAATCAAGAACACAGTGGAAAAAGCATTTGACTGAGAATGAAAAGAACTGTGATTTACTTCTGGTGTTTCTACTGAGTTACCTTCTGACCTGTAAAATCAGACAATAAGTTGTTAATGTGTGAAGTGAAAGGTTCGAACTGGAGCTGTGGTGTTCATACTCTGCTCCTAGATTCTGTAGAGGGGTAGCAGGGTTGGCTTCTGGGGTAAGGGAATGCCAAGGATGCAGAGTTTCTTCTTGGTGCTGGGAAGTGTTTCTACTTTAGTCTTATACCATGTTTTACCTTATGGAATTGGTTCAAAATATGTCTTGAGGAAGGCAGGATTCATTTTTGAAACCAGTTCCTCCCTGGCACTCCCTTACAGCAGTCTGGCCCTTTTCATTTGCCTGTTATTATTCTAATAATCTATCACCTTCCAGAGAGAGCTAAGGATGGTTTGAAAATAACATGAATTTCCTTGGACTTTTGGAGAGAGACAATGTACTTGCTTTCTTTTTTTTTCAATATATGAAATTTTTTGTCAAATTGCTTTCCATACAACACTCAGTGCTCATCCCAAAAGGTGCCCTTCCTCAATACCCATCACCCACCCTCCCCTCCCTCCCACCCCCCATCAACCCTCAGTTTGTTCTCAATTTTTAAGAGTCTCTTATGCTTTGGCTCTCTTCCACTCTAACCTCTTTTTCCTTCCCCTCCCCCATGGGTTTCTGTTAATATCCACATAAGAGTGAAACCATATGGTATCTGTCTTTCTCCGTATGGCTTATTTCACTTAGCACAACACTCTCCAGTTCCATCCACGTTGCTACAAAGGGCCATATTTCATTCTTTCTCATTGCCATGTAGTACTCCATTGTGTATATAGCCACAATTTCTTTATCCATTCATCAGTTGATGGACATTTAGGCTCTTTCCATAATTTGGCTATTGTTGGGAGTGCTGCTATAAACAATGGGGTACAAGTGCCCCTATGCATCAGTACTCCTGTATCCCTTGGGTAAATTCCTAGCAGTGCTATTGCTGGGTCATAGGGTAGGTCTATTTTAATTTTTTGAGGAACCTCCACACTGTTTTCCAGAGCGGCTGCACCAGTTTGCATTCCTACAAACAGTGCAAGAGGGTTCCCGTTTCTCCACATCCTCTCCAGCATCTATAGTCTCCTGATTTGTTCATTTTGGCCACTCTGACTGGCTTGAGGTGATATCTGACTGTGGTTTTGATTTGTATTTCCCTGATGAGGAGCGACGTTGAGCATCTTTTCATGTGCCTGTTGGCCATCCGGATGTCTTCTTTAGAGAAGTGTCTATTCATGTTTTCTGCCCATTTCTTCACTGGATTATTTGTTTTTCGGGTGTGGAGTTTGGTGAGCTCTTTATAGATTTTGGATACTAGCCCTTTGTCTGATATGTCATTTGCAAGTATCTTTTCCTTCCCACTCCGTTGGTTGCCTTTTAGTTTTGTTGGTTGTTTCCTTGGCAGTGCAGAAGCTTTTTATCTTCATAAGGTCCCAGTAGTTCATTTTTGCTTTTAATTCCCTTGCCTTTGGGGATGTGCCAAGTAAGAAATTGCTATGACTGAGGTCAGAGAGGTCTTTTCCTGTTTTCTCCTCTAGGGTTTTGGTGGTTTCCTGTCTCACATTCAGGTCCTTGATCCATTTTGAGTTTATTTTTGTGAATGGTGTGAGAAAGTGGTCTAGTTTCAACCTTCTGCATGTTGCTGTCCAGTTCTCCCAGCACCATTTGTTAAAGAGACTGTCTTTTTTCCATTGGATGTTCTTTCCTGCTTTGTCAAAGATTTGTTGGCCATACGTTTGCGGGTCTAGTTCTGGGGTTTCTATTCTATTCCATTGGTCTATGTGTCTGTTTTTGTGCCAATCCCATGCTGTCTTGATGATGACAGCTTTGTAGTAGAGGCTAAAGTCTGGGATTGTGATGCCTCCTGCTTTGGTCTTCTTCTTCAAAATGACTTTGGCTATTCGGGGCCTTTTGTGGTTCCATATGAATTTTAGGATTGCTTGTTCTAGTTTCGAGAAGAATGCTGGTGCAATTTTGATTGGGATTGCATTGAATGTGTAGATAGCTTTGGGTAGTATTGACATTTTGACAATATCTATTCTTCCAATCCATGAGCACGGAATGTTTTTCCATTTCTTTATATCTTCTTCAATTTCCTTCCTAAGCTTTCTATAGTTTTCAGCATACGGATCTTTTACATCTTTGGTTAGATTTATCCCTAGGTATTTTATGCTTCTTGGTGCAATTGTGAATGGGATCAGTTTCTTTATTTGTCTTTCTGTTGCTTCATCGTTAGTGTATAAGAATGCAACTGATTTCTGTACATTGATTTTGTATCCTGCAACTTGGCTGAATTCATGTATCAGTTCTAGCAGACTTTTGGTGGAGTCTATCGGATTTTCCATGTATAATATCATGTCATCTGCAAAAAGCGAAAGCTTGACTTCATCTTTGCCAATTTTGATGCTTTGATTTCCTTTTGTTGTCTGATTGCTAATGCTAGAACTTCCAACACGATGTTAAACAACAGCGGTGAGAGTGGACATCCCTGTCGTGTTCCTGATCTCAGGAAAAAAGCTCTCAGTTTTTCCCCGTTGAGGATGATGTTAGCTGTGGGCTTTTCATAAATGGCTTTTATGATGTTTAAGTATGTTCCTTCTATCCTGACTTTCTCAAGGGTTTTTATTAAGAAAGGGTGCTGGATTTTGTCAAAAGCCTTTTCTGCATCGATTGACAGGATCATATGGTTCTTCTCTTTTATTTTATTAATGTGATGTATCACGTTGATTGATTTGCGAATGTTGAACCAGCCCTGCAGCCCAGGAGTGAATCCCACTTGATCATGGTGAATAATTCTTTTTATATGCTGTTGAATTCGATTTGCTAGTATCTTATTGAGAATTTTTGCATCCATATTCATCCAGGATATTGGCCTGTAGTTCTCTTTTTTTACTGGGTCTCTGTCTGGTTTAGGAATCAAAGTAATACTGGCTTCATAGAATGAGTCTGGAAGTTTTCCTTTCCCTTCTATTTTTTGGACTAGCTTGAGAAGGATAGGTATTATCTCTGCTTTAAATGTCTGGTAGAACTCCCCAGGGAAGCCATCTGGTCCTGGACTCTTATTCGTTGGGAGATTTTTGATAACCGATTCAATTTCTTTGCTGGTTATGTGTTTGTTCAAGCTTTCTATTTCCTCCTGTTTGAGTTTTGGAAGTGTGTGGGTGTTTAGGAATTTGTCCATTTCTTCCAGGTTGTCCAGTTTGTTGGCATATAATTTTTCATAGTATTCCCTGATAACTGCTTGTATCTCTGAGGGATTGGTTGTAATAATTCCATTTTCATTCATGATTTTATCTATTTGGGTCATCTCCCTTTTCTTTTTGAGAAGCGTGGCTAGAGGTTTATCAATTTTGTTTATTTTTTCAAAAAACCAACTCTTGGTTTCGTTGATCTGCTCTACAGTTTTTTTAGATTCTATATTGTTTATTTCTGCTCTGATCTTTATTACTTCTCTTGTTCTGCTGGGTTTAGGCTGTCTTTGCTTCTGCTTTGTTCTGCTTCTGTTTCCTTTAGGTGTGCTGTTAGGTTTTGTATTTGGGATTTTTCTTGTTTCTTGAGATAGGCCTGGATTGCAATGTATTTTCCTCTCAGGACTCCCTTTGCTGCATCCCAAAGCATTTGGATTGTTGTATTTTCATTTTCATTTGTTTCCATATATTTTTTAACTTCTTCTCTAGTTGCCCGGTTGGCCAATTCATTCTTTAGGAGGGTGGTCTTCAACCGCCATGCTTTTGAGGTTTTCCAGACTTTTTCCTGTGTTTGATTTCAAGCTTCATAGCATTGTGGTCTGAAAGTATACATGGTATGATTTCAATTCTTGCATACTTATGAAGGGCTGTTTTGTGACCCAGTATGTGATCTATCTTGGAGAATGTTCCATGTGCACTCGAGAAGAAAGTATATTCTGTTGCTTTGGGATGCAGAGTTCTAAATAGATCTTTCAAGTCCATCTGATCCAATGTCTCATTCAGGGCCCTTGTTTCTTTATTGACCGTGTGTCTAGATGATCTATCCATTGCTGTAAGTGGAGTGTTAAAGTCCCCTGCAATTACCACATTCTCATCAATAAGGTTGCTTATGTTTGTGAGTAATTGTTTTATATATTTGGGGGCTCCCATATTCGGCGCATAGACATTTATAATTGTTAGCTCTTCTTGATGGATAGACCCTGTAATTATTATATAATGCCCTTCTTCATGTCTTGTTACAGCCTTTAATTTAAAGTCTAGTTTGTCTGATATAAGTATGGCTACTCCAGCTTTCTTTTGGCTTCCAGTAGCATGATAAATAGTTCTCCATCCCCTCACTCTCAATCTAAAGGTGTCCTCAGGTCTAAAATGAGTCTCTTGTAGACAGCAAATAGATGGATCTTGTTTTTGTATCCATTCTCATACTCTATGTCTTTTGGTTGGCGCATTTAGTCCATTTACATTCAGTGTTATTGTAGAAAGATACGGGTTTAGAGTCATTGTGATGTCCATAGGTTTTATGCTGGTAGCGATGTCTCTGGTACTTTGTCTCACAGGATCCCCCTTAGGATCTCTTGTAGGGCTGGTTTAGTGGTGACGAATTCCTTCAGTTTTTGTTTGTTTGGGAAGACCTTCATCTCTCCTTCTATTCTAAATGACCGACTTCTGGATAAAGGATTCTCGGCTGCATATTTTTTCTGTTCATCACATTGAAGATCTCCTGCCATTCCTTTCTGGCCTGCCAAGTTTCAGTAGAGAGATCGGTCACGAGTCTTATAAGTCTTCCTTTATATGTCAGAGCGCTTTTATCCCTAGCTGCTTTCAGAATTTTCTCTTTATCCTTGTATTTTGCCAGTTTCACTCTGATATGTCATGCAGAAGATGATTCAAGTTACATCTAAAGGGGGCTCTCTGTGCCTCTTGGTTTCAATGCCTTTTTTCTTCCCCAGATCAGGGAAGTTCTCAGCTATTATTTCTTCAAGTATACCTTCAACACCTTTCCCTCTCTCTTCCTCCTCTGGAATACCAATTATGCGTACATTATTTCTCTTTAGTGCATCACTTAGTTCTCTAATTTTCCCCTCATACTCCTGGATTTTTTTTATCTCTCGTTTTCTCAGCTTCTTTTTCCATAATTTTATCTTCTAGTTCACCTATTCTTCCTCTGCCTCTTCAATCCGAGCCGTGGTCATCTCCATTTTATTTTGCAGCTCATTAATAGCATTTTTTAGCTCCTCGTGACTGTTCCTTAGTCCCTTGATCTCTGTGGCAATAGATTCTCTGCCGTCCTTTATACTGTTTTCAAGCCCAGCGATTAATTTTATTACTATTATTCTAAATTCCCTTTCTGTTATATTGTTTAAGTCGTTTTTGATCAGTTCATTAGCTGTCGTTATTTCCTGGACATTTTTTTGAGGGGAATTCTTCCGTTTCGTCATTATGGGTAGTCCCTGGAGTGGTGTGCGACTGCGGGGCACATCCCGTGCTATCTTGAATAACTTGCGTTGGTGGGCGGGGCCACAGTCAGACCTGATGTCTGCCCCCAGCCCACCACTGGGGCCACAGTCAGACCAGTGTGTGCCTTCTCTTTCCCTCTCCTAGGGGCGGGATTCACTGTGGGGTGGCGTGGCCCGTCTGGGCTACTTGCACACTGCCAGGCTTGTGGTGCTGGGGATCTGGTGTATTAGCTGGGGTGGATCAGCAAGGTGCACAGGGGTGGGAGGGGTAGGCTCAGCTCGCTTTTCCTTTGGAGATCCACTTCAGGAGGGGCCGGGAGGGAGTCAGACCCACCGGAGGGATGGATCCGCAGAAGCGCAGCGTTGGGTGTTTGCGCGGTGCAAGCACGTTCCCTGACAGGAGCTGGTTCCCTTTGGGATTTTGGCTGGGGGGTGGGTGAGGGGAGATGGCGCTGGCGAGCGCCTTTGTTCCCCGCCAAGCTGAGCTATGTCGTCTGGGGCTCAACAACTCTCCCTCCCGTTGTCCTCCAGCCCTCCTGTTCTCTGAGCAGAGCTGTTAACTTATAACCTTCCAGATGTTAAGTCCCGCTTGCTGTCAGAACACACTCCGTCCGGCCCTTTGCTTTTGCAAGCCAGACTCGGGGGCTCTGCTTGGCCGGCAGGCTGCCCCTCTACCCCGGCTCCCTCCCACCAGTCCCTGTAGCGTGCACCGCCTCTCTGCCCTTCCTACCCTCTTCCGTGGGCCTCTTGTCTATGCTTGGCTCCAGAGAGTCCATTCTGCTAGTCTTCTGGTGGTTTTCTGGGTTATTTAGGCAGGTGTGGGTGGAATCTAAGTGATCCACAGGACGCAGTGAGCCCAGCATCCTCCTACGCCGCCATCTTCCCCCAAGTAACCTGTTCTTGCTTTCTTATTCAAACTTTGTGATGCTAATGATGAAACTTTAAGCCTAATGGGATTGGAATTTTGTTTTGTTTTTTCATAGCAACTAAGAAGTACCTTCCAAATTATAAAACATAAATGGTCACTTGTTCAAACTGTGCATATTCTAAATGTGTATGTACACACACAATGCCAGTAATAATCTTTAGCTGAGTCTTTTGCTATTTATTATTCATATTGAAGGGAATGTGCATGTGAATGCACACATGTGCATATACACTCACTTCTTTTTTTTCCACTTCCTGCGATCCTACCTCCCTCTTTCCATGATACTCAGCAGGTGAACCTACCCTAACTAGATTTAGGTACACATCACTTCGGTAACTATTCTAGGTTCTAAACAAAAGGCAAATAAAATATACAACACATATTTATTAGTACTCAATACTCTAGAGGCCATGGGGGTTTGCAGAGAAACACAAGACACCTATGTCCTCTAGGATCTTAGCACACATGAAACATTAGCAGGCAACATATAATTAACTGTTAAATTATCTGACACAGGCTGTTAAGTATAATGGGAATTTCAGAGAAGAGGAAGATAAATGAGAGCTAATGAAGTCAAATAAGGCTTTGGGGGAGGTGAAACTTGAACTGGATCTTTAAGGGTGGGCATCATTTCAGTTGACAGTAAGAATATGAGGAGGAAGTTCTTATTCTGGATCTATAGTGACTTTAATGACTTGATGTGCATCACAAAGGGTATAATTTGAAGAGCAACCAGGGAGCTCTTTTGTTGTATCACATATGAAAAATATCTTCCTATTAGATGTAATACCACATTTATCTCTCAACATATAAACATTTGGGGAGATTATAACACATTAAGATACGTTACCTTTTATTTATACCTTAGCTAAATACAGTTAACATAATTTCCTTCCAATGAAAATTGTGTAGACTGGGAAGGACTTGATGACACATGTCTCAGTGTCTCCTGTATCAGGGTCCACCAGGAGATTTGTTCTTATGTGCCAAGCCTCAGCAACAGGAAACAACTTGGTTCACTTAGATAAACTGTTTTTGTTTCCTTATGAGAAAGGGGAACCATAGGTATGACTAGTTTAGTAGTGATGGAAACTTTAGGCTGCTTTTTTCCCTTATAACTTTCTTGTAAGCCTTTACCTTGTATGCGTGTGTAACCCAAGCATCAGGCTCCTCTTACTCATGTCCAGGTTTGCCATCTTAATGTATGTACCAGTAAAGGGAGAAGTATTTCCATCATCCTCTGAGTCATTCAGGTGTTAGTTGCTTTTCCGCATCATTTCCTCCTCAGGATCAATTTTGAGACATGACTCCCATTGCAAAGACTGCTAGTTATCTGCTCTTTGTTTCGTCTTGTTCCTCAGTAGTAGAATCTTTGGTAGTTAGCGAGATATATATCTGTCTATAATAAAGATCACTTTCCCAGATTTCCTTGCTGGGAGTATACCCATGTGATGTGAGCAGTAGTGCATGCATCTTACATGCACTTCATAAGGAAGTGGGTACGCTCTTGTTTGTTGCTTCTCCTGTCTGTTAGGATATAAACGTATTATCAAAGTTTCTAGTTGCCATTGTGGACAATGAGATGACCCTGGGAATGTAGGTCATCTATGGAGGACAATAAGAAAATAGTACCAATCTGAAAAGATGAGTGTACAGAATAATGGAAAAGATGAATAAAGTGTGTTTGGGCAGTGCTTGCCACATAAAAACTATTCAATACATATTTGTTGATTTCAGTTTAGATTGAATTCTGACTTTTTTGGGGGAAGACCATGTGTTTGTATATGTGTGTGTTCTCACCCTTATTTATTAGATATCAGAAGAATATAGCATCAGAGCATCAGATTGTACTCAGAAGGAACCAGAGTTGGAAAGACCACATCCACCGAACTATACGAGTGTCCAGCCTGGGTTGCCATGGTAGAGGTTCCATGACATTGTACCGGATTAGATGGCTCAGATTTGGATAAATGTGTTGCAGAGGAATAGAAGATGGATCTTGTGAGAGACCAGCCTCTGATATTGGGAGAGATAAGTTAAGCTTCAAGTAATAAAGGCCCAAAATAACACAGAGCTTAAAAGAGACATTTTTGTTCTCTTTCATTTGAAGGTTTGTGTAGCTGCTTTTAAAGATCTGATGAGATATTTTAGAAAAGTTGCTGTCTTTCTCCTTGGTCTATGGGGAAATTGCAGGAGAGGTGTAATTCTTGCAGTTAAGTGTATTTTCTTGGATCTAACAATTAATTTAAAAATACGTTTTATAAACACACTTTCATAAGTGTCCTTAAATCATTGGTGGACTAAGTGGGGCATAACAATAAAAATAGTTAGAACTGAGAAACTGCAAGATTTAATGGGAGAGAGGGCAGGAAGAAGCCTTTCTGGAAGCTACAGTGTTAATACATATTCCAGGAGACTGAGTGCAGCACCCTGAGGGTAACAAGAAGGCACTGGCCTAGGTGTCAGGAGAGCAAGATACTGAGGGGACCAGGGCCCTTGGGTCAGCTCTGCCATCTCACTTTTGCTTCTCTTGATTCAGATTTTATTTTTATTAATGAGCATTACTGTAGTATAATATCTATGATAGATTTTTAACATTTACTGAGTGCCAGCATGGTACAGATATGCAGATATGTTCCAAAGGAAAGAAAAGGTTTTTAAAATCTCCTATTGTGAAGGTCAATTTATTTGTTTAGACTTAAGAAAAAATAGTAATGCATCCTATAACAAGCTTTCTCTGCAAATCAATGTGCAATGTGGGAGTTCTAGTGAGCATTTAAGGACTGAGAAAAATAATAAAAACAGGGAGAGAAAGCATAAACACAAAGCAGGTTCATCAGCTAATAGAAATCTTTGTGTTTACTTCGTCCCTCATGAAGAATAAGATAGGCCAACTCTGTTCTTCTATGCACAGTGAAGTACTGAGAATCTAATGCGAATTTCCTAATTTATTCCCTGTAATATAAAATGGGAACTAAGGATTGCCTGAAAGTGAAAAAGTATTGTGGGTGGAGATAAAGGAGGAATCTGCAATTCCCAAATGATGTGGCTGAGTGAAGGTGGCCTAGTTCAATTCCGTGTGGTTTATATGTATTTAAGGACTTTTTTCTTTTTAATATACATTGACCTCCTTTGTGATAGGTAAGGGTATCAGAAACCAACTGAAGCTAGATTAAGAAAAAAAAATGAGGGATATTATAAGAAAGCGGGGATAATGCATGAATATTAAAGGCAGGTATGAAGCCAGACTTCAGAAGCCAGGAGGCAGGAAAAGGAAAGCCATCAGGATCAGTGCAGAGCTCTGGGTTTTGACTGCTTCTCTCTTTACTTGTGCTCTGGTCTCTCCTTGTCCATCACATGGCAAAATAGGTCATCTCACAGCTCACATGTTTCTATGTTATAGTTCCATGAACTGTGGGTGGCTTCCTCATTGGCCAAATCAGGAATCTCAGGAGAGAGAAGCTGAGCAGTTTGAATCGATGTCCACCTTTGTCCCAGATAGCTATGGGCAGGGATGAGAGACATCAGGGTCATGTGGTAAAACAGAGCTGCCAGGAGCCTACCTCACTGTATTCATGGGAGTTATTTTCAGAGAACGTGATTTGGCCCATGGCCTAGGCAGGCACTGCATACGACAAAGTGCTGTGTTTATTTAGTGCTCAGCCCCAAAGAGACTGCTTAACTCCTGTATGTTGCTCTGAAACAAAATGGTAAATAAAAAGAGAAGGATTTTTCATTTACTTCCTTGTATTAACTTCATGTCTTACAAATTTTGCTATTCTAGGTCAGCATAAAGGAACAAAGTGAGCTCTTATTAATTTGGTATATTCACTTTGGAGGGTAAATTCTGAACTGCCCGATCTCTCCATGTTGTGAGGATTTCACTCTAGGTAAATTTAGAGCAGAGATAACTGAAGATAGACAGTTTATTTCATACATGTTTTTAAGCAGTAGGGCCTGTGATTCATGTGTTTATAACCCATCATTGATACCTAGGGACAGATTTAGAATCTCCCGTAGCAATTTCCCTGTCATCAAACAACTTCACAGACCATATTGAAAGAAAAAAGAAAATCGGCAGACAACATCTAGCCACTTTGCGGGTGTATTTACAAAGGGAATGCAATTATCAGCCTATATTTGTAGAATATATGCCTTGTGAAATAATTCCTCAGCAGTCTTTGGATTGCCTTTTGTTTGGTGCTGAGGCCTCAGAGTCAATCTCTATTGAGATTAGTAAAAATGAGGAAAGCAGCTGCAGAGCCAGGATTTATTTGCATACCTGATCACGTCAACTAAGTCTTCTAGAATCTAGAAGAATGGCACTTAGTTTAGCATGCATGGAGCCACCTTCTTTAAGCAAGCAGAGAGCAAATATCGAAGGAGACAGTGCTTAGTTTTCAGAGGCAAAAAAAAAAAAAAAAAATTAATCTCTTATTTTTGCTACTCACAGATCATTCCTGGATGTGAGACTCCCGGCTACTAAGACGGAAACCATTAACCAAGATTTTTTTTTTTTTTTTTTTTTTTTGATAGGGAGTGGTTTAAGTTAATTGCTCATGAGATGACCTAGATACTGTTGAGATAACCAGTTTAAATTGGGGCCAATTATTATGCATCAAGAAATATTAAGTAAGACACAGATTATCTCTCAACCCCAAATAACTGAAAAGATCCCCCCCACCAAAATCAACTTAGTAATTTCTAAAAATAATATGAATCTTTTGAAAATGATGAATTAGATGATATGAGTTTGTTTTAGAATAATACAAGAAGTTATTAGAGGGTTCGCATGAAATAAATCTTCATCCTACCACACCCTGCAACTAAGAGAGGCCACGTGATTTTTAAAACTTTTTAAATTTATTTTTGAACTGTGTATGATGTTTAAATATTTTTAAATTACTTTATGTACAAGAAGCTGTGCATATTTAATGTGTATGATTTGGGTTTGGAGGACTTGACTTTTTTTTTAGGCTAAAAGGAAGAGTATGATTGTTTTTGAAATATTATTTTTTGGATTTTTTGTTTAGTATTCAGTTAGTTTCTAATAAAAATGCATATGAAATGTTAAAAATTGCATAGAAGATAAGATTTTAATGGGTGAAATTACAGCAGAAATCTATTAGATTGACAACACACAAGGCAAAGAAAGGGTACAGACTCATTCAAGGTTAACAGTGTGGTGATGTCAGGAATGATTCTAAAGTTATTGTTTAGTGTGTATGTGTGTGTGTGTGTGTGTGGTGGTGGTGGTGGTGGTGGTGATGGTTGTAGGGGTATATATGTATTTTTCTTAACCTGAATGGCAAATAAGAATAGAAATCTTTTTCATATCTCTGACGTAATATCTTGACAATCTTGATATTCTGAATCAGAGCAACAAAATAGCATGCTTTTATTTATTTGATTTATTCTCTTTGGAGACTAAATTTATGGTATGACATTTATTGTCATATTTTAGTAAGATGTTTTTGTACGAGGTATTCGGAAACCTCTATTTTCTAAGACAGGGAGAGCTGTTAAAGAATGACTAAACCAATTTTATGTATTTCAGAATCTATTTTTACTTTGAAATTTCTGACATAATATTTTCTAGTCTCTTTTCCCCTCTCTTTTACATAGTACACTTCATTTCCTTCAATTCATGATTATTAAGAACCCTATATAACTCAAATGAACAAATGTCTGGCTTAAAATGTGGTGGAGAATTCCTGTCTTATCTTGACTTTACACATATTATGCATATCCTGTCATCAGGGAATGATTTCATCGTTTTGGTTGCCTCCAAAGCTTACAATACTCTTATACCCAAATGTTTTGTTGGCTGAGCATGATCCCTGGATGGAGAATGGTTGTGTTCTAATTCCAGATATTGATTGACCATGTGTTACTTTGGGAAGAACAGCCGACTTATTTTCCTTAGCAGGATAATGAGAAAATTACTGACCTCCTCTCAAGAGAGGTTTGGCAAATGGAGAATTACAAAATGCTTTGCATCAGAAGTGCTAAATATTCTTCTAAGTGCTTTCATTTTTCTTGGCATAGCAGTGTTCATTTGTGGACTGTTTTATGGGAAGACTTTCACCAAGGAGCACATATGTCTTTGCTTTGGCCACTACAAACGTCTGTACATTTGAGAGGACCTGACCAAATAGGGAATTCTAGAACTACAAAAATGCCCTGACAGAATCTAACCATGTGCTTATTAAGGAGGACACTAAGAGCTCCCATGCCATATTTTCCAGATGGATTCACTGTAATACCTGCAACTTAGCCAATCTGAATCTTTGCCTACTCACTTTTAGACAGTCTCCTAATTGGGTCATTACTGGGAAAGGTAGGAAACGGTGTAACTGAGATCATATGGGACTCCTAGCACAGTGAAGGGAATTGCAGTACTGCTGGACGCATGGCAGTCCAAAACAACCAGGGCTGTTCCAGTATTGGCAAACACTTTAAAGATAAAATAAATGGGGGATCAACCAACATTTCATTTGTCATTGTCTCAATAGCCCAAGGCAGAGCTCTGTTTTGCCAGCCACACTATCAAATGGGAACTCGTGGTTCAATTGCATTTGTTTTCTTGACAGTGCAGTTGGTTGTAAGGCCAGCTGCAGCTCACTTGCCCTTGGCTAACTGCTTTTCTCTGGTGCATCTTCACAGCCATTTGCTCATAACATAAGGTCTCCAAGCACACTGGGGTTTGTGTTGGTTGGGATAGCATTTAGTTGCACTAGAATCGAAGACCTGCAGGGGCCCCCAGGTTTGACTGAGCAGAAGTCATTCTGAAGAGATAGCTGCCTACCATCTTTTAAAACACATGCACACACACAAGAAAATGAAAGAATTGTCATACGCCTCAAAGTTTAGTGAAGGATAGAGCTGTTAGTATACTTAGCATCCCCTCCCTCACTGTCACACTGTAAATAACTAAGTTCTGGCCTTAGTTCTAAGACAAGGTATATAATCTTAGACAAATCATCATCTCTGTGAGGCAGGATCCTATGAATAAAACAAAAATTATAATCTCTCCTCTGATCCACACTGATCTCAGATATTTCTGAGATTTGATTAGAACTTAATATACTGTACATGTTTGTATGGAACAAGGAATTGACTAAGTTGATAACTGTTGAAGTTGGGTGGTAGGTACATGGAAGTTCATTATGATATTTTCCACATGTATTTGAAGTATTCTATAATAAAGCTTTTAAAATATAGTAAGTGAGGGGCACTTGGGTGGCTCAGTTGGTTAAAGCATCTGACTTTGGCTCAGGTTATGATCTTTCTTTGAGTTTGAGCCCCACATTGGGCTCTTTGCTGTCAGCTCAGAGCCCTCTTTGGATCGTTTCTATTTGTCTCTCTCACTCTCTCAAAAATAAATAAACATTAAAAAAAAAACTTAAAAAAATATAGTAAGTGAAAATAAAAACTGGCTCTGCCTCTTTCTAAGCAGAGTTATAGGTGAGACTCACAGAAGATAATGTGTAAAAGTGTTTTGTGAATAGTAAACGACAAGAGCAAGTATATATTTTTTTAATTAATTAATTTATTTTTTTTATTTATATATGAAATTTATTGTCAAATTGGTTTCCATACAACACCCAGTAAGAGCAAGTATATTTTTAAAAATATATATCTCCAGGGTATCCACATCAGACTTACCCAACTGTATTGAAAATACAGTTGCAGAGTTCCACAGACATATGGAATCAGATATGATGGCAGTGTATCCCAGAGGACTCTCCATTTTTTTAATACTTTTTTTTATTTACACCCAAATTAGTTAGCATATAGTGCAACAATGATTTCAGATTTCAGATTTCAGATTCATAGATTCCTTAATGCCCCTTATCCATTTAGCCCCCCCCCCCCCCACAGCCCCTCCAGTAACCCTTTGTTTATTCTCCATATTTGAGTGTCTTATGTTTTGTCCCCTCCCTGTTTTTATATTATTTTTGCTTCCCTTCCCTTATGTTCATCTGTTTTGTGGAGGACTCCCCATTTTTAAGTAGCCCTTCATACCTCTCATTTCAGAGGATGTTTCTACATTATTGAATTTAAAAAGTATGTATTCCATAAGTCCTTGTTAACATTATTCAGGTCTTTGAGTGATCAGGAAATTGCTTCTAGGGAGTTGAAGACCTGTTATCTATGAAGCTTGGAGTCTCTAGGCTAACCCTCCCCGCCCCCAATCTATTATTTGAACCCTGATTCCTGACTGTTGATTAAGTCTCAAGTTCATGGTCTCTGCTGTCTCTGCCATGGTCCCATTTGGTTATCAAACTTTATGCAGGATTTATTCAAAATATGCTGGGCCCTCTTGCTTATAGATCATAATCTTTGGCCTCAATCTTGCCATCATATGATTGTATGTAGATTTTAATCTGCCCGACAACACCTTTTACCCAAACACTGCCCAGGCACCCTCTGGGTTAATTCATTCAGTTCTCAACTGTTGAACACCTTTTATGTGATAGCAGTCCTCTAGGTGCTAGCAAACATTAAACATAAAATTCCTTTCCTCATGGAATTCGCATTGTAGATTTGAAGATTTTATCTTTGAGCAAATAGGTCAGATGATACAATTCAGATAGTGGTAAGTGCCAAGAATAAAATTACTGGGGAAAGAGGGTTTTAGAGAGGGTTTTAGAGTTACAGTTGTCATTCTCTGAGAATGAAGTATTTAAACAGAGACCTAAGATGAGAAAGAGAAGGTGGTAGAATTGGTGGAAGAGCTGAAACAGTAAGTGCAAAGGCCCTGAGGCAGGAGTGAATTTAGTTTCAAGTATAATAGCAAGGAGGCCACCATGGCTGCATTTTAATGATGAAGGATCAAAGTGGAAAGTGATGAGGCTGGAGGGAGAGGGCCAGGGGCTAGATCCTGTAAGGATTTGGAGGATGTGATAAAGATTTTGGATTTTATTTTTTTATTTTTATTTTTTTAAAGTTTATTTTTATTTTTGAGAGAGAGAGAGAGGAGAGAAAGGCAGAGAGAAAGAAACGTGGAGCCCATTGAAGAGCTCAATCTGTCACCTGCAACCTGAGCCAATATCAAGAGTCAAACACCTAACTGACTGAGCCACCCAGGCACCCAAGATTTTGGATTTTAAAAACTGGTTATGGCTACTGATCATGTTTCCATCAGTCTAATCAAGTATTGCCATATCATCTAAAGCCTGATAACCCTGCAGAAGGTGTGGCTTATTCCATAGTTCCCTGTAGTGCTCAAAGGAACAACATTAAAAATATGTAAATTGTTTATAATTTTCTATAATTCATACTCAGAAAAAAATAGAGAAAACCTGCTCCTTCATGTTCTCCATTACAGACTGATACCTACTTTTCCCTGAACATAATCCTTACAACTGCCAGGAAACTACCTGGAGAAATGTTCCCTTCACCCACAAGTGCACAAGCATGCAGCTACCAGATTGGGCCACTAGATGGTGGCTTATATCAGTACCGTGGAACTATGCGGTTTCTATTTGACAAAGGAATCAAAGAATAAGTATTTTAAAGACAAACAAAATAGATGTGCATTTAAAATTTCTTTGGATGAAACGATTAGAGAAAGAAAGAAAACATAACATCCTGCAGCCTGCTTTTTGTTCAGTTTACCTTTTTCCTTGGGAGGATTTTTAGCTTCTTGGAGAATGGTCTTGTGACATGGAATACTCATATCCTCATGACCCCACTGGTCTTGGCTATGACTATGGAATAAGTTCCCCCTACTCCTCATTCACCTTGCTGCTCATTTGGGGTTCCCTGGAAATTTTTTTTCTTGCTGTCTTATATTTTCCTAGATGATTTCATTCACTCCCCTGGCTTCCATCATGAAATATTTATGTGAATGATGGCTACAGTTAATATTTTTAGCTGGTATTCTCCAGATCCCCAGACCTATAATTCCAACTGCTCTTAAATGGCAGGTAGATGGTCTTAGGTACTTCATACTCGATGAACTTTTAACCAAATTCGTATTATTTTTTCTTTACGACTTCCTTTCCCGGAAATGCTTTTCTTCCTATCTCAGTTAATGGTGTTGCAACTTAATCAGTTGTCTTAGAGAGAAATCTGTGAGTTATTGATTTCTGCCTCCTGCTCACTCCCCATATTCACTTTGCCTTGTGGAACTGTTGATTTTATCTCTGAAATGCCTTGCAAGTACATTTATTCTTTTTATTTTCTCACCTCTGTCATTGTTTCTATTCATGTAATAAATCCTTAACCAAATCTGTTTTCTATTTTACAGTCCAAACATTGTCCACACAATCTTCAGAAGAATCTTACCCAAACTAAGGTTTGAACTAGTCACTTCTTTGCTTTAAATTATTTTCCTCAGATAATACAGTCCAAACCCCATATTATTCTGCTGTTCAAATCTTTCAAGTAATGGCTCCACTCACCTTCCCAGCCTCTTTCTGGCCTCTCCGTCCCACACAGCCATGTTGAGTATTTGGAGGCCCTGGTTGTGCCATTGACTTTCATGACTGTGTCCCTTTCTTTGCACATGTTTTTTGTCCTGAAACTCCTGTCTCCTCCCTGTTGGCTTTCCGTTTTCCATCTTCCCTGCAAAGTCTAGTATGGCTTAGCCCTTCATTCCATAAAATTCTCCTCCATGATCCCATGATCCTCGTACACATTAACTGTACTGTTTGTCCAGAGGTAGTATACTTATTAATTTATATATCTGCATCCTGCCACTGAACTGAGACTTGCTTTCCAGCAGAAAGTGGAAAGATTTGCCAGCAGAAAGATTTTCAGCAGAAAGATTTGCCATCTTTGTGTCTCTAGCATTTCCATAAGTCTGGAAATGCCTTAGATGATCAATAACTCTTGTTTTAATGAATGGAAAAAATGAAAAAAAATCTGATTACCTCTGCATCTTTCCCAGCAGGCAGGAAAGGCCTTCCCCTGTTCCTTTTTCTCTTGCACTTGTACTCATGGATATTTTACATGAGAAAAAAAGGTTTGAAATAGATATCTGGAGACATGATCTTCCAGACACAGAAAGCAGACCATCTTGGAAGGGAAGCTTTAGGAACTGGAGAAGAGATGGCAGCAGGGGCCATAGTTGGAATCACCAAAGCCAAGATGCTGGAAGCAGCCTCCACATGCCACACGCTTGTCTCCATCTCTTACTGCACACACAATGGTGGCGCTGATGGAGGATGAACCTTATGAATTGATCTGTTAGGAGATTATGTGCAATCAGGAAACCTGACTATATTGTTCATTTCTCTCTTCTCAAGGATTGGCACTCTGCTTGGCATAGAACAGGTGCCCATTAAGTGACTGAATCCTCACTGATTATTTTCTTACAGGCAGACTGCAATCTTCAGTTGATACAATATCTGGAAGTGTTCATAACTTTGAGGTTAAAAGGTGCCAATATAAGTGACTGTATCAAGGTGTCTGTGATGACTGAGAGGAACTAACAAGCTGACTTTGCTTCATTAGATCATTTGAATGTCTTTGGATAGACATCTATGCATTACATGTATGGTTTCCCTTCAAATGTATTACTCAGTCTAGATGCTTATTGTGTTTATTGGTTCAAATGAAATAAACAGGAAAGTAAGAAGTTAAAAAAGGTAAAAACTTCTGTCTTTATGGCAGAAAAAAATATTTCTGCCTCTAGCCATTCAGGTACATTTATTTGGTAAGAGGTAAAAGAAATACATGAATTTCATTCATATTTATATTTTATTAAAACAAATTTCAGGGGCGCCTGGCTGACAGTTGGTGGAGCATGGAACTCCTGATTTTGGGGTTGTAAGTTTGAGTCCCACCTTGGGTGTAGAGATTACTTAATAAAATCTTTAAAAAAAAAACAAAGAAACTGCAAGCTCTTTAATTCTGATAGACATTGTTTATGGGGCTTAAATATATATTTTTTAAATGTGACACATCTCTACTACCCAGAGATCCCAGTTGTGATTGAGGTGTCTTTGGACAGGAAGTTATCTGAATCATTATGTGTCACCCCTGTGCTACCCCTGGGACTTCTGGGAAGAGTATAGTTATACTGCTCACTGCTAGCAATTCCCTATCTAGCTGTGCTTTTTTTGTAGACCCTATCTCAGAGTGTCAATAAGAAGAGTAACCACTTATGTTTGCATAACGCTTTATATTGTTCGAAGCGTTATGTACACTTTTACTCCTTTGATCCTCATAAAAAGAAATTGAGCAGTACTGATGGACCTACTCTGCAGGTGAGGAGACTGAGGCATAGAGATATTTTTAAAGCAAGTACATACCAATAACAATGTTAGCAATAGAATTAATTAGGTTCAGATTTTAGTTTTCAGATGTCCCATCTCTTTTTTAACCACACCATTTGCTCAGTTGTGCTCACATCAATTTATTAGAAGAGGTGGCTGTTGGGTTGAGAGCTACCTTTATTTAGCACACCTGGAAATGGCACCCTAATAACAATATCCCTGCTAATAACCTTTTCCTTATTCATGAGATAGAGAAGCTCTTATAATTATTTGCCAGTGTCTGCTCTGTACTCCAGACCCCTGACAATGAGCACATGGGCACGGATGTTACTATTCTCGGGCAGAGCATTAATAATTAGATATTACTTGGGGAAAAGGGCAATACTTCATCAAAAGACAAAGTGCTAGCTTTGATATCTTTTTGTGCAGTTGCTGGAACACTCCTAATACCTACTTCTAATCTAAAGATTAGCTGGCGGCTTTGCCCTTTTTCTTGTGAAATATCTGTTCTTAGGGGAAACCAGTATCAACACATATTGAGAATTTTTATGTCTTATTAAAGGTTGTTCTGTGATATTTGTAGGATCCTCCAGCACCTACCACATTATTATCAGGCAAATTCTAAATTTACTCAGAGAGAAATAATGTTATGAAAAGAATTGTTCAAAATCATAAGGGATTGCACTATGGGGTGAACACCTTTGCCATTGAAAAAGTCTCCGATGATTCACTTTTTTATTGCTTTGAAGTGGCTCGTAGTGGACCTTGCCTCGGAACTGGAATTTTAAGAAGAAAGCTTTAATGTCACCATTGCGATATTTCCAGAGGAGACAGGGCATGGCTCAGCTACCATCAGAAGACTGGGTAACAGAACATACAGCTCTCATTTGGGGCAGACAGAGAGATGCATGTCATTGCAAGTACTTGGGACTCTTTGTTCTTATACAAAAACAAGAAAAAAACATTCCACACTACTGCACAGGTTCTGAGACAACATGTTAGATGAGGTAAACAGTACTGGGTGGTGTAAAGGATGAAGAGGGGAGGAGATGGGTGGCCTGTGAATACCAACATGTCCAGGGGAGTTGGGGTGGCTTCCAGGAAGTTGTCGAAAGAGTGAATCAGGGAGGTCTGCCTAGGGTAGGAGGCTCAGCCACTAAGGTTGCAATCCAGGGATCAGGCTCCGTCCCTGGGGGGACATCCTAGAGGCTGGAGTCTACACAGACGTTAAGGTAGGGACTTGATCCTAGGATAAGGGTTGAAGCTTAGATGTCAGAACTGGGCCAAAATTCTTGGGAATGAGGCAGGAGTCCAGCTGACACTACGAAGAACAAGAAGAAAGAATAGATTAGTAACCTCCCTTTCCCCTTGCATTCTGTGAGACCTTGCCCAGGCCACTCATTCCCACTGCACTCCCATCTTTTCTCATGTTACATGGCAATGATAATACAGTTGACTTCATAAGTTGTGAGAAATCCATGAGTGCATATTATAAAATGCCATACAGGGGCACATGGGTGGCTCAGTTGGTTAAACGTCCAACTCTTGATTTTGGCTCAGGTCATGATCTCACAGTTGTGAGATCAAGCCCTGTGTTGGGCTCGCCACTGAGTGTGGAGCCTGCTTAAGATTCTCTCTCTCTTGCTCCCTCTGCCCCTTCCCTGCTTGCGCACATTCACACTCTATTTAAAAAAAAAAAAAGTGCCATACAAATAGTTACTGTTTGTAAGTTCATCATATGAATAGTGAGCATTTACCTTTCAAGTACTGTACCTTTATGATTGATAAGTTTTTTTAAAACATTTTTTTAATGTTTATTTTTGAGAGAGACAGAGCGTGAGTGGGGGAGGGACAGAGAGAGAGGGAGACACAGAATCCAATGCAGGCTCCAGGCTCTGAGCTGTCAGCACAGAGCCCAATATGGGGCTTGAACTCATGAACCATGAAATCATAACCTGAGCCAAAGTCGGACGCTCAACTGACTGAGCCACCCAGGTGCCCCAATAATATATATATATATATATATATATATATATATATATATATATATATATTTTTTTTTTTTTTTTTTTTTTTTTTTTTTTTTAAATAAACCTCATCAGACTGTCCTGGTGCTGTCTTGCCAGCAGTGATCCTTTCTCTTCCTCCCTATCTCTGATTTGGATTCTCTATCTAGCCATATTTTCTGTGGCCACTCTGAATTAACACCTCTTTCTGTCTTATTGGTCCCTTGGATGCCCATGTTGTGTGTGCACTTCCATGCTGTCGTGGGACAGTCCAAAATTGTCAGTCTAGGAGTTGCTGAAGAAAGTGCCTCACCTCACTTAGGCTCATTGGATTGCTCCCATATGGAGCTTAATGAAAGTTACTGGAGATGCAGTCGCCGGCCCCCAGCCCCATCCCCTTCAGCGTGTTTGTGAATGTAGGGGACAGGATTTAGCAGTAGTTTAAGAAACCAATGCCTAATGCTTAGAAAATGGAAGGACCCCAGGACAGAGAGTTTTAGGTTATTATTGCAGCTCAGGCATAATTTGATCTACAAGGCAATGCAAGGAAGTAACAGAACGACCTCATTGTGAATGAAAATTTTAATGCAGAGGCAATAACTCTCCAAACAGGACACACATTAAGATGGAAGATCTGCAGTCTGAGATAGAGGATCTGAAGGGGAACTGTAAGCACTGATCAGGAATGTTCATCTTCTTCCATCAGTATTCTTACACAGGAATATCCAAAGATTATTTTTGGATAGAGAGAGTACAGGCAAGGGTGACATCAGCAAAGATGTGAGCTGAACATCAAGGGCTGCCTCTCTGAAGGAGGTACAACAGATCTTGGAGACAGACTCAAGCAGCTTCCTTGGGGACTGACCCAAGGAGATACTTGTGGGACATTTAAAGACATAGGGGGGCGCCTGGGTGGCGCAGTCGGTTGGGCGTCCGACTTCAGCCAGGTCACCATCTCGCGGTCCGTGAGTTCGAGCCCCGCGTCAGGCTCTGGGCTGATGGCTCAGAGCCTGGAGCCTGTTTCTGATTCTGTGTCTCCCTCTCTCTCTGCCCCTCCCCCGTTCATGCTCTGTCTCTCTCTGTCCCAAAATAAATAAATGTTGAAGACATAGGAACATTGTGGGCTTTTGGCTACTCCTCATTTTGATGTTTGTCAGTTACTTTTTCTGTTAAAACTGTTTTTTTTTTCTTTTTTTCTTTCTGGAAATGTGCTTGCATAGTCTACTTGGTTGGTATTTATTTGACTATCTAAAGAAGAGGTTTTCGTAGGTCTTTGAACGTGGGTTTAAGGCAAGAGAAATATGACAGACTAAAGCAATGTACATTTTCATTGTTGTTATTATTTTTGTTTTTCATTTTTCCCCCAATATCAACTCTAACACTAGGCTTGTATGTGTTAATCGTAGTTTGGTTTTTGTGTATCTGCTAAGTTAAACAAAAGTGCTGATTGCCCAATAGGGATGAATTGCTGTGTTATGTGTTACCAGGAACTTCAAAAAACCCCAAAAAGATATATTTTTCTCATTCAAAGTGGGGGAACAAAACATGAGCAATGATACATTACAAAAAATAAAAAAGAAATAAATATAGACAATTACATAATGAAAAAGTTTCATTTTACCTCTTTCCTTCCCTTATTTATGTTTTGTTTGAATTTCCTGTCAAAACGCATACACACATACACACAAAGAGTCACTCAGAAAAGTTCCAGTAATTACGGGCAAAGGAAAACAATAAAACTCTAAGAAGCTAGCTTTAATATTAATAGATCTCTCATAAGGTAGTGAATAATTAATTCTAAAAGTAGTAAGATAGAGTCATAATGTCAGATGGAATAGAAGAGGGTGAATATTGGGCTAAAATATTTTAGTACCATTTTATAGAAGAGGAAGAATTTAAACTGGGTATTAAATAATGGATAGAATTTGGTTAAGAGAAAGGAAGTGAAGACACCATGAACAAAAGTGTGGAGAAAGAAAAGGCCAATAGATAAGGAGGGACAGAATGGAGATTAATATTTGGAAATGAAATTGAAAAAGTGTGAGGTGTACTTTTGGAGGGTCATAATACCAGGTTAGGAATTAGGATATGGCTTTTCTGAAACCCAAACCCAAACCCAAACCCAAACCCAAACCTAAACCTAAACCCAAACCCAAACCAAAACCAAAACCAGAACAAAGATTTATGAACATAAGCCCCTTATTGCCATTAAATTTTTTTTCTATAACATCTGAGTATAAGTTCATTTTCACCCATGTAAAGATGCTCATGCTGATTACTGCTATGATAACAGCATCAATGGCTACCACCCATGTTGAAAAATACTTAGAATAGTTATTTTCTCATTTATGCAGTGAGCTACGGCCATCTTAAAATATGGGTGGATGTTGACCAAATGTGTTTTGAGATGTTCTCAGACACATGCCTAATGCTAGTTAGCACATTCTAGTCCGCAATGTCATATGGTATGGTCCATTTAATAATCGGAAAGCAATAATGCCAGATAAATTTCAAAAATGCTTTCAAATATTAATGTAATTTTGAAGATGAACAGACTTCACAGTAGCATTCCAGTTTGTGTCCTAGTTGATGAGTCTTGCAAGCTCTTAAAAGAAAATATTCAACCCAAGGCAACTGACAGAATGGGAGAAGATATTTGCAAATGACACATCAGATAAAGGGTTAGTATCCAAAATGTATAAAGAACTTACCAAACTCAACACCCAAAAAACAATTAAACCAGTGAATAAATGGGCAAAAGAAATGAATAGACATTTCTCCAAAGAAGACATCCAGATGGCTAACAGACACATGAAAAAATGCTCAACATCACTCATCATCAGGGAAATACAAATCAAAACCACAATGAGATACCACCTTATACCTGTCAGAATGGCTAACATTAACAACTCAGGCAACAACAGATGTTGGCGAGGCTGTAGAGAAAGAGGATCTTTTTTGCATTGTTGGTGGGAATGCAAGCTGTGTAGCCACTCTGGAAAACAGTATGGAGGTTCCTCAAAAAACTAAAAATAGAACTACCCTACAACCCAGCAATTGCACTACTAGGCATTTATCCAAGGGATACAGGTGTGCTGTTTCGAAGGGACACATGCACCCCCATGTTTATAGCAGCACTATCAACAATAGCCAAAGTATGGAAAGAGTCCAAAGGTCCACTGATGGATGAATGGATAAAGGAGATGTGGTATATGTATACAATGGAGTATTACTTGGCAATCAAAAAAGAATGAAATCTTGCCATTTGCAACTATGTGGATGGAACTAGAGGGTATTATGCTAAGAAAAATTAGAGAAGGACAAACATGTCTTCACTCATATGAGGACTTTAAGACACAGAACAGATGAACATAAGGGAAGGTAAACAAAAATAATATAAAAACAGGGAGGGGGACAAAACAGAAGAGACTTTTAAATACGGAGAACAAATAGGGTTACTGGAGGGCTGGTGGGAAGGGGGATGGGCTAAATGGGTAAGGAGAATTAAGGAATCTGCTGCTTAAATCATTGTTGCACTATATGCTAACTAATTTCGATGTAAATTAAAAAATAAAATAAAATAAAATAAAATAAAATAAAACAAAGCAAAGAAACAAACAAAAAGAAAATATTTAACCTAATTAATACCTGAGGTTGAGTAAGGGAAACTTCTGAATTGTTCTACCTTCAATATTATTATTTGTATTACATATATTAATATAATACATTTCATATTACATTTATTTATATATTTAACAAAAAGACTATCTTCTTTTATGATTATTAAATTAAAAAAAATTTTTTTCAACGTTTATTTATTTATTTGGGACAGAGAGAGACAGAGCATGAACGGGGGAGGGGCAGAGAGAGAGGGAGACACAGAATCGGAAACAGGCTCCAGGCTCTGAGCCATCAGCCCAGAGCCCGACGCGGGGCTCGAACTCACGGACCGCGAGATCGTGACCTGGCTGAAGTCGGACGCTTAACCGACTGCGCCACCCAGGCGCCCCTATGATTATTAAATTAAATTACCTTGGCCTATGGGTATTAGCTAGGGAACTGGTTCTGTAATACTAGAATTCAACACTTGTTTCTGATTTATACCTATTATCAAAAGTGAAATCTATATTTGTACCCTTACAATATACATTTATAAAATGTCATTTACAAATAAATCTGTTCCCACTATATGGCAAGCAAACCAAGACAAAAAGACAAGGTAGTGGGTGGAACAATTCTTTACCTCAACATAATGTGTCAGGAAATCTGGGTCACAGGAATTTATAACTCGTATAGATCTCATAGTTTACCATGGCCATAATCTAAAGTTTAAATAAAGAAAAAGTGGCTCAGAAAGGTGAAGTGTCTAGTTTAAGGTCAAAAGCTGGTAAATTCAAAACTAGTGTCTTAGTCCACTTGGACTGCTATAACAAAATATCACAGACTAGACAACAGAAATTCATTTCTCACAGTTGTGGAGGCTGGAAGTCCAAGATCAGGGTGCCAGCATGGTTGGGTAAGAGTCTCTTCTGGGTCACAGTCTTCTTGTATTTTCACATGGTTGAAGAAGGAAGGGATCTCTCTAGGGCCTCTTTAAAAATACACTAAGCCCATTCATGAGGACTCTGCCCTCATGACTTAATAACTTCCCAAAGGCCCCACTTCCTCACATCATCACATTGGGCATTAGAGATACCCAACATATGGAATTTAGGGGGAACAACATTCAACATGTAGCAAGTAGGAAATAGAATCCATGTCTTTTGACTGTTAACCCTGTTGTTGTCTTTATGTCTTACCATGCTGGCTTTCTTTCCCATCTTGAAAATATTTGAGAATCTCTTGTCTAGTACACTGAAGAGCCAGATGTGGAAGTGAGGAACATAATCAGAAGTATGGAAACTTCATTGGCAGATGGATTTAGAAAAATTTGTGAAAACTATTAAATCTTGCACTTTAAGGGCAGATTTTTAGATTGTTATATTGAGAGATAGTTAATTAACCACAAAGTGACTAAGCTGTTGCTATACAGATTTCATTAGTTTATAGTCAGAAGGTGAAAGTCCTTTTAGGAAAATATGATGTTGATTGTTACCATTTACACGTAGAAATCAAAATTATCGCAATTCAAAGTATGAACAACTCTAAATCCTTATAGTAAAATCTTTTAAATATTGTTTATAACTTGGCAATAGCAAAAACTTCAAAATGTCTTCTTATTAGATTATAGAGTATTTTCTTCTTCCAGACGTAACTTCTACAGAGATATCAACACTGCATGATTACGAATATTTAGATATAAAGAAACACTCTGCAAAGCCAACATCACAATTATGTTTTAAAACCATGTCCCTTTTACTGCTCTTAAATGAATTGTAAATGTTTAATTGTAGCTTACACAAAATGACTCTGTTGAAAGCAGCATGTAATCAAGTACTAAAATGCTTCCCCTCTTGTAATGCACAGCGGTGCCTCAAATAAAAAGATCCCCTGAGAATAGAGTTGGTCTTGGAATTGGCCACACCAGTGTTGGGTTAGAAACGGTGATGGATGAAAAGGAGGAAGCAGCAGAATAGTTGCATGTAAAGATATGTATTTGTGTATGTGTGTGTGTATATGTGTGTGTGGGGGGGTTGTGGTGCTAAAGCTTGAGCAAACATAAGACGGGGACTATTGTCCCTTCTACTCCCTTCTACTCCATGGGTTCTGTTACCCTGAAATGGAGGAGCTGCCTGTCCCTTTGGCCACTGGCAGCTGTAGATTCTGGGCTACTGGGCCAAAAAAGTCAACTCAGTATAGAAACGACTCTTCAAGGCAAGACAAGTGTTGTAAGCCAACTTGTCTGGAGGGGAATAAATAATAATAACAGCTACTCCTTTTGAGCACACATTTTGTGCCAGGCAGTATATGATAAGGTTATTTATGCTTACCAACAAACGTATGTGGATGTTACTTCACATTTTCTTATAAAGTTAGAAAAATTCATTGAGGCTAAATGAGTTTTCCAAGCCCATGAAACTATGAAATAAGTAAACTGGAAATCCATCCTAGGTCTGTATGGTTTGAGAACTCTTGTTTTTTTTTTTTTCTCTTTTCTATGTACTATATGGTGTTGTGATCTAGACTACATTATTAAGCTGCCATATTATTTTTACTTTTAGCAATTATCTGAAAAGGAAGGGTGTCCTTGGAATATGATCTTTCATCATATTGAAGCTTAGTCAGATTCACCATTGGCACAGCTATAACCTTCCCCTAAAACCAAAGACCTTGGTAAGTTGACTATGATCCTTTATGCCTTGTGCACTTAGAAAGCTAATCTTCTTGTCCTAAGAGTCTTTTAAAAGATGCTCAACATCACTCATGATTAGAGAAATACAAATCAAAACCACAATGAAATACCACCTCACACCTGTCAGGCTAAAATGAACAACTTAGGAAACAACAGATGGTGAGGATGTGGAGAAAGGGGAACCCTCTTGCACTGCTGGTGGTAATACAAACCGCTGCAGCCACTCTGGAAAACAGTGTGGAAGTTCCTCAAAAAATTAAAAATAGAATTACCCTACGACCTAGTAATAGTGCTACTAGGAATTTATCCAAAAGATACAGGTGTGCTGTTTCGAAGCAAGTACTGAGGAATGGTACAAGTGAATAGGAAGTTAGACTTAAATTATTACCACTGCACTTTTGGTACAGAAGGGGTTATACAGGCTCAATCCAGGTAGTACGTTTCTAAAGATGGTTAATGATTTTTAAGTCTTTCCACGGGGAACTGAATTATGAGTTTTCACTCAGCAGCTTTTAGAACACAGCTTTTTCTTTGGTTGGGGCCTTCCTGTACTTCTTTCCAACAGACCAGCTGCCACGTTAGGGGATAATGTGGTAGTTGCCTAAAAAATTCCAGTTCAGCCTATTCTCCAAGGACATTTGATCCTTCCACAGGGAAATCATTAGTTATCCATTTGAGCCTAGAGTTGCCAAGAGCACTAATAAAGTCTGGAAAGTTGTGGTATAGACATACAAGGAGATAAACGAGAAATGGGAAAAATCCAATAAGTTGACTCCCCTATGGGATGGTACAAAATTGTTTACTGTAACCTGGGCTTCTTTCTAGTCCACTTTTAAATAGAATTTTATAAGATTCTTCTAGATCAGGAAGGTTTTTTTCTTGCTACTCAGCACAAACATTCATTATTTATATATAAAGATTCATTCCTTTGCATGGACTTACATCCCTTGCATTTGTCCTACTTGTATTTTCTCCCTTCCTGTTGTATATCCTAAGTATTTGCTGTCTTCTTTGGTCCTTCTCAGTTACTGTACAGACTGGCTGTACAAATGGATGTTTTTTTTTTCCTTTTTCCATCAATCAGTTTTTGCTGTAATCATCACCATTGGTCATCTTGGAACACTTTCCTGTCACCTGCTGTGTGTTACTGATCTGGTCCAAAGAGAATGAGAAACTTTTGGTTCTTCAGTTATAGACATCTGTGAATACCTCTGAATATTGTTTTGATATTGCCTCTAAATGACTTTGGCCATTTTTTCCCTGCCACATTTACTGCTATGAAGTACTATACTTACTGGATACCAGACAGGGTTCACTAGGAAGGATTGGTCAACAGTTCCCAAATCAGAAAGTTAAAACAAGATGGGGCGTCTGGGTGGTTCAGTCAGTTAAGCATCTAACTTTGGCTCAGGTCATGATCTCACAGTTCGTGGGTTTGGGCCCTGCAATGGAGTCTATACTGACAGCTTGGAGCCTGGAACCTGCCTTGGATTCTGATCTCCCTCTCTGTCCCTCCCCCTCTCATTCTCTGTCTGTCTGTAATCTGTCTCTCTCTCTCTCAAAAATAAATACACATTAAAAAATAAAGTTGAAACAAGAAAACTATGGATTGAATTTTACAATTAGAGGATCAGTCTCATCAGACTCTCAATTTGCTCAGTCCAGGGCTCTTGAAACAATGTCTCTGTGGGTGTGGGGTCATCGAGATGCAGTGCTTGTTTCTCTCTTCAAAAAGCAATTTATTCTTTGGCTGTAAGACATGCATCCAACTATAGAACTTTTGAGATCTTTCATGGCATTCAGGCATTTTTCCCAAGTGGCTCTTAGCACATCACTGAACATGGTAGGGGTATTAGGATCTGGCCGTTTGTCTATGAACTCCTCTACTGAGTAGTCTTTTCTACAGTGAATCCTATCAGATTGGCTTGGGCTTTATGGACCTGCATTACAGCCTGAGGCTCACCTGACCTAAGCCTGTTTTCTTCCTTCTTTCCTTTTATAAGCAAGAATCTGCTGAGTGGTCTGAAGACTTTTCCCGTGGTTTCTCCCACTTTATCATTCATGAACATTATCACAAAAAAGTCCAATGAATTCTGAACAGACACAGAGGAGATCCTATGGCCCATCACCATGGATTTCATTTAGCCACCTGTTTTAGTAAAATTCCATTATTTTATTTATTTATTTATTTATTTATTTTTAAATTTTTTTTTTCAACGTTTATTTATTTTTGGGACAGAGAGAGACAGCATGAACGGGCGAGGGGCAGAGAGAGAGGGAGACACAGAATTGGAAACAGGCTCCAGGCTCTGAGCCATCAGCCCAGAGCCCGACGCGGGGCTCGAACTCACGGACCGCGAGATCGTGACCTGGCTGAAGTCGGATGCTTAACCGACTGCGCCACCCAGGTGCCCCAGAAATTCCATTATTTTAGTTACCATCTCCATGAGGCCTCAGTGAGTCTGCCTCCATCACCTCAAACAGGGATCTGGCTTCTCTCACCAACTCTGGCCTCAAAGCACTGAGTTGAGGGGCTTGGATCCTATGGCATCCTTAGCAAACCTTTCAGTTGTTACCTACCACCCACCAAGATGTAGGGAATTAATTCTTCATGGTGTGAACATTGACTATTTAGGGGGCATGAACCAGGATAAAAAGGATCCAGCAAATAAATTACTTCCTTTTCCTTTTTCACTGGACTGTTTGGAAACACGTTAGTCCTTCACATCTCTTTAAAGCCATCTAGGGAGACAAAATAATCAACAGACCTTGCTACAAAGCAATGGGCATTTCAATAATGTACTCCCTTATATGTTCTTTCCCTCATTTATACCTTTTTCTTTTATCCCTGATTCTCTGGAATTGCTCTTCTCAGTAAGATGTTGGCAATGAATTTTTCAGTTAGTCTTTCTAGGGAAATTAGGCAGAGATAGGCATTACTGAATAGTTGGTATTATTATTGGTATTTTTCCACCTACCTGAAACTCTACAAGTCACTAAATTCTTCAGACCACCTTGCTGTGCAGCCCAGCATAACCTCTCTACTTGCTATTAAAGGAACAAAACGCTTATAATATTTTAGAGACATTCTAGCAGTTTTAACAGAGCACGATTCAAAGACATCTGGTACTGACTAGCTATATGTTTGTATAACTGATTCTCAATATATTTCAGCATAACATATTGCACTGTGGTTTGTAATTGGTATTAGATTTTTATAGTCATTTTAATGATAGATTTTCTATTTTTATTCCATGAACACATGCACATTGAGAATGGAGGGTCTTCAGTGTCCTAGCTTGGTATTTTAATATTTTCTGTGGACATTTGGTAGTCACTACGGGTGTAGAATAATTAAGAATGTAATAGAACTTTATGGAGATTAATCTGGAGGTACATAGGATTCTAAAGGGAAGAGTAGATGGCACATGTGAAAGGCTATGAACAGCTGGACAGCTGGATTGATGTTAAAACAGATCCCCACAGAGATGGGGAGGATCCCAAATATTCTCTAACTTGGAAGTAAGTAAGAGGAGGGAAGCTGGAAGAACTTGGTGAGTGTTATACCCCAAGGAGTCACCGCAATTGTACAAATCTCCATTCTTCATTCCTTAGTGAGATGAAGGCAACCGTGTATTTATTTGAACATTTATTAAACACCTTCCATGCAGCCATGCAAGGAATTTTACGTGCGTAATAACATTTAGCCCTCTTAACCATGTGTCACGTATGTATTCTTACTCCCTTTCATAGGTGAAGAAAGTCATATTCAAAATGTTAAGTGCTCAATGTTGCATACCTTCTTTGTGGCCAAGCCAGAACTTAAACCAGAGTTTTCTGAATCTGATGCTTGTGCTCTCTATACCATGCCACACTGCCTGTCACATATAGTGTCTTCATGTTTGAAGACTCAGTGAGTGATAGAGACACTAGAGGACCATACAAGCCAGTCTGTAATCAAGATGTCAAAGCTGGCTAAAGATTTTCTCATACCTTCTCCTTTTTTTAAGAGATATGAGTAATACCTATCTTTGACATGTCGAAAATAAGCTGTTACCCAGATCTCCATGAAGACTGACAGCAGGTTGATGGCAGTGTTCTCATGCTTTAGGATCAAGGCATCTGAACAACCTTTGTCTAAAATGTAAGAAATTATTGCAGCAACAATATACAGCTTTCAGATGTAAAGCTCATTCCTTAGCATGTGGTATTTGCTATTTTCTATCTTCGTAATTTTTTTTTTCAGTAAGTTTTTAAGAGTTGCCAAAGCCACTTCTTCTGCAGCAGTAGAGCTGTTATTGTGTATGGTACTCACGGTGTCTTTACTTTAGCAATCCTGACTCTATTGAATTTAGGAAATTCTCTAAGAATGAGTAAAATTGTTGATAGGCTTTGCCAGTGCAGCTGCAGGGGAGTTGAAGTAATTTCCCATAGCATCATACTAAATGCTGTTTTTACTAAAGTAAACAAATAGTTAATAGAATTAAACCATTTTTATTCTTTCAAAAAATTATCATAATTCTATAAAATAACATATTCAGGCTAATACTAGCATGCTATTCCACAGTGTGCAGAAGCTCTCATACTTTCAAAAGAGTGAGGAGGAAATGCCTCTTGGGGAGGGAGCCAAATTCTCCCAACGTTTGCTGAAGCTCATTATGAGCTTTCCTGCCATTTTTGGTTCTAACAGTTTGCTACATTATTATTTAATCATATTGCAGATTCATCTTATTCTAAGTAAACCATAAAGATAATTATCAAAATTAATTAGAGAAGATTCTTTACTTTGTGTGAATATTCACTATACAATGACTTTGAAGACTTTATTGAAAATAGAATTTCTTGGGGCGCCTGGGTGGCGCAGTCGGTTAAGCGTCCGACTTCAGCCAGGTCACGATCTCACGGTCTGTGAGTTTTAGCCCCGCGTCGGGCTCTGGGCTGATGGCTCAGAGCCTGGAGCCTGTTTCTGATTCTGTGTCTCCCTCTCTGTCTGCCCCTCCTCCGTTCATGCTCTGTCTCTCTCTGTCCCAAAAATAAATAAACGTTGAAAAAAAAAATAAAAAAAAAAGTTTAATAAAAAAAAAAAAGAAAATAGAATTTCTTTGTAAAGCCATCTGTTTTGATATACACTTGTGGGAATACTTCCCATCCTTAAGCTATCAATGATACGTGTATATGAATTGGTGTCCATAGCTCCAGGAACCACTAGGGCAAGCTCCAAACTAGGCAGAAGCTTTGCTTACTCTTGTCTTTGCTGGTGGATTCCATATTGGATCTTCCTTGTCCATATAAACCAGTATCCCCTTCTAGAATTCGGTTGGTTCTCCATGTTTGTATGTTTGTGTGTGTGTGTGTGTGTGTGTGTGTGTGTGTGCATGCACATGTGTGAGGAATCTGTATTTTTGCCTCACTAGAACGTAAACTCCATGAGGATGGGGTTTATGAATGTTTTTGTTAATCATGGTATCCCTAGAACCTTGTCCAGTTCTTGACACATGGAAGATACTCAACAGAAGCCGTTAAATTCATTATTTTATTTGTGTACTCATTTGGTCACTTATTCTTTAATTTGTCTCACATGTATTGAGTTCCTTCTATAAAATGGTCACTGGTGTGGACATTAGAGTTACATGAGGTGTTAAATATTTGTATATATGTTTGTATGTATAGATTTTCTATGGTTTCAGATCCAAGTAATACTGAGGAATCTGTAGCATTGATCCAAAAGGCCATATTGTAGGAACATATGATAGTTTAAATCACTGATGGAGCTCTTGTCACTATTATTCTGAGGGTAGGGGAGCCTCTTTTCTGGCACCAGTGTGGATAGTCTCTGGATTAGAAGGTTAAATGTATATCTAGCACTTAAATTTAAAATATATTTTTAAATAAGTAACATTTAAAATTGCACTTAAATATTTTAAGTCTAATAGTAGTAGTATAAACTAGCAATGTATGATTCCCCAAAGAGAGTCCCAGGCATGGTTCTAGATGCAAAGGGGCATAGCAGTCCTGGGTGGGGCACACAGGGACTGTGAAGGGGACTGGAGGGAGATGAGCAGAACACCCACAGGGTCCACTACACCAGAGCTCTTGGTGTCAGCACAGAAGTGGTATGGCAGGGGATGGGGATGAATGGACTCATCTCTATTATTAAGATAGAGCCCCAGACAAGTTTAGTTTACTTAGTATATGGAACATAGTCTTCTTCTGGCACCTCAAGAGAAATATTTGCTAGACCAAACTGTTAGAACTTACCTGATTCATTAAATAGAGACTGTTTGCTTTTCTATTTTGTAAAGTGAGGCTCCCCTTTAACAGTTACACATATTTACAGGAGTACTTTAATAACTGGATAATAGTAAGAGCTCTCTTCTTTCTTCTTTGATAGACCCACCTAGAGTTAGGAATTCATTGCTGTAGACAAACAGTCTGTAATATGTAGGACTAGATTTTCTCTTCTATACCTCATTCTAATGATGTTTGAGGAAATTTACCTTTGCTCAGCAGGCATCGAAATAACTGAACACTTTGATTGATGTAGTAAAACATCCAGGCAGAGGGTTGTTTGGTGTAGGGAGATAAGCTTTTGCCATGCAGGGTATGTATTCTATGGGAACAGGGCCATGATACTAGAAGTGTAAATATATAAACACAGTGTATGAACATCCATTGGAGCAGAAGCCACTAAGGTGACAATTAGTTGTAAACAAACTATGTGTTTAAACTGGAAAAGGAGCATGTAATTTAGTATTCACAAGATAAAAGTTATTCTTCCCTGCTAAACTAAAGAATATTGTCAATTGGGGAATTCCTTTTAAGTTTCTACCAGTGTTATTAATGGTTGACATACCTACCCGCTCTACTTGCTAGCTACCCGCTCTACTTGCTAGGCACCTTGGGCGTAGACATTATATGGGAGAGAAAAAAAAAAAGTATAAGGCTCAGTCTCCATCCCTGAGAAACCCACAATGTAGGTGAGAACAAACACTGTGTATAGCATGGACCTGTAAAAATAATAGCCATCAATTATTTGGTGGTTCCTTGTTCTGTGCCAGGCATTGTACTAGGTATTTTGCTTCTGTGATCTAATTTGATCCTCACTATAGACTTGCAGAGTAGGAATTATTATTTTCACTTTAGAAATGAGGAAACTGAGACTTAGAGATAAAAAATAATTTTGTTATATTAAAACAACGTGTTAGTGCTTAAGGATTCAAATCTGAACCAAAGCTGTCTTTTTACTAAGCTAAGCTGCTTGTTAAAAATAGTATCCAAAAGTTTAAAATCCAAATTGATCTGAGACTAGAGCAAGCATACAGACTGTCAGAAATGCATTTTTAAAAAGCTGTGTTTGAGGCAAAAGATCAGTGAAGGAACCACATGTGTATTAAGGCCAACGTTACAATATTGATGAGTAATATGGAGAAGCAGAAACTCTCAGTTTTTGTTTTGCTTTTGTCTTCTCTGTCAAATAGAGTGATCTTCAGACCATAAGACGGTAAAACAAACATTGGTTACAGGGGAATTTAAATCTATATGGGTGAATATATTATGAGACAGCACCTAACAGATCTAAATGAGCTCAGGTCTCCTACTAGATGAAATATGCCCTTGAAGATTAAGACAATCTCAAATAGATCAATGTTCCTGTTATATTCTCATAGCACCCTGTTTAAGAGTGTATGTTATGATCTGTAAGCATATATTTATTTGTGTGGTCATATCAGTTATTAATTTTCTATGCAGATTCTATGTCTGTTGGACTTCCTTCTGTTCCCCTGGTGACTAACATAGCCCCTGGGACATAATTGGGGCTTTGCACACCTTCAAGGAATGAAGAGGTTTTACTGAATTTTTGTAGGTGACCTTTGAGGACTCAGCGGGAACTGAAGAGGCCAATAACAACTCTGATTTTGAAAATGATGTTGATGGCAAATGGGGACATTTTCAGTTAGAAGTCACAGGGTAGCAATAGGACAAATGAAACTATCATGAAATCTGTTGTCTGGTACAGAAGAAGTTATTGAATCTGAATACTTTTATGGGACATATAGTTTATCACAGTTTCCACCTGCTTTTGCTGTGTTCTCCAATTTTATTCCCTGGTTAATTCTTGGAAGCATTTGTGGTTTAGAGTCCAAAAGATTGTTGACATTGATCCTATGCAAAGTTTTAGAATACATCATTGCAAAGATGAATGGTTTGTAAAAAAAAAAAAAAAAAATGAAGAAAAGAGTGATTTCTGAGACACAGGGCAAATAGTTTCCAACAGACTCCTTTCTTTGGCAGTATTTCGTAGAAAAATTCAGTAAATTGGGACAGTAGACACCAAAAGATTCTGTCAGGGTATAACCTATTCAACATGTCTGTCAATGATTGATGGTACTGATGAGTCATGTCCAAACGACATTTTCTGGCATCTTTCTAAATAATATACTTGAATGACAGTTTTTTAATTTGTTACTTTTAGTTGGTATTTCAGAATTTCTATTTCTGTAGTTGAAGATCTAGTATTCTTAACGGAATCAGAATAACATTCATGATCTAATATATTAAGTGATTTGGGCAGTGAGTTTCTTAAAACAGGGTAAAGATATAAGTTACCTCCCACAAAAAGCTGTCGTTAGAAAACAAAACAAAACAACTCTCCTACATAAAATATGGACATGTTTAAAAATTTCTCTACATTATCACGATCATTTCCACTCCTACTCAGTTTTTTTCCTAGTCAATCTGTTTAAGGTTAGTTTAGAGCATCTGAGGTTTCAAAGCAAAAGGGAGTATATTTCCTCATCTTTTTGCCATACTCATAAAAATAGTACACAGAGAGTAAGTTGCCAATGATCTGTTTAGCATGTGCAGTTCTACCTCTACCTGAGGAAGAACTGGATAATTCTGTTGTCATTGTACAAAGACCTTTGACAATGAACTGTCTCTGTGATCATGAAAAAATCATCTCTGAGTTTTTTTTTTTTTCTCATTGGGAAGCATGGAATTATTATTGTATACCTTAAAGGGTTGTTGTGAAGATTATAGGAGGTTATATATAGCATTTACGTTAAACAAAATGCTTGCTATGTGCCAGCAGTATGATAAGCTTATCAGATACATTGTTTTATGTGTGATTCATAATAAATCAGTTATTAGTTGGGTACCTTGCTTAAGTTCAAAGAAAAATCAAATCTGTAAATCTAAAATCCTAGGTTTTCTGCTGACTTTCAAGGAGTATTCTCTAAGCGTTAACTCAACCCACTGGATCTTTCTTCATTGGATACAAACTACGTTTGAAAGAATGACAAGTTCTTCTTCAGTCTCCTTGCAGAGATTACTCACACCAATAATTTATGAGTCCTGATGGTTTTGTAGTATGAAAGAATTCTATAATGTGTGGTGAGAGATTTCACCTTTTTGCTGGCTACTGCCAATAATTTCTCTCCCCTACCTCCTTCTTTTTACTTACTTTCTGCTTAGAATTTTCGGGGAACTTCAAATTCATTGTCTTCTATCATGCAAAACTAAATATCCTTTTTTTAGTTTTGGTATAGGATATTCAGACTCTTGAGATCCCACTTTCTATGTTATTAGTTGCCAAGGTAGATTTCTTTTTTGAAAACAATCCTATATTAATGTACTGCATTCACATAGTTAAAAGTCAAATAGGTCTAAAGAGTGTATTTTGAATAAAATGTAGTCTCCTCTCCTATACTTCCTCATTCTCAAGTCCTGCTCTCCTAATATATCAACTTCATCTCTTTTACAGGTTTATTCTACAGTTTTCAACTGTTTATAAATATTTATATTTGTACTAGTATTTCTTAATTTATCAGTCTTAGCGTTATTTAGACTTCCTGTTTTGTAATTCAGGATTTGTCACTCTTTAACATTTTTTTAATGTTTATTTATTTTTAAGAGAGAGAGAAAGCAGAATGTGAGCAGGGGCGAGGAGGGGCAGAGAGAGAGAGGGAGACACAGAAGTTGAAGCAGGCTCCAGGCTCTGAGCTGTCAGCACAGAGCCACACACGGGGCTCAAACTCACAAACCGTGAGATAATGACCTGAGCTGAACTCGGATGCTCAACTGACTGAGCCACCCAGGCGCCCCAGGATTTATCATTCTTAATACAGACTCCCCACCCCCCACATACATATGTGTTCCCTCATGCTGTTCTCAAGGTATAGTTTAGCACATATTTAATTAACTCACCACTCAGTTTCCACATTATTGAGTAGTGAAATACGATTTACTGTTGAGACTAATAGTATACTATGCTTCTTCTTTCCCAAAGTTACTCTATTATTTACTATTAAAAAATTTTTTTAATGTTTATTTATTTTTGAGAAAGAGAGGGACAGAGCATGAGTGGGGGAGGGGCAGAGAGAGAGGGAGACACAGCATCCAAAGCAGGTTCCAGGTTCTGAGCTGTCAGCACAGAGCCCGACGTGGGGCTCGAACTCACAAACCATGAGATCATGACCTAAGCCCAAGTCGGACACTTAACCGACTGAACCACCCAGGGTCCCTGTATTATTTTACTATTTTTATTATTTTGTTACATTCTCCATTTTCCATTTTTTAAAAAGTTCCAATAAAGCTGTCAACACTAATATTTTTTCACATGTTAAAATATAAAAGATAACAAATTAATTTCCTTACCTTAAATTTTTTCATGTGAAACCCCATCAACCTTCTACCTTCTTCAACTTCAGCCGGTTACCCTCTAGGCCTCATGGACAGATGTCCAGCCTGGAGCTTCCTTTGGTCTTCTTCAGTGTTTGGTCCTATGTCTAGGATGCCATGTATTCCTGTTTATTGGCTTATTCCCTTATTTTGCTGAAGCTCACCTTTCAGCATCTCTCTGACAAAGGGTACATAGCAGTTTATTTGAATCCTTGCATGTCTGAAAATGTATTTATGCTACCTTCACATTTGATTGACAGTTTAACTAGAATAGTGTGCATCTACCATTTGATTGGAATAGTGGCCATTGAGTATCACTCAAACATCTCCCTGTATTTTCATGATTCTTTACCTTGTGAATTCTGTCTTTCCAAGGTACAGGCCAGAATACTCCTTTCGCCATTCTCCTTTGAAACTATAGGTGTAGTTATGTTATGAGATAAACCAGTACAAAGTTTCCTTTCAGAAGCAAGTAGCTTTGGGTTTTATAGGAAGCAACCATTTTTCTGGTCAAAGTTCAGAGGCATGTGGTATTCAGGGGTGGTGGTGTCATCAGTGCTGGTGGCAGGAGTAGTTGCAGTGAATCCCAGTGCATGGTTGGTGGAGGGATAAAATAGAACAATTTCCCTATCACAGTGGTTCTGCATTTTGGTTCTGGACCTTGGTACTGGGACTGTGATCTTGAGTTTATTTTTCTAGCCTGCCAATGATTCAGTGAACTTTCTTCTGTACTTTAGAAAATTAATTTTTCTTAGCCTACAGTGTGCATTTTCTTGTTTGCATTTAAGACTGACACAATTAGTATGGAATACTAGATAAGAATAATTTTGCATAGGAAGTTAGATATTTGATTTCACTGTGATTGAGTATCTAGTGTTGCTGATGTCCTGTGATGCCTATTATATTACAAGGATGTGTGTGTGAGTGAGTGAGTGTGTGTGTGTGTGTGTGTGTGTGTGTGTGTGTGTGTGTTATCCTGTAAGCTTTTAGAATCTTCTCTTACCTCTTGATAAAATTTCTAATGACGTTTTTTGCTTACTTTTCTGGGTATTCCTGAACACTCTCTTTCTGGAAGATTATTTCTTTCAGTTCGAAGAAGTCTAATATTATTTTTTTGATAATTTCTATATTCAGGTTTTCTGGAACTTCTGTTAGATGCTGGAAAGCAGAGTGAAGTTCTCTTTTTGTTAGTATGTCTTTTTTATATTTTATCTTATTTTTACATTTTAGCTTATTTTCCTGTATTTCTCAACTTTAACTTCTCCACTTCTCAACTTCTCAACATCTCCACTTTGATTTAAAAAATCCGTTATAATATCTTTAATTTTCAGGAGCTCTTTTTTTTTAATTTTAGGACAGTTCTGTTTTGAATGCATCATTTTCTAGTTTTTTTTTTTTCAACGTTTATTTATTTTTGGGACAGAGAGAGACAGAGCATGAACGGGGGAGGGGCAGAGAGAGAGGGAGACACAGAATTGGAAACAGGCTCCAGGCTCTGAGCCATCAGCCCAGAGCCTGACGCGGGGCTCGAACTCACGGACCGCGAGATCGTGACCTGGCTGAAGTCGGACGCCCAACCGACTGCGCCACCCAGGCGCCCCCATTTTCTAGTTTTATAGAAAGACCAGTGTTTCTCAACATTTATCTGTGGGGTTAACTTTCTTCATCATTGCCTTTATCCTCTTGTTTGTTTGTTTCTGTTTGTTTTGATCTTTCACTTTGGAGATTTTTCTCAAACGTCTGGTAATTTTTGGTGTTTGATTTATATTAAAAATTATGTCACCAAAATTCCAATCAGAAGTTCTGTTTAAGGGTGGATAGACTTGTCATCTCATGGCCTTTAGCACAGAGCCAGTTATTTTATTGAGTGTCACCCAAACGTTAGTGTGTGTAAGTTTAGTTACTCTACACAAAAATTCTGTAGTTTAATTCCTGATAGGGATGGAGTTCTGAGAAACCTATAGTTGAGTATGTGAACTTATATATAATTCCTGCCTTTTCAGTATCACGAATCACCCCTTTTTCAGTGTGTCTGTTGTTCCCAGTAGGGGCCTTATTGACTCCCATTTCTCCAGAGGAAAACATATCCTGCCTCTCACATTGCTGAGGTTGCCTGGGTGCACAGAGAAAGAAAGGGAATCTGGGTGGGAAAGTCCCGTATCTCCACTTGCTATGAGTGCAGGCCTTTAACTATTTCTCCATGTTCATTCCAACTCATTCCTGTTCTTGTAGTGCTGATTTTGGAAGCTGAGCTTGCAGGTGTATTGTCAGGTTCACTGGCTGGTTTCTGTTTTGGTGTCCTGTGACGTGATGTAGGCTTTAATTTTCTATATTCTGACATGTCACTTATCACTCCTCCATCTACTTTTTCTTTTTCAAATATTGTTGAAATAATGCCTATTGTTTCTTTCTCTCTCATTCTCTATGTTATGGGTTAATAACCTGCTAATTATTTAATCTGTCATTTCGGTGTAATTTTGGACAGATTAAAATGAATTTTGTGGTGATTCTATATGTAATCAAATATTCTCATTTTTTCCCAACAATGACAACCCTTTCAATGAGGAATTCTAGTATCTGCTATTAAAGTAATAAAGTGACCAACTCATCACTGTGAAAGAGGTGTATTGTTTCTTTAACACTCAATAGAACAAGATTCAGAGGGGTTAATCAACTTGTTCCAAGTCAAATCCACTTAGTAGGTGGCAAAGCACTGATTCAGATCCAGAGCAGTATGATTCTGAAGGCCATGCTGTAGCTGTTAATCATCACTTAGTGTATCAGATACTTGACACATCACAAGTTCTCAATGATGGCAGCTTCTGGTACTGTCAGCTCACAAGGAGAGTATTCAGTGTTTGAGCAGATGTTATTCTTAGAGTGAGTGAGGTAATCCTTATATGTAATATCTAGAGTAATTTAATTTAAGCCTAATAGCAGTAGATAACATAATTAGCACCTTTAAAAACTTACTGTGATAGGTACAATATTACCTTCCCTCCCAAAAGATGTCTACATCTTAATCCCCAGAAAGTGTGATGATGCTAGGTTATATGGCAAGGGCAATTAAGGTCACAGATGGAATTAAAGTTGCTAGTCAGCTGACCTTGAGATACCAGGTGGGCCCAATTTAATCCTAAGAGTTCTTATAAGTGGAATAGGGAAACTGAAGAGAAAGAATCAGAAAGATGGCAACATAAGAATTCAGCCTTACAATGCTGGCTTTGAAGACAGAGGAATGGGGCCAAGGAAGGAGGGAAGTCAGTAGCCTCTGGAAGCTGGGAAAGGCAAGAAAACTGGTTTTTGCTTAATGTCTCCAGAAGAAATGCAGCCCAGGCAACAATTTGATTTTAGCCTTGTGAGACTCATTTCAGGTTTCTGATCTCCAGAGTTGTAAGATAGTCATTTTGTTTTAAGCCACTAAATTTATGATAATTTGTATAGCAGCAGTAAGAAATGAATATATTTATTAAATAAAAGTGTGTGTATGTGTGTGTGTGTGTGTGTGTGTGTGTGTGTAGCTTACCAGAAGAAAAAGATGATAAATACTCAATGACATGGTGTGATTAAATAGTAACCTTAGAGATGGATGGCAGCTTGGAGAGGAAGGAGTAATTGGAGCTGCAAAGGCTCCCCCAGTGGTCAAGGTAGAAGGGAATCCATTTTCATCTTGGACACAGACAGGATAATGTCTCTTCTTGCCTCAAGATTTTTTAAATGCCCCTAATTTTGCCACAGTATGCAGAGTGCAGACCTTGTCACAGGACACACAAGTTGGGGAGAACTGATGGACAGAGGAAATAAACAGAAGCCAATCCTAGTGCAATGTGACTTAGGAGCTGGTGTTCTTCTATGCATAGTGGAGGAAACAAGGCTCCATGGTATCAACTAGTGAACACTATTTCTAAGGTGGCCTATTATCTACTTTAGGCATAGGGGCTGGATTTCAGGGGGGAAGTGTTCCTGGGTAGCACCAGTCGGGAAGTGAGGCAGAGAAGAGAAGGAAGCCAATGTTCTAAGGAGAAGATTACCCACAGTGACAAAGCAGGGCTCAGTCCTGTTGGGTTGTGCAGGACACAGCTCTGATTTGTTCCCCTGAGGAGTGAAGAAACTGTGCTGTTTATTTACCAACTTCCCCTTTGTTAGTGGTTGGGAGCTGCTCTTGAGACAGTTGTCTCTCTGCCATCTCCAGACTCCTCTGAGCATGGGCTGAGCATTCTTTGGCAAGTGGATAAAGCTGCTGTAAAAAGCTGCAAATGAGTGGAATGCGAAGTCCTCCACAGGTATGGGAATAGACCATACCAAGGATTTATGTTCTGCTATCTTACCAGTCATGGCACAGAGACAATAGACATATATGGCATAAGAATCTATGAGATACCTGAAATTTTATCAGCAATATGTAGAAGGAGAAAAATCAGATTGCCCACAGTGGAAACAATTTTCTTGGCCACACTGATTAATAGTCGCTGATTTCCTAAAGAAGAGGGATTAGGAATTGATATAAAACACTGCATAGCATGTCAGTGTGAAGCATATGGGGATCTAGATATAGAGAAACAGATATGTGGACTCAAACCTGAGAATTGTGGCCAACATTTAGGGCCCAAAGGAGACCAGGTATATAGTACCAAGTGTGCGTCCAACAAGGTTTATTGTGTTATGCATGTGTCCTACATTTTACTTTCCTTTTGTAGAAACACAAAAAAATCAAAGCCCCAATAGGCACACTTACCAAAGTATGAAAATTGCAGGTGTACAATATGTGGTTGAGAATGCAGGTCAAGGGATTGGTTGTGCCCTTCTTCCTTCCCTGAAGGTAGAACAGTTGGGAGCATCATCTTCATGCACTAAGAACTGTCGTTTAAAGTAATAGCAGTCTCAGACTATACAAGTTCACAGCAGGCTTAACTAACCACAGCAGATGTAATGGCTCAAAAATGAACAATGTAAAAATAAGTCAAAATAAGAAACATTTGTATATAACTTGTATTTGAAGACTATAGTCAATTATATACCAAGATCTGGCAAAACAAGATGAAAAATGGTTTCTTTTTGCATGTTTTATTCTCCAGTCTGTTAAGGATGAAGTATTAAAATGAAAAACAAAAACAAGAATTTTGGAACCAGATGAGTGTTCAAGTGCTCTTACTTTAATGGTTACTAGCTTTGACCTTGACCATGTTTTATGAGTCTCAATTCTTCCATCTGTCAAAGAGATGATGCCTTCCTCAGGTAGTTTTAGTGGGAAGAAATTGGATTAATACATAAAGTTTCTTTATTGTAGACTTTGAATTGAATGTCCATCCTTGCTTCTTCTTATGCAGCCCTGGGCTTTCTCGGAGTAGAAGGTGTATTTGCTTCATTGTGATTAAGTTCAAGCTTGCTTACTGATGCTCCTTTGAACTTCTATGTAGTGTCCTAGCTACTGGTGATACCAAAAAGAACAGAACACAGATTCTGTCTTTGAGGAGTTCAAAACATAATGGAGGTGTAGAAAATAAATTGTCTCAGAACACTGTGTTATACACAATAGTAGAAGCATATACAAAATATTAAAGGAGCTCAGGTATTGGGGTAATTTATTCTGCCAAGGAAATAGAAGGGAAAATAGGAGGCCAAAGAAAGGAAGTAATATTTGAGCTGTGCTTTGAAGAATAAGTTAGACTGTTTATTTAAAAGGGGAAAAGAGAGAGAATACTGAAAGCAGCAGGTTCATCTTGAGAATTGTGTCTTGGGGCACCTGGGTGGCTCAGTTGGTTTAGCGACCAACTCTTGATTTCAGCTTAGGTCTTCATCTCAGGGTTGTGGGATTGAGCCCCATGTTGGGGCTCCATGTGTGGAGCCTGCTCAAGATTCTCTCACTCCCTCTCTGTTCCCCCCCTGCTTGTGCTGTCTCTTTCTCAAAATAAATAGATATTAAAAAAAAAAAAAAGAATTGTGTGTCAAGTGCCCTTATATGCATCAGTCTGACAGCCAAGCAAACAGTTGTTATGGCCTTTTTTAAGTTTGCCTCCACTAAGTATACCCTGAATCATTTTGTAGAGAAAGCTGATGCTTGATTTTCATAACTGTTATATGGGTTACTTGATTAATATTTGTGCTGAGTATCATTTTTAATTTATTTGGATTGTACAGAAGGGTGAACCACTTCAGAAGTCCAACTTAAACAAGTTTAACCATTTTAGAATTAGCCCACAGAATAGAAAAGTAAAAAAAAAAAAAAAATACAAAAAACAAAACTTATAGAAAGCCTCTCATAGGGAAAGAACAATTACAGACTTCATAGACTTAATTTTATTTTTAATTCCAGAAGATATGCTATCAAATTACCAAAATGTAAGGATTTAGAGTAAAAGACAAATCTCGACATTTTTGGCTAAGTATGGCATACACATTTTGACCCATGCTTCCTCCTAAAACCCCAATAAAAAGAGACTAAGATGATCTTTTTTAAGTTGTGAATCCACAATGGCAAGGAAAACAGTAGAGGAGATGACAAGAAAGCTAAAATCAGACTGAAGGAAGTTGAATCTAAGTTGGGTAGGGGATGGATCTCAGTAGCAAAGCAGGGTGGACCACACAGAGATACAAGGTGTTTTTGACACAGGGAGAGGGAGCAGGACTGAAAAACAGGAGGATTATAATTGCACAAGCTGTTTAAGAAATCGACCTCTGTTTTTCCCCTTCAGCCCACAAGGTCAGGTACCCATTGTTCCCTTCTCCTGAATAAATTTTTTTTTTCAACGTTTATTTATTTTTGGGACAGAGAGAGACAGAGCATGAACGGGGGAGGGGCAGAGAGAGAGGGGGACACAGAATCGGAAACAGGCTCCAGGCTCTGAGCCATCAGCCCAGAGCCTGACACGGGGCTCGAACTCATGGACCGCGAGATCGTGACCTGGCTGAAGTCGGACGCTTAACCGACTGCGCCACCCAGGCGCCCCACCCTTCTCCTGAATAAAGGCAGGTGGATTATCTGGAGAGGTGGAGTCAGTGAGATTCTGAGTTTAGGACATGAGGTATGGAAATTTCAGAGGAGGTAGGTATGAATATATATGTGGAAGAAAGATCAGAGAACTGCTGAATTTTTTTTTAAAGCCTTGTAGAGTTATTTTAACAACATAAATAACTTTGTGCAGAAACGCTTCAAAAGGGAAATCTCCTCTCTTCTCACTGTAGGACTTGATGATTAAGAGATTCTCTCAGGCCCTCAACATAAAATTGTTTTATTTGGGGTACATATGAATATTATGCACCCAAATATTTTTATTCAGGTATTACTTCAGTATTCTGGAGAGTTGAGAAGAATTTGTAGGATAACAAGGAGATGTATGAAGCAAAAATTTTTCTCCTTATCATTTTATTTACTAGATTTTTCTTCACTAAACTATCAAAATAACAAAAATTTAATTTATTAGAAAAACCGTCCTGATTCCAGATGTCAGAAGTATTAGAATAGAACTAGCAATTTAAAAAGTTTCATCTTACCTTTGGCTCAACCTCTTGCAAATAACTCAATGATTTATGCTCAGTTTTCTGTCAAATGTAAATAAGATTTGCATCTTGTTCAGTTAAACACATAACAACATTGATTTAGCGCCCCACAGTGAGCTGAGCAGTGAGCGAAATCCTTCTCTGCAAACGATGACATCTTATCTCAGTGCCTCCGAGGCCTCATATAAAGCATTTTCTTATTACTGAAGTGTTCCTTACTCCCAAGATGAACTTGACATATTGAGTGTATGACTAAAAATAACCTGATATTTTTCTTTATCCAAAAGTTTTATTTCCAAATGAGTATTGTTCTTTTTAAAGTATTCACCTTGGAAAATTAGATACTAAATAGTACTTCTTCCTTTGATTATATTTACCTGGCAGGGGAGACACCATGATCAGGAATTTCCTTCAGAGCTGGAAGCATGGTGTTCATCCCTATCCTGAGACTAGACTAAGATCATTTGACACCAAGTCTTGTGAGTAAGTTAGATAAGAAAGTCAGTGAGTTCCTGTAGCTGCCCTTGTGGTGAGCATAGTAGCATAATGTGTAAACTTGTCCAGTCACCATGTTGTTACCTCTAAAACTGATGTAGCATTGAATGTCAATATACTCAAATAAAAAAATTAAAACAAAACAAAACCAAAAAAAAAAAAACACCCCGGAAAGTCAGTAAGTTCCATACTCAGGAAATGGAGTTGAGGAGGGACAGTGCAGAAATGCTTCTGGGTTTTGTGTGTGACTGCTGGACAGTTCTAGAAGCTGCAGATGTTTTTCTCTAGGTGACTGTCTCAAAAGAGATTATCCATTAGATATAGAAATGTTAATAGGTAAAATAGCTCACGGATGAACACTCCCACCGCTTACACCTTACTGGTCAGATATATTTTCACTCAGTGCTTTTATTCGTTCTTGGTATGCGGAGCTGCCTTCATGGCAGCTTCATTTATCTTAATTTGTCAACTCCTACGAGGTCATTATTCTGCAAACTTAGTATAGCATCGTAATCAATCAGGTAATTAAGATACTTTTTTGTTGTTGTAGATGATGAATTTAATAATGGAGATAATGCACACACATTCGGGGACTACTGGAGTGTGCACAGAGCGTAAAGCAAACACAACACAGCACATCTTGAGACTGTAGGCAAGAGCATAGTTAAAGTCCTGAAGGTTAAAACAGTGGTGAGGGTGGCTGGGAGGCAGGTGAGTTGAAGAAGTATTTATAAATTATGGGATGTGGGCCTTTCAGATCCTTTAGTCAAATTCCCTCCTTTTCCCAAATTTTATATAGGAGTAATGAAGTCCTAGGGAGGTGAGTTTCCTAAATACAAATGGGAGAACAGTACTCCAGTTCAGGATTTGGGGCTTAATGGTTGTAGCTTTCTTTTATTTCTTTATGGGCTCTCTCCCTTCTCCAGGCTTCATGCTACCTTTGATGTATATAGTTTGTCTTCAATGCTTTCTTGCCTAAAATCTCATTCCTCTTGTTTTTTCCCTTTCTTCACGGGAACTCTGTGCTAAGAATTTCCCCTCACATTTCTTTCCTCTCAACTTGAAGTTCGTTTATATAAAAGGGGGAAGGTTCCAAAAGCCTTCATCTAAGCTGGCATAAAATTGCTATGGGTAAGGTGAAAAAGCTAAGAGGAGTTTTCCTTTAAACCTTTAACAGCTGAAACCATTGTCAGTGAAATTTCTGGCAATTCTTTTTTTTTTTTTTTTGAGAAGTCTCCTTAGACCCTTGATAAATAGAACTGTATTAAAAATATTACAAAGTAAGTAATCAGCTCCTTTCTCTTCTACTATCAGGAAGATTCCTTATGCTACTTGGAACATGGTTATATATTGTCTGATGGAAGTAATGCATGGAGAAGACAACTGGAGGAGGCTGCACAAACTTAATTTCCATTCTGGGCCTGCACCTAGGCTTGAAGAGAGGGAAAGGTCCAGAAGGCAAGAAGAGGGCAACAAGAAACAAGAGATGGAGTAGTGAAAGTGAGAGAAAGTTTGGAGGAATTTTGAGGTATGGGTTAGAAGAGTGTTAACAGCCGCTTCAGGGAGCAGTAATTCAGGAAGAGGCAGATGTGGGCAAAAGGGATTTTAAGAAGTCTTTTGTGTGAGTCGTTAGATACAGTTATTCCTTTTTTGCCTCTCCAGAGATTAAAGTATATGCTTACTTCTTTTCAAGTTGTTGAGAAATTGGATGTTTTTTGATTGAGTGCATCCCCATGCCAAGATGGGCCTCAAAGTTGGAGCAAGAACTCCCAGTTTCATTTGGAAAATACAACTATCTTTATTTTGATGCCCTCCCTCTTTCCCACAACACCTAATCCAATTTTTCACAGTCTGCATAATAGGAAAAATGACTGTATGGCAGGAACCAAAAGTATGAAATGGAATATAAATTTAATTGAGGCTTATGAACAGCTGAGAAGAGGAAATGGTGACCTACATGCTAAGTGTTTTTACTGTCTTCTCTGTTTTTGAAATATTATAAAGATTAACTGTGGCAAATGAAATGTATTGACTTGGTGGCTGGTTAACAAATCTAGTCCCTGACCTATGAGATTAAATTTTCCAATACACTTTCAAGACACTGTCATTACTATCTTATCCCATAATATGGGTGAAGAGAGGTCCTGAATGCACTTATTATACGACCTTAATAAGTATCTGGGGCGGCATTGGAGATATATAAAGAACACTTTTCACTCTTCTTGGCACCCCTTTTCCTGCCATAAGTCTAACCACCCCCCCCCATTATCTCCTGGTCTGGAGTGTGACACTAATCTAGATGACTGTTTCATTGCAGGCTCTTTTTTCAATCACAATAAAAACAGAAGTGGCAGGATATTAGAGGCAAAATGGATAGTGCTAAAAAAATTACAGTTTAACTTCTCATTTATCAATGTAATTGAAAGTTACTAGCAGGGTGTGTGGTGCCAGTGTTTCTATCAGGCAATGAGTAATCTATTTATGCAGCATAATTCATCCTTCTGAGGTTCTAATGAGGATTGCTTAATTCAGGTTTTAATCATACCTGACAAATCATTGTTGAAGTTGGCATTGGGCTTGTTCATAGGTGCCTTTTGCCTGCTAGGTTGACATAGCTCAGCTTCATCTCCCTCTCTGCATGTTCCTTTCAGGCTTCACTTAACTATAACAACAACAAAAGAGTACTGGTTTCCTTCAACACCAAAACGCAAAATGATTCTGGTCTTTTTTTTTTTCTTTTTTGAATACTCAATGCCATTAGTAGCAACTGTTTTTATTTTTTATTTAATTAAAAAATGTTTATTTATTTTGAGAGTGAGAGAGAGGCACAGAGAGGGAGAGAGAGAATCCTAAGCAGGCTCCACGCTCCAAGCACAGAGCCCAGCACGAGGTTCCATCTCATGAACCATGAGATCATGACCTGAGCTGGAATCAAGAGTTGGATGCTGAACTGACTAAGCCCCCCAGGTGTCCCTATTAGTTTTAATATTGAAAAAATATTTTTATTGATGTGCAATTGTCATGTAATATTATATTAGTTTCAGGTATACAACATAGTGATTTGATATTTATATAAACTACAAAATGACCACATTGTCTGTATTCTATGTGCTGTACATCCTGATGACTTACTTATTTTATAACTGAAAGTTTGTATCTTTTGATCCCCTTCACCCATTTTACCTTCCCCACAGACAGCCATCAGTCTATTCTCTGTGAGTCTGGTTTTGTTTCACTGTGTTCATTTGTTTTGCTTTTCAGATTCTACATTTAAGTGAAATTATGATAGTTGTCTTTTTCTGTCTTATTTCACTTAACATAATACCCTCTAGGTCCATCATGTTATTACAGATGGCAAAATTTCATTCTTTTTTATGGCTGAGTACTATTCCATTATATATATATAGCAATCTTTTTTTTTTTTTTTTTAAATCTATTATCTGTCAGTGCCTGGGGTAGGGTCATGTCAATGCCTCTCCTACCTGTCTTGATATGGTCCTTTTATTTATTTATTTATTTATTTATTTATTTATTTATTTATTTATTT
>NW_024412403.1:57332643-57335817 GCF_014898765.1 Herpailurus yagouaroundi
TTTATTTATTTATTTATTTATTTATTTATTTATTTATTTATTTATTTATTGGTGGAGCAGGTGTTGAGGTAATGAATTTTTAGAAGGAATTGTTCCAAACATAGCTGTACATTTGTTGTGTCTGTGGAAGGAGGTGTATTCAGGATCTTCCTAAAATCCCTAAAATCTCCACTTTGAACTTCCTTCCACATTGGAGATATTAAAGAAGAAAGAAGTCTTTTTTTTTCTTTTTTTACAAATAAATGTATCCTGTTTTACAGTGTATGTGTTCCTTGAGCAGGTTCATGTTCCACTTTTTGCACTTGTTCACTAATATACTTGACTCAGACAAGATCCATCTGCTGATTAGTGGTGGTGGTGGTGGGGTGCCCCAGGTCAGATGCAAGTAGGAGCCCCAGAGCCTGCAAGCTGACATCTCATTTGAAAAACAAAACCAGTGTTTTTCCAGGAGAGAGTACACAATAAACAGGAGATTCATGACACACAGAGAAATGGTGCTTTAATGTATGAATTGTAATATTGCAATAATGAATGTCAGAACCTGTAATGTTCATCCACTGACATGTGGTATGGGAAAGATTCTCATCAGTTAGCTTTTGCACTCAAATGGGATTTTGACCTCTAAAAAGGGCAGTGGGTATTCTCACTTCAGGTTTTCTGTAAAAACAGCTCTATAATTCCATGGAGCTTCTCAGTTTCCAAATCCCTTTAACATATATTATTTCATTTTTTTCTCTTCACAATAACCTTTTGAAGTAGTTAATACACGTAACAACACCCCATTTTATAGCTAAACAAACAGAATCAGAGAGGGTAATTTATTTGCCTAAGGCCAAACAGTTGGAAGTAATGGAGCATGACCTTAAACTCAGTTAGGTCACCTCTAACACTTGTGTCCTTTCCACTGCTGCTGGCACCCCATTCACATTAGGGGAGACCAGCCTCTGACAGAATTCAGGCTGTACCTCTTGATTTTCACCATGATCTTAGAAATAAGACTGTTTATTTAGGCCATCCATAATTTTTTGGGAGGTTGTGAAAACAAGAACCCCTACAGGTCTGTTTGTAATTTTAAAGTCGTTTGCTGTTTATCAAGCCTGTGTTTCATTACAGATTGTATCAAATGCAGACACTTTTGACTTAGAGGATACTAAGTCCTAACTGTGGGTACTAGACACACTGCTCTAAAATCAGATGTTGTTCTTTCTAAGTATAATAGTAAATCCCCAGTCTCATTCTTTTGCTGTAGCTCACAGAAATAGTTATCTGGGAGGAACAGAAGAGAGACACAGATTACCAGTTATTTAATGCAGAGTAAACCGAGGGCCAGTGAGGTTAAATATTTTCTCTAAGGACAATAACTCACTACTTGAGTCTTTCTTTAGATCATCTGAGTCAATTATCATTGCCTCTGTGGAGGCATTTAAAGATTATTTACCAAAGTTCTACTGTAGGCATTACTGAGGGTGGTTTGGAGCCAGAAGCTCTTCTGAATGATTTGCTCCCTAAGCATTCGAGGTTGAAAATTTGAGCTAGTTGGGGACTAAGCCAGGTTACAGCCTCTTTTACTGCATCTGGCCTTACCTGTTAAATAGCATTACCCAGAAAAACTTTATTTTGTTTTGTGTAGGACAAGTGTCCTTCATTTTTATCAAAGTGGACAAGTAGGGGCTTGAAAACTTGGCTTCTAGCCTATCATTGATGGACACAGGAGAAAACCCACAGGCCATGATATGCAGGTGAATAGCATATGGAGGAGGTAAGCTGGGCAAACCAAAGGCAGACAGTCTTGAAGTTTGGAGCAAAGACCTCCTTGGTAAACTGACTTTTCCTGATAATATCCTTCATTACCATGAGTTGGGGAGAATGCTGAAACAGGGAGGAGATTGTGAAGTGTTGAGATCAGAGAAGGCATTTAAAACTGCACATTTTTAAGAATTAAGAGAGTAGGATGAGCACATGATCTTATTTACCTTATCTGTTCCGAACCCAGTGAAATTATAGACTTATCTTTTTTTTTTTTTACATATGAAATTTATTGTCAAATTGGTTTCCATACAACACCCAGTGCTCATCCCAAAAGGTGCCCTCCTCAATACCCATCACCCACCCTCTCCTCCCTCCCACCCCCCATCAACCCTCAGTTTGCTCTCAGTTCTCAACAGTCTCTTATGCTTTGGCTCTCTCCCACTCTAACCTCTTTTTTTTTTTTCCTTCCCCTCCCCCATGGGTTCCTGTTAAGTTTCCAGGATCCACATAAGAGTGAAACCATATGGTATCTGTCTTTCTCTGTATGGCTTATTTCACTTAGCATCACACTGTCCAGTTCCATCCACGTTGCTACAAAAGGCCATATTTCATTTTTTCTCATTGCCACGTAGTATTCCATAGTGTATATAAACCACAATTTCTTTTTTTTTTTTAATTTTTTTTTCAACGTTTATTTATTTTTGTGACAGAGAGAGACAGAGCATGAACGGGGGAGGGGCAGAGAGAGAGGGAGACACAGAATCGGAAACAGGCTCCAGGCTCTGAGCCACCAGCCCAGAGCCTGACGCGGGGCTCGAACTCACGGACCGCGAGATCGTGACCTGGCTGAAGTCGGATGCTTAACCGACTGCGCCACCCAGGCGCCCCTAAACCACAATTTCTTTATCCATTCATCAGTTGATGGACATTTAGGCTCTTTCCATAATTTGGCTATTGTTGAGAGTGCTGCTATGAACATTGGGGTACAAGTGCCCCTATGCATCAGTACTCCTGTGTCCCTTGGATAAATTCCTAGCAGTGCTATTGCTGGGTCATAGGGTAGGTCTACTTTTAATTTTCTGAGGAACCTCCACACTGCTTTCCAGAGCGGCTGCACCAATTTGCATTCCCACCAACAGTGCAAGAGGGTTCCCGTTTCTCCACATCCTCTCCAGCATCTATTGTCTCCTGATTTGTTCATTTTGGCCACTCTGACTGGCGTGAGGTGATACCTGAGTGTGGTTTTGATTTGTATTTCCCTGATAAGGAGCGACGCTGAACATCTTTTCATGTGCCTGTTGGCCATCCGGATGTCTTCTTTAGAGAAGTGTCTATTCATGTTTTCTGCCCATTTCTTCACTGGGTTATTTGCTTTTTGGGTGTGGAGTTTGGTGAGCTCTTTATAGATTTTGGATACTAGCCCTT
>NW_024412403.1:57335917-57336051 GCF_014898765.1 Herpailurus yagouaroundi
ACCAATTTGCATTCCCACCAACAGTGCAAGAGGGTTCCCGTTTCTCCACATCCTCTCCAGCATCTAGAGTCTCCTGATTTGTTCATTTTGGCCACTCTGACTGGCGTGAGGTGATACCTGAGTGTGGTTTTGAT
>NW_024412403.1:57336451-57396280 GCF_014898765.1 Herpailurus yagouaroundi
CTGCCGGAGGTTTGGCTCCGCAGAAGCGCAGAGTTGGGTGTTTGCGCAGAGCGAGCAAGTTCCCTGGCAGGAACTGGTTCTCTTTGGGATTTTGGCTGGGGGATGGGCGGGGGAGATGGCGCTGTCGAGCGCCTTTGTTCCCCACCAAACTGAGCTCTGTCGTCAGGGGGCTCAGCAGCTCTCCTTCCCTTTGTCCTCCAGCCTTCCCGCTTTCTGAGCAGAGCTGTTAACTTATGACCTCCCAGACGCTAAGTCGCGCTTGCTGTCGGAACACAGTCCGTCAGGCCCCTCCGCTTTTTGCAAGCCAGACTCGGGGGCTCTGCTTGGCCGGCGAGCCGCCCCTCCGCCCCGGCTCCCTCCCGCCAGTCCGTGGAGCGTGCACTGCCTCACCGCCCTTCCTACTCTCTTCCGTGGGCCTCTCGTCTGCGCTTGGCTCCGGCGGCGTTCTGCTAATCCTCTGGCGGTTCTCTGGGTTATTTAGGCAGGTGTAGGTGGAATCTAAGTGATCAACAGGACGCGTGGTGAGCCCAGCGTCTTCCTACGTCGCCATCTTCCTCTGTATTTTTTCTAGACTTATCTTTTAAACCATAAATACTTTGGAAGTCATGAAACACCAGCAAGGAAGAACCCATTCTGAAGAATTTATGGAAGACTAAAAGCAGATGGTATCTAATTGGCAGGAAAAAAAAAAGAGTAGGAATAAATTTACCCTAAATTGGTGCAGAGAGTCGCCAGAAAGGAAATTTTGGAGAAACTTCAAGCTTAGAGTTAAGTGTATAGATAAAAAATGGGAAATAGTGCTATGGTTAGGTTAATTTCTCAGAGTGTACGTGCTGTAAGATTTGTCCCCTCAATTCTCCATGCTCCCTTTTTATGGGGCTTCTGGCTTTAGAATATGCTCCAGGATGAAGTGTTGAGACTGCCTCACCCAATTAATAGGTTTCATGTAGACACAGTTCTTATATTAGAGGATGAATAGGCAAGCGAGGTACCTTGAGATAATTGGACTTTTACAATAGACAGATTAAAAAAAAAAAAAAAGGCAACACCTTTAGAAGTAAAATGAAATAGTTTTTTTTTTTTTTTTTTTTTTTTAACTTCGTCAGAACTTTCCTTACTTTGGCAAACTTGGGAGTCCTTAGCCTGCCTGCTCCCACCTAACCATGCACGTTAAGGGGAGTTTATCAATATCCTCAACCCATCCACAACCCATCCATGAATGCCAGCTTCCCCTTCCCCCACCTCCATGGATTACAGGAAAAGAAATGTCAGAACCACGGAACTCAAGTTGGGTTCTTGTATCAATAAAGACTGATCTTCACCTATACATAAGGATAGAAAATGAAGATCCATCAAACATTTGCGATAAATCACAGTACAGACAGGAGGACCATATGAAAAAACAGAACCAATTCAAGTAAAAACAGATAATTTTGGAAATAGATTATAACCTCATACAAATTTATTTTTTAGTAACCGCAGAGATTGGTGATAATTTATATTGAAAAACAAGACCAAGAAACTATGGAAAACAAGCAGTGAGAAGCCAAAAGCAATTTCTATTAAACAAATAATAATACATGCAACAAAAAGAATTAAGAAAAAGGCTAAAATTGTGGATGGGTATTGTTGAAGAACAAATTATTAATCTGAAAGTTAAATTTGAAATTTAAGGCAAGACCAGAAAGAATGAAGATAGTAAATAGTAACTTATCAAAATGATAAATAATCTCTTAACAGACTTCTCTAGTCAAACTGTAATAAAGTGTGAGCGTGAATACTTATTTTTTAGAAGCAAGACTTCATCACTCACACATACATTATGGAATAAAAAGGTAATTTGGAGACATGGTCCTACAACATGGCAAAGGAATGGAAGTAAAAAGAAGGTATGCAATACAAAAATAATTAAAAAACCCACACACCCAAAACAATAGAAATTAGCTATCATCCATAGTAGTGAAGGTAGGAAAAAAATGGAAAAAATCTCTTATACTAAACATTATCATCTTAAAGATTTAAGTATCAAAGCTTTAATAATATAGTACTGTATTTGCTTCTCTGAGTGTAAAAATACAACAATAAATACAAGCACTTCACCATCAAAATGATACTGATAAAACTATGATTAAACTATGATATTAATGACAGAAACAGATTGTATTAAAAATAAAATATACCTACATTCTTTTAAAACATTTTTTAAAATATTTTTTTATAAATATTCATTTTTGAGAGAGAGAGAGAGAGGCAGAGACAGAGGAGCAGAGGATCCAAAGCAGCTTCTGTGCTGAGAGCAACAAGCCCGATGAGGGGCTTAAACTCACAAACCATGATCATGACCTAAGCCGAAGTTGGACACTTAAGCAACTGAGCCACCCAGTTGGCCCTTACATTCATTTTTTTTTATGTATTTTGAGAGAGAAAGTGTGTGCAAAATTTGGGGAGGGGAAGAGAGAAAGGGAGAGAGAGAATCCCAATCAGGCTGTGCACCGTCAGTGCAGAACCTGAATTGGAGCTTGATCTCGTGAATCATGAGATTATGACCTAAGCTTAAATCAAGAGTCAATTGCTTAACCAACTGAGTCATCCAGGCACCCCCTATGTACATTCTTTTTACAGAAGATACATACAAACAAGATGGCAGACATATATTAAATATAGTGGGTTGTTACAAAAGTGTGTTTAGTACACAGTGAGAAAAAGAAAGCTAATATCAACACTTGGAAGATTTCCATTCTAATGTATTAACATGAGAAAAAGATACTTTATATCGGGAAAAATAATGAATCAGAAAGTTTTAATTTTTATTAACTTGTCATCATAATATCAAGAGATATGAAGCAAAATCTAGTCAGAGAAATAAACAAATCCATGACCTTAATGGGAGACCTTAAAATTTTTAAAAAGTTTATTTATTTTGAGACAAAAAGATGCAGCACAAATGGGGGAGGGGCAGAGAGAGGGAGGGAGGGAGAGAGAATCCCAAGCAGGCTCTGTGCTACCAGCACAGAGCCTAATGGGGGTCAAACTCACAAGCTGTGAGATCATGACCTGAGTCAAATTCAAGAGTTGGACACTTAATCAACAGAACTACCCAGGTTCTCCTAATGGGAGACTTTAATATCACTGTCTTAGGAATGCCTGGGTGGCTCAGTCGGTTGAGCATCCAACTCTTGATTTAGGCTTGGGTCATGATCCTAGGGTTGTGGGATCAAGTCCTGTGTTGGGCTTAGCGCTGAGTGTGGAGCCTGCTTGGGATTCTCTTTCTTCCCCTCTGCCCATCTTCCTGCTTGTATATGCTCTTTAGTTCTCTGAAATTTAAAAAAGAAATATTGCTGTCTTAGAAATTTATGGATGAGGGGAATGATAAGGTAATCATTTGAATAAATAGTTTATAGAAGTAGTTTGAATAACATAATTCCTGCTTCTTTATAATAGGTATGTTATATGTAACTTTGTGTCAATAAACAGAAAGTACACATTTTTTTTTCAAATGCCCAAGAAACATTTATAAAAATTGAGCATATTATTATGCTACAATGTTAATCTCTACTAATTCTACATAGGAGAAATTATATAAACCAGATTTCCTAACATGAGCCATAAAAATAGAAATTAAGCAAAAGAGTATATTCAAAATAAAGGTATTTATTTCATATTCAAAATAAATTTCTGAAATCTCTTGAAGATTAAAGGGAATTTATCTAAATGGATTAAAGAGAATGCTGAAATATATTGTTTTAAACTTTTGGGAAAATAACAAGGATAGAATCACATATAAAAACCTAGCTAACACCATTTGCTGAGAAAATTCATAGTCTTATAATCTATGTCTTCAATTAAAAAAAAAAAAGTAGTTACATGAACCAAAGAGAAGAAAAAGAAGCATTAAGAAAAAGGGAGATCAATCAAGTAGAAAATGCAAGCATGAATAAATAAATTAGGTGTAAGAAATATGGTACAAATGTGGTGGATTTAAAAGTTAGAATACTATGTGTAACTTTACACCAAAATGTTTGGAGATTGAGTCATGCAATTAAAAATGTAGATGTTTTATGGGACACCTGGGTGGCTCAGCTGGTTGAGTGTCTGACTTTGGCTCAGGTCATCATCTCATGGTTCGAGAGTTCAAGCCTTACATTGGGCTCATTGCTGTAAGCACAGAGCCCATTTCAGATCCTCTGTCCCCCTCTCTCTGCCCCTCCCCTGCTTGTGCTAGCTCTCTCTCTCTTTCTCTCGCTCTCTCAAAAATAAATAAACTTTAATAATACAGATGTTTTATAAAATATAATATCTTAAATTCAAGGAATGGCAGAATACTCAAGCAAAAAAGAAAACTGAGAAGTAGTAAAAAATCTCAAATTTAAAAAAGGCATCAGGCCCAAAGATTTTATATTTTACCAGATCTTTAAATACATTATTTAAAATACTTCTGAGCATTAATAAATAGAAAGCTTCTATATTACTCTGGATGATGCAGTAACAAATATTCCAACAATATCAGTGGTTTAACATAGAAAAGTTTACTTGTCAATCAAATTAAATCTGATGAAGGCATATGTGGGACTTTCAGGCAGTCCTTGAATGGTGGGTAAGTTGTCAGGGATGCTTGTATTTTGTGCCTAAAGTATTTCAACCCCTTGCTTTCATGTTCACTGAAATGGGGGAAGGGAAAACATGGAGAACTGGAGGGGAGATAATGCCTTTTGAAACTTCTCAACTTATTCTGAGACTAGTTCATGTTTAAACTCAAATTGTAGAGAAGCGCACAAACGCAAAATAAAATAAGATGCAATAAACTGGAAGAAAGAAAAATTTAGATCAATCTCCCCTTCTAACAGAAATGCAACTACTCTAAGCAAAATCTTGATTGATCAAATTCAGCTCTGTAACAGAATTTATCACAGGAATGGAATACTTTTTTAGAGTCAATTAATTATGGATTAGAATAAATAAGATAAGCTGGGGGACACATTGAAATGGTGAAAATATGTTTCACTATACACTAGAAATTAAAAGTACATGGGTAAAAAGACAGACACACACACCCATACCCACCTCCACACCCATCCCTGAATGGAAATAATGTAAAAATTTAAAACTTTACAGTAAGATTAAATGAATTCTTAATAAATGGTGAGATGGTCCATGTTTCTGAATGTGAAGACTTTGTTTTGTAAAATATTCACTTACCCAGTGTATCTATAAAATATTTGCAATTCCATGAGAATTCTAATTGACTTCACAATGGATTTAATAGAAAGTGACAAACTTATTCCAAATTTATCTGGAAGAGTGAATTCACAGGAAGAGATAGTAACTTTTGAGAAAAATGAGGGGGTTGCTTTTGATGCTGGATGTTAAAGCCCAAATCACTGGAATACAATGCTGATAGGGCCTGAATGTAATTTAAAAAGGAGGGTAGTAATTCCAGAACATACATGAATTTAAATAAAAAGGATGTATTGAAGATCAGTGGAAAAAAGCATAGTTGTATTCTCTGCGCTGTCAGCACAGAGTCCAATGCAGACCACAATGCCATGAACCATGAAATCATGACCTGAGCTGAAATCAAGAGTCAGGTGCTTAACCAACTGAGCCACCCAGGCACCATAGAAAAAGGAAGTTTTAAAATGGCCCATAGTCCACCATAATATTAACCTTGGTCAATCAGTGGAAAATATAAAATGCAGACAAAAAGTCTTTTTCTTTTCCTAGTTTATTTTTTATTTTTATTTTATTTGAGAGAGAACAAGTGCAAGTTGGGGGGGGGGGTGGAGAGGGCCAGAAGGAGAGAGAGAATCCTAAGCAGACTCCACACTCAGCATGTACCCCATGAAGGACTCAAACCCACGACCCTGGGATCATGACCTTGAGCCGAAATCAAGAGTCAGAAGCTTAACTGTCTGAGCCACCCAGGCACCCTATTTTGTTTCTTAAATTCCACATATGAGTGAAATTACATGGTATTTGCCTTTTTCTGATTGACTTATTTTGCTTAGCATAATATACTCTCGTTCCATCCACATCATTGTAAATGGCAAGATTTCATTCTTTTTGATGGCTAATATTCCATTCCATATACACACACACCACATTTTCATCAGTTGATGGACATTTGGGCTCTCTGTGTAGTTTGGCTATGGTTGATAATATTACTATAAACATTGGGGTGCATGTACCCCTTTGAATCTGTATTTTTGTATCCATTGGGTAAATACTTAACAAGGCAACTGTTGGATCATAGGGTAGTTATATTTTGGGTTCTTGAGGAACCTCCATACTGTTCTCTAGAGTGGCTGCACCAGTTTGCATTCCCACCAACAGTGCAAGAGGGTTCCCTTTTCTCCACATCCTCCTCAACACTCATTGTTTCTTCTGTTATTTTTAGTGATTCTGACAGGTGTGAAGTGGTATCTCCATGTATTTGATTTGTATTTACCTGATGATGAATGACGTTGAGCATCTTTTCATGTGTCTGTTAGCCATCTGGATGATTTCTTTGGAAAAGTGTCTGTTCATATCTTTTGCCCATTTCTTCACTGTTTGTTTTTGGGTGTTGAGGTTGGTAAGTTCTTTATAGATTTTGGTTATTAACGCTTTATTTGATATGTCATTTGCAAGTATCTTCTCCCCTTCCACAGGCTGCCTTTTAGTTTTGTTGGTTGTTTCCTTTGCTGTGCAGAAGCTTTTTATCTTAATGAAGTCCTAATAGTTCAAGTTTGTTTTTGTTTCTCTTGCCTTTGATGATGTGTCTTATAAAAAATTCCTACAGTCAAGGTCAAGGAGTTTCTGCCTGTGTTCTCCTCTAGGCTTTTGATGGTTTCCTGTCTCACATTTAGGTCTTTCATCCATTTTGAATTTATTTTTTTGTGTATCGTGTAAGAAAGTGGTCCAGTTTCATTCTTCTGCATGTCACTGTCCAGTTTTCCCAAACTATTTGTTGATGAGACTGTCTTTTTTCCATTGGATATTCTTTCCTGATTTGTCAAAGATGAGTTGACCATATAGAGCAGTGTGACTACAGCTTTATAGTATAGCTTGAAATCGAGAATCATGATGTCTCCAGTTTTGTTTTTCTTTCTCAAGATTCCTTTGGCTATTCAGGGTCTTTTGTGGTTCCATACAAATTTTAGGATTATGTGTTCTAGCTCTGTGAATAATGCTGGTAGGGTATTTTGATAGGTATTACAGTAAATGTATAGATTGCTTTAGGTAGTGTAGACATTTTTTTTTAATTTTTTTTCAACATTTATTTATTTTTTGGGACAGAGAGAGACAGAGCATGAACAGGGGAGGGGCAGAGAGAGAGGGAGACACAGAATCTGAAACAGGCTCCAGGCTCTGAGCCATCAGCCCAGAGCCCGACGCGGGTCTCGAACCCACGGACCGCGAGATCGTGACCTGGCTGAAGTCGGACGCTTAACCGACTGCGCCACCCACGTGCCCCTAGGTAGTGTAGACATTTTAACAATGTTTGTTCTTCAGTCCATGAACATGGAATGCTTTTCCATTTCTTTGTGTCCTCTTCAATTTTTTTCATAAGTGTTCTATTGTTTTCAGAGTACAAAAAATCTTTTTCATACCTGTCCTTTTACCAATATTCTTACCTACAGGTAATCCTTGTTTATTTACACAAAAATGTAGATTTACTCAGTGCCCTATAGACATTTTTTTCACCTTTGCAAACAAGGATTTGATGACTATTTTTAGACTGGAATTCTGATTATTATTAGAATAAGCATAAGGTTAATTTTTAAATTAATTAATTAATTTTAAAATTTAAATCCAAGTTAGTTAGCATATAGTGCAACAATGATTTCAGAAGTAGATTCCTTTGCCCCTTACCCATTTAGCCCATCTTCTCTCCCACAACCCCTCCAGTAACCCTGTTTTTTCTCCATATTTAAGAGTCTCTTCTGTTTTGTCCCCTCCCTGTTTTTATATTCTTTTTGCTTCCCTTCCCTTATGTTCATGTGCTTTGTATCTTAAAGTCCGCATATGAGTGAAATCATATGATATTTGTCTTTCTCTGATTGACTAATTTCGTTTAGCGTAACACCCTCTAGTACCATCCATGTAGTTGCAAAAGGCAAGATTTCATTCTTTTTGGTTTCTGAGCAATACTCCATTGTACATATATACCACATCTTTATCCATTCATCCATCGATGGACATTTGGGCTTTTTCCATACTTTAGCAATTGTTGATAGTGGTACTGTAAACATTGGGGTGCATGTGCCCCTTCGAAACAGCATACCTGTATCCCTTGGATAAATACCTAGTAGTGCAATTGCTGGGTAATAGGGTAGTTCTATTTTTAATTATTTGAGGAACCTTTTACTGTTTTCTGGAGTGTCTGTACCAGTTTGCATTCCCACTAGCAATGCAAAAGAGATCCTCTTTCTCCACATCCTCACCAACATCTGTTGTTGCCTGAGTTGTTAATGTTAGCCATTCTGACAGGTGTGAAGTGGTATCTCATTGTGGTTTTGATATGTATTTCCCTGATGAGGAGTGATGTTGAGCATTTTTTCATGTGTCTGTTAGGCATCTGGATGTCTTCTTTGGAAGTGTCTATTCCTGTCCTTTGCCCATTTCTTCACTGGATTATTTGCTTTTTGGGTGTTGAGTTTGATAAGTTCTGCACAGATTTTGGATACCAACCATTTGTCTGATATGTGATTTGCAAATATCTTCTCCCATTCTGTTGGTTGTCTTTTAGTTTTGCTGTTTCCTTTACTGTGCAGAAGCTTTTTTGCTTTTCTTTCCTTTGCCTCTGGAGACGTGTTGAGTAAGAAGTTGCTCTGGCTGAGGTCAGAGAGGTGTTTTTTTGTTTTTTTTGTTTTTTTTGTTTTTTTTTGGTTTCAGTAGCATTGTTTTCTTTTTTTTTTTTTAATTTTTTTTTCAATGTTTTTTATTTATTTTTGGGACAGAGAGAGACAGAGCATGAACGGGGGAGGGGCAGAGAGAGAGGGAGACACAGAATCGGAAACAGGCTCCAGGCTCTGAGCCATCAGCCTAGAGCCCGACGCGGGGCTCGAACTCACGGACCGCGAGATCGTGACCTGGCTGAAGTCGGACCCTTAACCGACTGCGCCACCCAGGCGCCCCAGTAGCATTGTTTTCTGCTCTCATCTTTATTGTTTCCTGTCTACTGCTGGTTTTGGGTTTTATTTGCTGTTCTTTTTCCAGCTCTTTAAGGTGTAAGGTTAGGTTGTATATCTCAGACCTTTCCTCCTTCTTTTGGAAGGCCTGGATTGCTATATACTTCTCTCTTATGACCGCCTTTCCTGCATCCCAGAGGTTTTGCACTGTGTTGTTATCATTTTCATTGCCTTCCATGTACTTTTTAGTTTCCTCTTTAACTTCATGGTTAACCCATTCATTCTTTAGTAGGAATGTCTCCATGTATCCATGGACTTTCCAGATTTTTTCTTATGGTTGATTTTGAGTTTCATAGTGTTGTGGTCTGAAAATATTTTTGGTATGACCTCTATCTTTTTGTACCTATTGAGGGCTGATTTGTGTCCTAGTATGTGACCTATTCTGGAGAATGTTCCATGTGCATTGGAGAACAATGTGTATTCTGCTGCTTTAGGATGAAATGTTCTGAATATATCTGTTAAGTCCATCCAGTCCAGTGTGTCATTCAGAGCCATTTTTCCTTGTTGATTTTCTGTTTCAATGATCTTTCCATTGCTGTAAGTGGGGTGTTGAAGTCCCCATACTATTATGGTATTATTATCAATGAGTTTCTGTATGTTTGTGATTAATTGATTTATATATTTGGGTGCTATCACATTTGGAGCATAAATGTTTATAATTATTAGATCTTGGTGGATAGATCCCTTAAGTATGATATAATGCTCTTCTTCATTTCTTGTTACAGTCTTGTTACAGTCTTTATTTTAAAATCTAGATTGTCTGATATAAGTATGGTTACTCCAGCTTTCTTTTGTTGACCATTAGCATCATAGATGGTTCTCCATCCCCTTATTTTCAATCTGAAGATGTCTTTAGGTCTAAAATGGGTCTCTTGTATACAGCATATAGATGGATCACATTTTCTTATCCATTTTCTAACCCTACGTGTTTTGTTTGGAGCATTTAGTTCATTGACATTTAGGGTGAGTACTGAAAGACATGAATTTATTGCCATTATGTTGCTTGTACACTTGGAGTTTCTGGTGGTGCTCTCTGGTTCTTTCTAAATCTTTGTTGTTTTTTTTTTTTTACCCCTGTCTTTTCTCTCCTCAGAGAATCCCCCTTAAAATTTCTTCCAGGGCTGGCTTAGTGGTCACAAACCCCTTAATTTTTGTTTGTCTGGGAAACTTTTAATCTTTCCTTCTATTTTGAATGACAGCCGTGCTGGATAAAGAATTCTTGACTGCATATTTTTTTCTGATTCAGCACACTGAATATATCCTGCCACTCCTTTCTGGCCTGCCAAGTTTCTGTGGATACATCTGCTGCAAACCTGATCTATCTTCCCTTGTAGGTTAAGAAATTTTTTCCCTTCCTGCTTTCAGCATTCTTTTCTTGTCTGTGTATTTTGTGAATTTGACTATGATATACCTTGTTGATGGTTGGTTTTTGTTGAATCTAGTGGGAGTGCTCTGTGCTTCCTGGATTTTGATGTCTGTGTCTGTCCCCAGGTTAGAAAAGTTTTCCCCTATGATTTGCTTACATAACACTTCTACCCCTTTTTCTCTCTCTTCATCTTCTGGGACTCCTATGATTCTGATGTTGTTCCTTTTTAATGAGTCACTGAGTTCTTTTATTCTTATATCATGCTCTTTTTCCTTAGTCTCCCTTTTTTTTCTGCTTCATTATTCTCTATATGTTTGTCCTTTATATCTCTGATTCACTGCTCTGCTTCATCCATTCTTGCCACCAGAGCAACCATTTGAGATTGCAACTCAGTTACAGCATTTTTTATTTCTTCCTGACTAGCTTTTCCTTCCTTTATCTCTGCAGAAAGAGATTCTAATCTATTTTCAACCCCCGCTGGTATTCTTATTGTAGTGATTATAAATTCTGATTCAGATATTTGCTTGTATTGATTAAGTCCCTGGCTGTCATTTCTTCCTATTCTTTCTTTTGTGGTGAATTCCTTTGTTTCATCATTTTGAAGGAAGAAATGAATTAATAAAGTAAAAAAATTAAAAATTAAAAACAACACACAAAAAACAAATAAAGGATACTGGATCTTAGGTGTGTTTTGGTCTGGTTGTTGAAAGAAGCTGGATAGATTAGAGAAAAAAGGGAAAGATAAGAAAAGAAAAAATAGGGAAAAGAAAAGAGAGCAGTTGAAAATTTAAAAAAATGAATACAATAAAATAGAATAAAGTGAAATGACGTAAGTAAAATAGAGTTTAAAAATTTACAAAAAGTAAAAAGTATAGTAGAAAAAAATTAAAAATCTTTTTAATAAAAATGGAAAATAAAAAGATTTTTTTCTCTTTCTGTATTCAAGAATAAGAAAAGAAAAGAAAAAGAAAAAAATTGAATAGATTGACCAGTGAAAAGACTGAAATGTGATTGAAATTATGTCTGGTTTCCCGTAGAAGTCAAACTGTGAAGCACTTCATGGTCTGTAAACTAAGAAGGCAGAGAGACTCGTGGTGTTTTCACAAGTGTGCTTGGGTGGGACTTAGTGTAATGACTCCATTCTTCTCTAGATGGTGCTATTAGCTTACTGGGTTGATTGTTGTGTGTAGGTGGGCATACGCGTGTGCAGGAGGGGTGAAATGGTGTTGCCCAGCTACCTAGTCTCTAGTATCAGTCTCTGTGCTCTCCCCAACCAGCAGTCAAGCACCCCTCCTTTGTCTCCCACTTCCATCCACTCCCCGCTTCTACACTGTCCATGACTAAGCCATCAGGCAGCCAGGTGACACCTCCTTCCTGAGTGTTATCTCAGATGGGGCTGTGTTTCCCACCCCTCATTACTGAGGGACAGTGGCTTTGACCCATTCTACCCTCTCAGGGAGGGTCTCGCTTGGCAATGGCTGGGTGCTGGCCCACCCCCAGAAATTTTCGTGAGACTGTGCTGCTTCCCTGAGACTATGTTGGGTGCCAGCCCACCCCAGGAAAACTTTGAGCGATCATGTACCAGTGGCATTTCAGGAATTATGGTGTATCACAACACACATCTGGTACCAGCCTTCATCTTTAAAGTTCTTTTTCCAGCACCAGTGAATGTGGTTGTTCTTTGGGGTCTGCTGGGACCTTTGCCTGTGGGGAGGCCACACAATCTCTACCAAATGTCCTCCCAGCAGGGGAACTGCCTTTCCCCTTGTGGCCGAAGGACTTCTTGGACCTTGCCCTTTGCTCCTGGGAATTTGCCCTTCCCACCAGAGTACTGCCAGGTATTGAGCTGCAGAGTTTCAGATTCTGAGTTCCCCCTGTTTGTAAAGTCTTAGTGGAATTTAAACCCTCTCCTTTCTCCGTTCTTCCTTTTTTGTTCAGTTCCTATGTCTGTTTTCACTGTTCCTCTTTCTCTCCAGCTGCTTTTGTGGGGAGTGCTTTGCCCATACTCTCCACTGTCTCCCTCCTCTCTCCCTGCGATAACAACTCCCTGCCCTCTGTAGTTTCTGTCTCCCCCAGTTCACTTTTCCGTGCTGTGCACCTGCTGAGTTCTGTGATTCATGTTGTGCAGATTGTGTTAATCCTCAAATCAGTTTTCTAGGTATGCAAGATCATTTAGTGTTGATCTGGCTGCATTTCAGGGGCAACAGATACAAAAAAAATTCCCATGCTGTTCTACTATCTTGGCCCTTCCTTCTTAATTTTTATTAAGTGAAGTACTACATCATATGAGGGAAACATTTAAAATTTGATGGTTATTGCCAAACTACTCTGAGGAAAGGCACTCCAATAGTATATAAACATACTGAATCATCAAAATTTCCCAATTTGAAACATCTGGTTGCTATTTTAATTGTGATATTTATTTAAAAATATTGAGTGGATCAAAGAAATAGAAATCATTGTATATCTTACAATACTGAGCATCTCTATCCAAGAACATAATATATCTTTCTTTAGTTTTTCTTCTTTATTACCCCCAGTTGATTTTTATAGTATTTTTTCTATGGGACAAGCACATTTCTTAAATATATTCCCATATGTTTATTGGTATTATAAAGGATAATTTTCTTTTTTATATTTTAAACAAATTATTTGTGTACTTGATGTTTTTGATTTTAATATATTAATTTTATAATTGGGTTTATGAAAATATTTTTATTTTCAATATTGTTGATTTTATCAGTTTTCTACGTGTACAGTCCTACCACTGTTAAACAATAATAATTTTCCTTTTTTCCCCAATATTTTTTATCTCCTTTGCTTTGCTAATTTAATTGGTTAGGATTTTGTAAACAAGTTTAAATAATACTTGTAATAGTGAGCATTCTTGTCCAGGCTTTAACTTTGTGTTCTATACACAATTGCTTGATTCAGTACAAAAACTATTCATTGCTTTTACATTAAAAAAAATAGTTAAAATGTTCAAAAATATTTTTTTTGTATTCAAAATTATATCTTTTACTAAGCTTAACAAATTGTAGCTTAAATGCTGTCCAATCAAACATTCCAACAATGACTAAGTATCATAAATGTCTTAGCATTCTGAAAATCATGTCAGTGTTTGCCTTTGTTTGTTTGTTTGTTTACCCCTAAATCCTGGTAGTAACAATGGACATTATAGTAGAGATTCCCCTGGGGAGTAGATGTAATTAACACAGAGAGTGTATTGTTGACATCCAGACTGTCCATTTATGTGCTGTAAGAAGTGAGAATAACTGCCATGGATCAGAGCTGATTAAATATGGGACATTAAATGGATGGCCATTGGCAAAGTTGAGTAAAAGGGTACTAAAATTGAGAGCACTTAACTCTGGAGTTCAGGTGTTTTATAAAATAGTTACAGGTTTGTTTTGATAATTTCGTTGCTAAAATCAGAACCATTGCAAAACCTACATCCTGGAGAGAAAATAGACTTAAAGTGTTTAATTCCATCGTTAAAAAAAAAAAAAAATTTCTAACATTCTGGATTGGTAAGTTGATTTGGTTTATTACTTTGACTATCAGACGTTTTAGTTTAAGAAATATTTCATTTGAATTAAAAAGACCATATTTCCCTTATACTGAGTTCATTCCCATTGGCACTGAGCATTTTAGAAGATTCACGTGTTTTTTATCCATCTTCTCATCTATTATCTGACTACAATACTTTGCCCTATAAAGGAACATAGAGGTAAAACAAATACAGGTCAGGTTTGGGTCAGGGGTATTTTACAGAGGGTGGGCTATATATTCCTTAGCAATATATCCTCACAGAATTGTATTATTACTTAACAATAGGTATAATGTTAAGATTCAAAATCATATTTTTGCAAATTTATTTATTTATTTATCTTCAATTTATTTTATATATAGAGAGAGAGTACACACTTGAGTGGGGGAGAGGGGCAGAAGGAGAGAGAGAGGGAATCTTAAACAGGATCCACACTCATTGCAGACCCCAATATGGGGCTTGATCCTTGGGATCATGACCTGAGCTGAAATCAGGAGTCAGACTCTCAACTGACTCAGCCATCCAGGTGCCTTGCAAAATTATTTTTAAGAATTAAGTAATGTTTTTGATTTTGTTCTTTAGGATTAAGTCACAAACCAGTGTTAGACAGGCTTAAACAACGTCTGCTAACTCCATTCTGCCATAAACAGGTTATTTTGCCTCTAAGGGGTTCTTGAGTTATAGATGTGCAGAAAAATTATTAGTAATAATTATTAGTAATAGTTATAATGCATAAGTCTTTATTTTTTGTTAGCAACTAATTTGTCTCTCCAGATATCTCTTAGTTGGCCAAAATTGTGTTTTGAATATAAAGCTGTGTCACTCTTTATTACGTAGGTCTTCCATTTAACACTTTTCTAGATACCCCAAATCTAGATGTTTTGGGAGGATTAAGAATAAAAAGTCAAAAGAATGCCATCAGAATTTTTCACAGTGAATTCCATGTGTGTCTGTGAAGTCCTGTCCATCACCTGGAATACACTGAGTCCTTTAGCACTATTTGGGATCCTAGTGTGCTATTGAGACCTCTTCTGTACTTTGAGCTTCCTCAATAGTGCTGTGAGCTACTTTCTCCTGGTCTCCCCTCTGTTCATCAGGTACTGCTAATACTCTGCATGGTGATCTCTATGCTGGTGCTGACTTCTTTGGCTACAGTAATAGCACCAAAGCCACCTTGTTTTCCATGCAGAGGTCAGGATAATGCTCCTTTGCCTTCTGTTCCCATTTACATTTAAACTTTGTTACTCAGACCAAGAAGAGCTCTTCATTCCCTATATTAGTTTCCCATGGAGGGCATAATAAACTTAGTACCTTTTAACAACACAAATTCACAATCTTACAGTTTTCTAAATTAGAAGTTTGACCCAGGTCCCACTGTGATTAACTCAAGGTATTGTTCAGACCATGTATCTTTCTCAAGACTCTAAGGAAGACTCTGTTTCTTTGCATTTTCTGGCATCTAGAGGTCATGCATATTCCTTGACATGTGACTCCTTTCTTTGTCTCCAAAGCCAGTAACATTGCATCTCTGACCATTCCGTAGTCACATCTCCGTCCAACCACAGCAAGGAAATGTTCCTTACTTTTAAGGACCCATTTGATTATATTTGGCCCACCTGTATAATCCAGGATACCCTCCCCATCTCAGGGTCCATAATCTTAATCATAACTGCAAAGTCCCTTTTGCCATATTTATAGATTTATAGATTTGAAGGCTTAGGGGATGGACATTTTTGCGGGCCCATTATTCTGTTAACCTCATTCCCCAACAGCATGGAAAGTTTTTGGTATAAAATTGCTCCTTTACCCTTCCTTCCCCTTCCTTCTACCCCTCGCATCCCTTCCCCCTGCAAAAACAAACAAACAGAAACAAAACAAACAAAAAACCTCCTTTTATTGTGTTTTTGAACTTCCCCTAGGCCTTTGTTAGAATTCAGGCATTAATCCATTCATGACACTTGGAGGATGTAATCTGAGAGACAGATTTACTCCACTCTCTTAATTCTCCTTGAATACAGTTCTGGTAATGGCCTATTTGCAATAAGATCCAGCTCCTGCCTACTATACTCTGCCTCTTTTATGTTTTTGGCTTCCAGGTATGTTTGAGTTTGTGGGAGGTGCTGTTGAAATACTAGAGAGTTGTAGGAATATAGAAGCCAGGATGTTTCTCAGATTCTTCTGCCTCAGGCAGAAGGCAGTTTATGGAGGTGGCTATGTCTTCAGGGTAACAAGTTCCTTCTAAACAGCTGTCGCTTTGTAGACCCAGCTCCTACTGGGCAAACCCTGACGAGTTTCTAGCTCCCTTACATGTCCTAAACTTCTAATTTCTGGTAGTGCCACCTCTCTATTGCATTGCTCCAGCCCTAGAGGTGGTGGTGGCTTTCTGCTCATTTGCATCATTTAGTTACTACACCATGCCCTGTTTGGCTTCTCATCTCCTTCATCACCTATGTTACTCCTTCCCTATATGAAGTTCCCTGTATTTGAACACCAACTGCTTCCTATTTCCTCACTGACCTCTGACTGATATATAAACAAAGTGTGTCCTCTGTATGAACGAACATTCAGTCCAAACCCTCATATAGCCAGCTACCAGATATGGTAAGGCAGTCTAAATCCCATGATGGAGTATGGCTGAACCTCAGGCTCAACCTCTGCTATGTGCAAACATAGTTAGTAATTGAAAAGTTCTGGGTGCTTAATAAATATAGTGGAACCTCTTATTTGCACTGGTTTAGTATTAGCAGGGAGTCTCTGAATCAATAGGCTATGAGCAGGATAAACTTTGGTTTTAACGTTACTACGGAATAGCTTGGTGGTAAAACAAAGCATTATCAATTGGCTCTAGAGTCTGTCCATATAGGAGTTGGGATTTCTGAAGACAAGTGGCCTGGGAGCAGTTCCTTGTGTCAGAGTACTAAGGAAATTTCACAGGAAGTAGGATGCCTGCCTCTGAATTTGAAGTTACATGCTGAACTTAAAGTTGAATTTCAGTTTGAAGTTATGGGCTGAATTGTGTCCCCTTAAAATTCATATGTTGTAGCCTTAAGCTCTAAAACCTCAGGATATGAGTGTATTAGGAGATAGAACCTTAAAAAGAGGTGATTAAGTTAAAATGAGGCTATTAGGGTAGGCCCTAATCTAGTCTGTTGGTTGTCCTTATAAGAAGAGGAAATTTGAGCACACAAAGAGACACCAAGGATGTGTGTACACAGCAAAAAGTTCATGTGAGGACACAGTGAGAAGGTGGCTGTCTGCAAGCCAAGGAGAATGGCCTCAGAAGAATCCAAACCTGCTAACACTATGATCTTGGACTTCAAGCCTTTAGAAATGTAAGAAAATAAATTTCTATTTAAGGCATCCAGTTTGTGATATTTTGTTACAGCAGCCTTAGCAAACTAATACACCTGCATTTTGTGATGTAAATCTCTTCTGTTGCTACAAATGTCAATAGACAGTTACATTCATTAAAGTCTTAATGTAAGGTATATTTCTTTTTTTGTAGAGGAGGGAGAGGGTGAGATGGTGTCACAGAAGAACTGAGGGAAGAGATACGTTCTATGTCTAGATTAGTGAAAGGAGATATTACAATAGAGAGTTGACAAGAGCAGCACTATGAAAATATTGATGACCAGGGAAATGTTCCACTCTTCTGATTTGACTTCAGCACCCTTAACCACCGCCCCCACCTCCCCACACCTCACCCCAACCTTGTGAGAAATCCTGGAGTTCAGAGTGAGATAGTAGGATTTCCTCGTGGGAAAACTAATCAATATACTAGGTGCTGAATAAATATTTGATGGATAAAAATTTGGTTCGGATTCATCAGTTAATGAATTTAAGGAAATAAGAACTTAAAAAATCGAAGCCATTTTTGATCCAAGGTAAAGATTCCACTGTGATTATTTCCCATTTAAGTATTAGTGTCCCACATCTGTAAAGACAATTTCTCACCTTTGCACTTGGACTGCTGTGTCATTTCATTGTCTATGTCATGTTACAGAGAAGAAAACGGGCTCACACAGTTCAAAACTTGCCATACAGAATATAGTATTTTAAGGCAATAATCCAGTAGTGCTTCTAATATTTTGCTTAGATACTAATGTCTGCTACTACCTTATAAAAGATGCCAACTTTACATGCATTTGTGAACAATATTTCCTTGTATTCAGTGAAGTCCAATTCAGTACTTACTTTCTTGATGTCTACTCTTTACGATATCCAAAGTGAAGAGGGAAAGAAAAAGTTATAATATGTGGTCATCCTCAATAAGGTGATTTTCAAAATAAAGACAAGAGTTCATAGGCATAGGAAATTTTTAGAGAGTTGTACAAGCAAAGATATGATAATCAATTCGATAGTGAATAATAAAATAGTTGATTGTAGCACTGTCAGAAATTGCAACTTGAAATTGTTAAGGCAAGAAACAGCTGCATATGCAACAAGAAATTATACAATTCTATTAAAATAACGCTCAGTTAAATTGGTTTGAATTTTGCCTAAGTTCTGGACCAATTATGAACATGGAGCTGTTTTGGATTTCGATTACTACTTACGAATTTGTCCTTGCTATCCTATAAGTGACCTGCTTTTGTTTCCAGATTTTTGGCTTATGTCTTTTGTTACCTACCTGAATTGTATAGAAGATTATACAGTTCATAGGTATTGTCTGTTTATTGCTCTCTCTATGGGATTTATATTATAATTATCCTGACAAGCAAATATTATTTATATTTTATAAATGAGGAAAAACATCATCTTAAAAATTGGGTCATGGTGTCAAGTAAATTTCTGTAGGACACACAGCAAAGTGAATATGAAATAGGATTCACACTTTGCTATGTTGAGTTTCAAAGCCTGCAACCTTGGCACTATACTTGGTGGAATTTTAAAGATGGAGTCATTACCATTGTCTGAGGGTGGCTAAAAATATTTTATGAAAGAAGTGGCATTGCTGTCATCCTTTGAATGAAGAGTAGCATTTTGACAGGTGAAGTGGATGGAATTGCAGGTGGAGGAAATATAATAGGCAACTAACTGTACGATGTTAGGAACATATTTGAGAAATGATGCACACCTCAGTTGTTCTGGGGGCAATAGAGTGAGTTAAATGAGATAAGCTTTGTATAGCTATATGGTAGAAATTCTTTGCAGTCATCTTGTTTTCTTAATTTTCTGAATGGTGGGAAGTTGTTGAAAGCTTTAGCAATGAATAAAATGGCAATTTGAGGATTACTTTATAATTTTGTTTGAGAGAGTATATTGGAGATTTTGTTTTTCCTGGCATTAATTAGAGAAATGTTAAAAAAAATAATTAAAAACATTGTTTGGAGACATTGAAGGCATGATCCTATTGAACATTAGCTGGGGTACTTAGAGGGTTTCATTTAAAAGGGAAATACCCTGGAGCCACTGAGGTAGTCTCCCTGAAGGAAGTTTCTGAGAGGGACCTTGGATGCATAGCTCTAGATTTGGAAATGGGTAAAATTTTTACTTTGCTTTAGAATGCCCAAATGCAGAAATAGCCAGAGAATAAGCAAGGGAAAAGAGTTAAGGGTTTGGGTGTATTTGGTGGCAGCTGCTAAGCCCACATTGATCTCATGAGCTGGAACAAGCATTATGACCTGAGAAGTAGGCAAGCATAAACATGTCTGTGGAATGGGCAGATCATTTAGCTCTGCTAGTTCTGGTAGCCCACATTAGTGTCCTTTGGCAATAGCTGGAACTGTCTTCAAAAGCAGCCTGCTGAGTAAGCGGCTGTGTCTGTTGTTAGCATTCACTTCATGGTCTCAGCTAGACATTTTCCTTTTCTGCCCACTTACCACTAGAGGCTGCCCCAGCAACCAGGAACTACTGTTGGGCCAAAATGGTATCATCGCAGTCTAGTGTTTACAGAGTTGCCCATTAAGCTGCCCTTCACTACTGCTATTACTGTGTGGTGTTCTCATAACCAAGTCCTTTGAGAATCCCCTTTGGCACTACATTTTTACTGTATTAGGAGAAATGTGTACAACTAGTAATGGTAGGACATTTATTGTTAAAAAATATGGGGTGAATAAGGATGGTTTCATGCAACTTTTATTTTCTCCTGGTGGAGGAAGCTCTCTGCTCTTCTTTCTGCTCTTAGAGCATAAATAAAATTGGCATTTATTTTCTGGTTAAAAGGAATTGTTAGATAAGCAGCTAAAGGTTCATGAGTAGAGCTCAGAGGAAGAAAGAGAGGTGGAGATAGATTTGGATTATCCATATCAGACTGCCATGTAAAAGTTGATAGGCTTGCAGGGCACATGCACTACTATAATATGAATGGGCCACCAGAGTTGTGCACTACACAACTGGCCAAACATATGCAGAGACTGTATGCCAAAAAGGGATAATTCCATTTGTGGCCATTTATTGGGGAAGATAGTAAGGAGAAAGAACTTTTGGAAATGGTCAAATTTAGACGGTGAGAGGGGAAGGAAGGTAAGCCAGCAAGGGAAGGAGGGAGAAGTCAGAGAGGCACAAGTGGTCTAGACTAGTATAGTCATCAAGGCCCATGTCTCTTCCTCTCCATGATGTCCCACTGTCTTCAGGGTGAGACCTCTCAGAGGGAAATCAGTTTGTTGCCTTCTCTTCCCAATGTAAAGTCAGTCTCTCTGTCTCTTTTTCTGTGTGTCTTTCTCACACCTGTACATTAGTATTTGTCACTCTTGTCTGTTTCATTGTCAATTCAAACCAGTTTATCAAAACTAGTGATCTTTGAGAAGTCACTGTTTATCCACAGAGATGGTTGCTCCCACTTAAATAGCGTTAGTTAGGAAACTTTGTTCTTGTTCCCATTCTGTGTAGAACACTGATTTTTTTTTTTCCCTAGAGAGAGAGTGGGAGAGAGGGGCAGTGGGAGAGTGAGAGAATCTTAAGTAGGCTCCACGCTAACCCAATGCAGGACTCCATACCATGACCTGAGCTAAAATCAAGAGCCAGATGCTCAGCTGACTGAGCCACCCAGGTAACCCTAGAATATTGATTTTAAAGTGTGACCCTCCTCTCAGGAGTTACATTTAGCCTTTGAAATTTGTGAGGAGAATATTTTGTAGACATTCAATAGCCATATCGACTTACATTATCTCTGTAAAAAGATATAGATATTTAAAATGGTTAAGTTTGTTTTAAAGTTTAAAACTATCCTATCAACAACCAATCATCATAATTTGATACGCCACATCTAAGACCTCTGGTCCAAAAGTTGTATTTCAAAAACTGTGTCCTTGGGGACATTTTCTTTCCAAAAGAATGGAATAATTAGTTCCTAAGAAATGACACAGCCACACATTGTCAATGTAATTAAGTGCTGCTGCCAAACTCAGACAAGCCTATATTTCTGTCATCCTGCCTGATGCCAGAGCCAACATGTTTTTTTTTTGCTTATTATTTTATAATCACCACTGAGAGAAGCTCAAAGAAGCTTCTTGAATCCCAGGAAAACAGTAAAATAAGATTGCCTACCATCCTGGCAATGCCCTCAATATTAAAACATAGTCATTTAATCCACCCCTACCACTTGTCTTTTGCATCAGTGTATCAATTACATAGGAATTATTATGTTTTCTAAAACCATAAGAAGATGGGTTTTTTGTGACTTTGTTCTATAATCAGTGACAAAGTATAATAATGTAGATCTTCAGTGGTGAAAAACAGATTTGATCAGCTTTTCCAGTTTTTAGGCCAAGCCCCCAGCAAATATTGAATAGATTTGACTTATTTATCCTTGGCTCCTCTTCAGCCACCTTTTAGCTACCTTTGTTATGGAGTAGCGCAGTTATTATTTTTGGCTGCATGTGGCAGTGTTTTCCTCATTATCTTTCTCCTGGTATCACAATTTACCCTTATGGTGAGTGGGTGGGGTGGAGATATGAACAAGCACTGTGACTCCTCTGTGATAGAACTTAAACCAGGTATGTAGGGTTTCCAAATAAAATACAGGATTCCCACTTAAATTAGAATTTTAGATGAACAGTGAATAGGAGGTCTAAGTTATGTTTTATTTTTTCCCCACCTCTGTAGAAATCTTGTCAAATATTGAATGGGATGTATTTGTACTGGTGTATACTTATAGTAAAGTAATATTTACTGTTTATCTGAAATTTAGTTTTAATTGGATGTCCTGTAGGTTGGTTTGCTAAATCTGGCAACTCTACTAGAAGGAGGATCAGAGCCCTCTCTTGCTTTTGTTTTTGTTTTGCCTTTGTTTTTGTTTTGGTTTTTTAAATGAACACTAAAAGAGAGAATTTATTTCTGGTGTGGAGGTCTGAGGGAAGATGAAAACAAACCAATCTGATAGTCACTTTCCCGGATAAATAAGAGGAAACAGTCTTTTGAGGAAAGTAAGCCAAGTAGAGAGAAGCAATATTTGAGCAGCAGAAGAGCTCATGAACTCTAAGTCCCATCTCCCATCTATTGGCCCTGGTTCTTTATTTCTTCCTTTTATACTTTGCACTGTCCCTAGCATCCTTCCCAGGCATATAAACTGCTTTTTCTTGCATAAGCAATTAGAAGTTGGGTGTTGTCACTTGTAATATCTGTGTTTCTCACCCTACTTTACAGTGTGTAGCCTGCTGTACTGCTCCCAGCCTTCTCATCTTTCCCCAGGGAATGTGCATTTGGAACTGCTCTCCTGTCTGCTAGTGGGCAGTTGATCTTTTGTTAACACAACAAAGGCCTTCTTGGACAGAGTTTCTCATGGATAAGAGGAGAAGCTGGGACACACTTTCTTTTACTTACTGCGTGGAGAAACGATGGTTCCCATAAAGAAAATAAGTGTTCTTTATTCTAGAAAATAGAGGAGTTCAAATTTAACGGAGTATGAACACTGGAAGACAAAACTACAGATACATAAGAAACAGTAAATAGTCATTTTGATTCATGATAGATCACATTTATTTCATTTTATGTATTTTTTAAGGCTTATTTATTTTTTTAAACTTTTTTTTTAACGTTTATTTATTTTTGAGACAGAGAGAGACAGAGCATGAACGGGGGAGGGTCAGAGAGAGGGAGACACAGAATCTGAAACAGGGTCCAGGCTCTGAGCTGTCAGCACAGAGCCCGACGCGGGGCTCGAACTCACAGACCGCGAGATCATGACCTGAGCCGAAGTCGGCCGCTTAACCGACTGAGCCACCCAGGCACCCCAAGGCTTATTTATTTTTGAGAGAGAGATGCAGAGGGACAGAGAGGGAGAAAGGGAGAGAATCCCAAGCAGGCTCCATGCTAACAGCACAGAGCCTGATGTGGGGCTCAATTCCATGAACTATGAGATTATGACCTCAGCTGAAATCAAGAGTCAAATGCTTAGCTGACTGAGCCACCAAGGTGCCCCAGATCACATAATTTTAAAAATCAAAGATAGGAGGCATCTGGGTGGCTCAATAGGTTCAGTGTCCAAGTCTTGATTTTGGCTCAGGTCATGATCTCATGGTGTGGGATCAAGCTCTGAGTTAGGCTCTGCACTATCAGCTTGGAGTCTGTTTTGGATTCTCTTTCTCTTTCTGCCCCTCCCCAACTTGTGCACACACACACACACTCTTACTCAAACTAAATAAACTTAAAAAAAAAAATAAACTAAAGATAAACTAAACTTGTTAGTAGGAGTCCTCCAGGTAACAAAGTCTTCTTTAAAAGTAGCCTTAAAAAAGGAGAGTGACAATGAAAAAGAATGATAAAACTGCAAGCAAATGGTTTTGAGCACCTTTTGAATTAACTGCCAAGCTAAGATTTCCATGAATAAGAGGGTATCCATTGTAAGGGTCTATCTCGCATATGGGCTTCCCCACTTCATAGAAATCATGTCAGTTAGTTTCAGCTTCACGGGACATTAGTCAGAAACATGTGAAAGCAGTGTTCTAATTTGTCTGTAGGTTACCCATCAGACTCACTTTAAAATCCTTACGATTCCCTTCTGGAGTAAATTGGAGGTACACCAGGATGAATTACCAGGCTAGACTATGGCCAAATATCAAGATTCCTAACATTTAACACAGTTAACCCATTAGGCAGGTTCAGAGTCTGTGGCAAAGGCACAGATCAGTAGCCAAGTCTCAGATATGAGTGAACGGATTCAAGAAGTCAACTCTTCTGGACAAGATACTTCCATTGTATAAAATAAATAACTGCCCTTGAGACCTAATAGAGAGACCAGAACCCACTGTTAGGGTTCTGACAAAGAGAACAAGAATAAGGTGATTAAAACCAGATTGATCTTTACAGTTGTCCTTGAGCAGAATCTAACAGAAACCTACTTCTCTTGTTTACATTTTCTATTCCCTGTGAGTATAAGAATATTGTAGTCAAGATGGAGGCTGTTAGAGGGAATGTGGGATGAGGTAGAGAGTGAAGAAGGAAGCACAGAGGTAAGGGTAAATAATATTTGCTGAATGCTTTCCAGGAGGGTTCAAGATCACTATAAATAATAATACATAGAATGCATTACTTAAAAAGAAAACAACTTCAGGGTTACAAAATATTCTGTATCCAAAATATTCACAAGACTCTTCACAAGAATATGAGAAGTAAGGCACATGTGATGAAATTGGTCTACTGGAGATTGGGTGACATGTTTAAAGTTACCTGAATAACAAATAGCACAGCCTGGACTCCAACCCACAGTATCCTGAGTGATCTTTTAACAGAGTCTTTTCATTTTTGTGGCTATTTAATTTTGATATCCCATTCATATAGAAACATGTGAGCCTACTTAATTTTGATATCCCATTCATATAGAAACATATACCACCATATATCTGGTCTTCTCTTTAAAATAAAGATCAGCACAGCATTCCCTGGGTGGTTCAGTGGGTTGAGCGTCTGACTTCGGCTCAGGTCATGATCTCATGGTCCATGAGTTCAAACCCCATGTCGGCCTCTATGCTGTCAGCTCAGAGCCTGAAGCCTGCTTCAGATTCTGTATCCTTCTCTCTCCTCCCCTCCCCCACTCACACTCTGTCTCTCAAAGATAAACATTAAAAAAAAAAATAAAGATCAGAGTGATATAGAAAGTGGGAGTGTCCAGAATGCCAGAATCAAACTAGGCATCAATAGAGGCAATTATGCAGATGGTTGGAGAACACAACAGGACTTTAGAAATGACATTTTAGATGTCACTTAAATCTAATCTGGTTCCAGAACCAGGCATACAGAAAGGCATAAAATATGGACATTTTCAATAATAGTTAAGGTAAATGGATTGTTCTTGGTAATTATTATGAATTATATCTGGTGGGAGAGAAAAATAAGAGATGAGGTTGTCCATAAGTTCTACATATTCATCTATTCTCATGAATAGATGAATCATAAACAAGGTGACCCACCTTGATTTCCGTCATTTTAATTGTATAATATAATATGTGTTCAGATATGCCAAGACACAATTAATGTTCTAGCTCACATTTCACAATGAAAATGTGAATATTGTAACTCCTTTTTTTTATTTATATATGAAATTTATTGTCAAATTGGTTTCCATACAACACCCAGTGCTCATCCCAAAAGGTGCCCTCCTCAATACCCATCACCCACCCTCTCCTCCCTCCCACCCCCCATCAACCCTCAGTTTGCTCTCAGTTCTCAACAGTCTCTTATGCTTTGGCTCTCTCCCACTCTAACCTCTTTTTTTTTTTTTCCTTCCCCTCCACCATGGGTTCCTGTTAAGTTTCTCAGGATCCACATAAGAGTGAAACCATATGGTATCTGTCTTTCTCTGTATGGCTTATTTCACTTAGCATCACACTCTCCAGTTCCATCCACATTGCTACAAAAGGCCATATTTCATTTTTTCTCATTGCCACGTAGTATTCCATAGTGTATATAAACCACAATTTCTTTATCCATTCATCAGTTGATGGACATTTAGGCTCTTTCCATAATTTGGCTATTGTTGAGAGTGCTGCATTGAACATTGGGGTACAAGTGCCCCTATGCATCAGTACTCCTGTGTCCCTGGGATAAATTCCTAGCAGTGCTATTGCTGGGTCATAGGGTTGGTCTACTTTTAATTTTCTGAGGAACCTCCACACTGCTTTCCAGAGCGGCTGCACCAATTTGCATTCCCACCAACAGTGCAAGAGGGTTCCCGTTTCTCCGCATCCTCTCCAGCATCTATAGTCTCCTGATTTGTTCATGTTGGCCACTCTGACTGGCGTGAGGTGATACCTGAGTGTGGTTTTGATTTGTATTTCCCTCAAAAGGAGCGACGCTGAACATCTTTTCATGTGCCTGTTGGCCATCCGGATGTCTTCTTTAGAGAAGTGTCTATTCATGTTTTCTGCCCATTTCTTCACTGGGTTATTTGCTTTTCGGGTGTGGAGTTTGGTGAGCTCTTTATAGATTTTGGATACTAACCCTTTGTCCGATATGTCATTTGCAAATATCTTTTCCCATTCCGTTGGTTGCCTTTTCGTTTTGTTGGTTGTTTCCTTTGCTGTGCAGAAGCTTTTGATCTTCATAAGGTCCCAGTAATTCACTTTTGCTTTTAATTCCCTTGCCTTTGGGGATGTGTCGAGTAAGAGATTGCTACGGCTGAGGTCAGAGAGGTCTTTTCCTGCTTTCTCCTCTAAGGTTTTGATGGTTTCCTGTCTCACATTCAGGTCCTTTATCCATTTTGAGTTTATTTTTGTGAATGGTGTGAGAAAGTGGTCTAGTTTCAACCTTCTGCATGTTGCTGTCCAGTTCTCCCAGCACCATTTGTTAAAGAGACTGTCTTTTTTCCATTGGATGTTCTTTCCTGCTTTGTCAAAGATGAGTTGGCCATACGTTTTGTGGGTCTAGTTCTGGGGTTTCTATTCTATTCCATTGGTCTATGTGTCTGTTTTTGTGCCAATCCCATGCTGTCTTGATGATGACAGCTTTGTAGTAGAGGCTAAAGTCTGGGATTGTGATGCCTCCTGCTTTGGTCTTCTTCTTCAAAATGACTTTGGCTATTCGGGGCCTTTTGTGGTTCCATATGAATTTTAGGATTGCTTGTTCTAGTTTTGAGAAGAATGCTGGTGCAATTTTGATTGGGATTGCATTGAATGTGTAGATAGCTTTGGGTAGTATTGACATTTTGACAATATTTATTCTTCTAACCCATGAGCACGGAATGTTTTTCCATTTCTTTATATCTTCTTCAATTTCCTTCATAAGCTTATATATAGTTTTCAGCATACAGATCTTTTACATCTTTGATTAGATTTATTCCTAGGTATTTTATGCTTCTTGGTGCAATTGTGAATGGGATCAGTTTCTTTATTTGTCTTTCTGTTGCTTCATTGTTAGTGTATAAGAATGCAACTGATTTCTGTACATTGATTTTGTATCCTGCAACTTGGCTGAATTCATGTATCAGTTCTAGCAGACTTTTGGTGGAGTCTGTCGGATTTTCCATGTATAATATCATGTCATCTGCAAAAAGTGAAAGCTTAACTTCATCTTTGCCGAATTTGATGCCTTTGATTTCCTTTTGTTGTCTGATTGCTGATGCTAGAACTTCCAGCACTATGTTAAACAACAGTGGTGAGAGTGGGCATCCCTGTCATGTTCCTGATCTCAGGGAAAAAGCTTTCAGTTTTTCCCCATTGAGGATGATGTTAGCTGTGGGCTTTTCATAAATGGTTTTCATGATGTTTAAGTATGTTCCTTCTATCCTGACTTTCTCGAGGGTTTTTATTAAGAAAGGATGCTGAATTTTGTCAAATGCTTTTTCTGCATCGATTGACAGGATCATATGGTTCTTCTCTTTTCTTTTATTAATGTGATGTATCACGTTGATTGATTTGCGATAGTTGAACCAGCCCTGCATCCCAGGAATGAATCCCACTTGATCATGGTGAATAATTCTTTTTATATGCTGTTGAATTCGATTTGCTAGTATCTTATTGAGAATTTTTGCCTCATATTCATCAGGGACATTGGCCTGTAGTTCTCTTTTTTTTTACTGGGTCTCTGTCTGGTTTAGGCATCAAAGTAATGCTGGCTTCATAGAATGAGTCTGGAAGTTTTCCTTTCCTTTCTATTTTTTGGACTAGCTTGAGAAGGATAGGTATTATCTCTGCTTTAAATGTCTGGTAGAATTCCCCAGGGAAGCCATCTGGTCCTGGGCTCTTATTTGTTGGGAGATTTTTGATAACTGATTCAATTTCTTTGCTGGTTATGTGTCTGTTCAAGCTTTGTATATCCTTCTCATTGAGTTTTGGAATTGTGTGGGTGTTTAGGAATTTGTCCATTTCTTCCAGGTTGTCCAGTTTGTTGGCATATAGTTTTTCATAGTATTCCCTGATAATTGCTTGTATTTCTGAGGGATTGGTTGTAATAATTCCATTTTCACTCATGATTTTATCTATTTGGGTCATCTCCCTTTTCTTTTTGAGAAGCCTGGCTAGAGGTTTATCAATTTTGTTTATTTTTTCAAAACACCAACTCTTGGTTTCACTGATCTTCTCTACAGTGTTTTTAGATTCTGTATTGTTTATTTCTACTCTAATTTTTATTATTTCTCTCCTTCCTCTGGGTTAGGGTGTCTTTGCTGTTCTGCTTCTATTTATTTAGGTGTGCTGTTAGGTTTTGTATTTGGGATTTTTCTTGTTTCTTGAGATAGGCCTGGATTGCAATGTATTTTCCTCTCAGGACTGCCTTCACCACATCCCAAAGTGTTTGGATTGTTGTATTTTCATTTTTGTTTGTTTCCATGTATTTTTAAATTTTTTCTCTAATTGCCTGTTTGACCCATTCATTCTTTAGTAGGGTGGTCTGTAACCTCCATGCTTTTGGAGGTTTTCCAGACTTTTTCCTGTGGTTGATTTCAAGCTTCATAGCATTGTGGTCTGAAAGTATGCATGGTATGATTTCAATTCTTGTATACTTATGAAGGGCTGTTTTGTGACCCAGTGTGTGATCTATCTTGGAGAATGTTCCATGTGCACTCGAGAAGAAAGTATATTCTGTTGCTTTGGGATGCAGAGTTCTAAAAATATCTGTCAAGTCCATCTGATCCAATGTCTCATTCAGGGCCCTTGTTTCTTTATTGACCGTGTGTCTAGATGATCTCTCCATTGCTGTAAGTGGAGTGTTAAAGTCCCCTGCAATTACCACATTCTTATCAATAAGGTTGCTTATGTTTGTGAGTAATTGTTTTATATATTTGGGGGCTCCTGTATTTGGCGCATAGACATTTATAATTGTTAGCTCTTCCTGATGGATAGAGCCTGTAATTATTATATAATGCCCTTCTTCATGTCTTGTTACAGCCTTTAATTTAAAGTCTAGTTTGTCTGATATAAGTATGGCTACTCCAGCTCTCTTTTGACTTCCAGTAGCGTGATAGATAATTCTCCATCCCCTCACTCTCAATCTGATGGTGTCCTCAGGTCTAAAATGAGTCTCTTGTAGACAGCAAATAGATGGGTCTTGTTTTTTTTATCCTTCTCATACTCTATGTCTTTTGGTTGGAACATTTAGTCCATTTACATTCAGTGTTATTATAGAAAGATATGGGTTAGAGTCATTGTGATGTCTGTATGTTTCATGCTTGCAGCGATGTCTCTGGTACTTTGTCTCACAGGATCCCCCTTAGGATCTCTTGTAGGACTGGTTTAATGGTGATGGAGTCCTTCAGTTTTTGTTTGGGAAGACCTTTATCTCTCCTTCTATTCTAAATGACAGATTTGCTGGATAAAGGATTTTTGGCTGCATATTTTTTCTGTTCATTAAATGTTAATTTGTGTGTTTTCTCTATTTTTTTGACTGTACCCTCATTCAAATAGATAATCCGGTTCTGTCCCTCTTTGTCTCAAGGAAAATTTGGCTATTAAAAAAACGGAAGTTTTACCTCCATATAGATTTTCATTTTCTAGCAATTTAAAGCTTTAGATGAAATTATGCTAGATGCCCTTGAGGGAGAGGAAAGAGACGATGAGAAAGGGATTAATGAAAGATAAGGTATTAATGTTTCTGATGCTGAAGAGCTTCCTCCTCACAGGGGTGAAAGGAGGGGAATCACTGTACGATACCTCAGAGGTCAGAGGAGGGACCTTGCTCACTGTCTGTGCTGTGGTGGGGATGTAAGACCTCAGGGAGGAATGTTGTGTAGATCCTAGGCTTGCCGAGGATTTCTACATCCCCACTGTGGCACACACAAGCAGCAAACAGGAAGAAGGTTAGGCCCAGAGGGGCCATGTGGAGTATGTCTAGGTGGTAACCACTGGGCAGATGGACAATGACCAGAGAAGTCACCCTTTGTCATTGTGCTACCTAACACTCTCAGATATCTTCATTATTCTAATAATGTTGTGTGGGAGGGATCACCAGAAATTACCGAGATTGTATTTAAACCCTCTTGGCAAGGGGTGAACAAGAAATCATTAAGGACCTTTATATAAAATGAAGTAATACACTATTGTGTTAGTTTGCTGGGATGCTAGAACAAAAGATGGAATGGGTCGTTTAAACAACAGAAATTTTTTTCATCACAGTTCCGGAGGCTGGAATTCTGAGATCAATATGTCTGCAGGTTTTTTTTTGTTGTTGTTGTTGTTGTTTTCCTGAGGCTTTTCTTCTTATGTTTTAGATGACTATATCCTTGTGTCTTCACATGGTCTTCCTTGATGTGTGTCTGTGTGCTAATCTCTTGTTATAAGAACACTAGTCATATTGGATTAGGGCTCACCCATATGACTTCATTTTGCCAAATTATCTCTAAAGACCCTATCTCTAAATACAGTAATATTCTGAGGTGCTGCAGAGTTGGGACTACAATTTAAGGATTTTGGGGAGACACAGTTCAGTCCATAACAACATCTTTTGCCTGCCTGAGAGAAATTGTGGGAAATAGATTTCCTTATGTGATGATGTTACTAACAATGATGTTACTGTGTTATTGTTACTAGTCCTAAATAACAATAGCAGCTATTTCCCTGTTCTAATAAAGGATTAGGTACTTTCTAAATAATTTACATGATCACTCATTTAATCCCTATAGTAGACTAATGTAAAATATATTCTTGTCATTCCCATTTTATTAATGAGGAAGCTAAGGCATAACATATTTCTGTAGCATTTATTTTATTTTTTTAATATACACGTATTTAGAGAGAGAGAGTACTCATGCACGTGTTCATGGGGAATGGGCAGAGAGAGAGAAAGAAAGAAAGAGAGAATACCAAGCAGGCTCCACACTGTTAGCAGAGAGCCTAATGCAGGGCTTGATCTCACAAACCATGAGATCATGACCTGAGCTGAAATCAAGGGTCAGAGGTTTAACTGACTGAACCACCCAGGTGCCCTTTCTGTAGCATTTATAGGCATTATGCTATGCTTCTTCTCAATAATAAAAGTAATATGGTAATTATTAAGCCTGTAAATCATGGCATAATTAATTGATCCTCCAGTTAGGCCAAGGCAAGGAATTTGTTTACAGTGTCCATCCCTGGTTTGTTTTGGTTCATGAAGGCTCTGTTCTATCATTTAACATGAGTAGCAGTCAGAAATGCCAAAGTTGGCTGGCCAGGAACCAGAGATGAGGTACAACCCTTGGAAATACCTTCATTTTTATTCAAGGGTGTTGATAAGATGGGTCTCTACTATCTAGGTTATAGATAAAATACAATGAAATGCCATGAGTCTGTAGCATTAGTTTTTATTTAATAGGTCTAGATGTGGTTTTATAATAAAAATGTCCCCTGACTTAGATCAGTAAGGGTGTGATGTCCTTTCTTTTGAAGTCTTTTGAAGTCTTATTTCTTGGCTTTAGGATCCATCATCCTTGCTCAGTCGGTTTGGTTTGTTCCTATGTTCTTTAAGTGTTGGGCTACTTTGTTGGGATTGTGTGAATCAAAGTCTACAAGAGATTGATTTAGGATGTGTTTTCTTTCTCCAGTCACTACAGGAAAAAGCTCCATTCCTACTCTTTGGCCCTTGTGGAGGAAGGGCTAGACTGTGCCAGCTTCCTTTAGAGTTTGGGACAAACCAAAGAATTGAACATAACGGTAAATCATTTTGACCAGAGTCCTAACCAAGGATGAGCTTTCTTGTGGGAAGTCTCATCAAAATGTAAAATGGAAAAGCAAACAAACCTTTCTTAGTAGCATTGGTTTTTATATGAGAACATTGTAAAGTATAAATAATAGGCAAGTAGTGTTTATTATTTCTATTATTATTTTGTTTTTATTCTACTTCTTTGGTATAATGCAATGATGGCAGATTAAGAGTCACTGAAATAAAATATAAAACTGAGACCAAAAAAGATAATTATGTCTTAGGAATAATGATAAAAAATTAACAAAAAGGGTTAGACCAATTCAGCTTAATCTTAGCTGCATGGTAGCATTTCTAGGAGGTTTCTAATAATGTCTGGTTCTACTGAGATCAATTAAATCAGCAATTCTGGAGGTGATACCCAAGTATTAGTAGTTTTTGAAAGCTTTCCAGGTGATTCTTATACAAATTTAAGTGAGAACCAATGAGATATAGGAAGAGGTATCAGGATTAGTCAACTACCAGATGATATAAGTAAAACACCTGAATAACAGTGGATTAAATAAGATAGAAGTTTGTTTCTCTTACTTAAAAAAATTCTGTAGGTAGGCTATCCAGAGCTGGTATGGTCACTGTATAGTATTAGCAGGTACCAAGGATCATATCATCTCTTTCTCAGCATATGAATTTCCTTCACAGTGTCACCTAGTAGCAAGATTCCTGGTGGCAGCAACTGTTCTAGGATCTGGTGGCAGTTTAGATGGAGCAGCTACAAAGTATCTGGCAGAGAAGATGACATTTGAGTAAAGTTCCAAAGATCATCAAAGGATAAGCCATGCAGATATCTGATGCAAAAGTGTTTGAAGCAAAGGAAGGAAGCAACAAAATCCCTAAGGTAGGAATGGGCCTGATGTACTTAAGCAAAAGCAAAGAGGCAATAAGGGTAGAGCTGAATGAGTGCAGGGTTAGGCAGAAGATGAGAGAGACTGGGGACAGAGAACATATTAAATACGTATAATAGGCTACTATAAAGATTTCCAGTTTAGCCTGAGGGTAGGGGATGAGAGAAGTTGAACAGAGAAGTGACATGATATGATTTATACTTTAGTTTCATCAGAATCCCTTCTCATTGCCGTGTTAGAGAACAGGTCTGCTGGGGCGCCTGGGTGGCGCAGTCGGTTAAGCGTCCGACTTCAGCCAGGTCACGATCTCGCGGTCCGTGAGTTCGAGCCCCGCGTCAGGCTCTGGGCTGATGGCTCGGAGCCTGGAGCCTGTTTCCGATTCTGTGTCTCCCTCTCTCTCTGCCCCTCCCCCATTCATGCTCTGTCTCTCTCTGTCCCCAAAAAAATAAATAAACGTTGAGAATAGGTCTGCTAATTGACCAGGTGGAAAAAGGGAGACTAGTCAGAATGCTATTGCAATTATCATTATGAGAGAGGATGTTGGCTTGGACCATGGTAGCCTTGAATTGGATAAGGAGTAGACTAATTCCAGATTTAGTTAGAAGATGGAGTCAACATCATTTAACATAATGAATATGGAATGAGAACAGCAGAGAAGAGTCAGGATGGCATAAAGGTTTTGGAGTGATGAACTGGAAGAGTGAAGTAGCTGTTTGCTGAAATGGGGAAGACCAAAAGAGGAGAAAGTTTGGCTTAAAATCAAGAATTTAGTTTGGGCACGTCAAGTTAAAATGACCCTTAGACATTTGCATCAGTTCATTGCTTCTCAGCTGCAAAAATGCTTTGTGGTAAACAATGGAATTCCTTTAAGCATTTATTTTTTAAAGTGAGAACAGTGTTAAGCTTTTTAAATAAAGAGGGCTGGGGGCGCCTGGGTGGCGCAGTCGGTTAAGTGTCCGACTTCAGCCAGGTCACGATCTCGCGGTCCGTGAGTTTGAGCCCCGCGTCGGGCTCTGGGCTGATGGCTCAGAGCCTGGAGCCTGTTTCCGATTCTGTGTCTCCCTCTCTCTCTGCCCCTCGCCCGTTCATGCTCTCTCTCTGTCCCAAAAATAAATAAACGTTGAAAAAAAAAATTAAAAAAATAAATAAATAAATAAATAAATAAGTAAATAAATAAAGAGGGCTGGAGGGACATGGAAGGAGGAAGAATCTTTTTTTCTTGCCATTGCTGGTCGAGACTGGGCATTGGCAATGAGGATGTGAGGATATCCAGTGGAGCTCTTTCAGCACTGGAACCAGGACTGGCCCGTCTATGACATTGCATTTTAAACCTGCTGGTAACTATTTTGCAGCCTTCTTTTCTGTGGAAACCAGAGTCCTCATACCTTGAGGGCCATCTTCTTCTGCTCATGCCCTGACTCCCTCTGCAGGTCAGTGGCTGCTGATTACCTGTTCCTACTTGCACTCCGAAGAGTAGCTAGCCTATTGCTTTTCCAGCAACTCCAGACTAGTTCTGGTCTTCTCTTATTGTTTGGTAGCCTGAACCACATCTTTTCCAACAAGGTCTGAGCCCCTTCCAAGTTTGCCTTTCACTGGGTACACATCACCCTGGGATGCCAGAGATATCCCAGTGTTAAGATACCATATGTGTCACAGTTGCTTTTTTAAAATAGCTCATGATTCTTTATTTGAAACTTCCCTCTTCTATCACCTGGTTGGACACAGATTGCTATAACGTCCAATTGGAGATGTGTGTAAGCCATTGGTTGTATAAGTTTGGAGCTCAGAGGAGAGGTCCAAGATGAGGATACACATTTGGTACCATAAATATATATTTATGGTATAATGGTGTATATGGTGTAATTGTGGAAGTCATGAGACTTTCTCAAAGTCATGAGTCACATCTCAAAGGAAATGAACTTAGAGAAGAAAGACACAAGACTGAAACTTAGCCCAAAATTTAGAAGAAGAAATAAAGAGGAAGTAGGAGAACTCAGTCTGTTTTCTTAGTAAAGGAGACTGAGAAAGAGTTCTGAGAGACAGAGTGAGCTTTTCAAGGAGGAGAATGTAATCATCTGTGTTCATTGAAGCCAGTTGGTCAGTTAGAAAAATGGTGGTGAATTGGCCATTGGATCAGACATTATGAAGGTCTTTGGTGAGAACAGCAGTTTTAGTAGAATGGAAGGACTTAAATTCTGATTGGAGAAGATTCATGGAGAATGGGACAATGAAATCATATAGACAGCGAGTATAGAAGCTCTTTTAAAGAGTTTGTCTATGAAACAAAAAAGAAATATGGATTAATGTAGAGGGGAGACTTATGGGGTCAAGGGAAAGAGGGTCTCATTCTTTTAAGTGATGAAAGAAAAAAAAGCAACATTTTTTATGCTAATGGGAAAGTTCCAGTAGGAAGAAAAAAAATGCTGGTGGAAGAGAGAGGGAGAAAAATTCCTGGATTCCTGGAGCAAGGTCTGAAACGAGGAGGGAGGTGGAATCTAGGGTTGAAGTGATAGTCCCGCCTATAGTCACAGGAGAGAAGACAAAGTACCTGGGCACAAATGCTTTTGCGTAAGTGGTGAGAGCATGCAGAAGTATTCAGTTGATTAAATATATTTTGTCAGTGAAAAAAGAAATAAGGTCATCAGCCCAGATTAAATATGGGGCAGGGATTGCTATAGGCTTGAGAAGAGAGAATGTAGGACATAATGTATACCTGAATGGAAAAAATGCATTAACTAAAGAAACATACAACTCTCAGGTAAATTGAAAAATTAGCAGTCATGGAGAAGTTGGAGGGAAGGTGGTAGAATAGGAAGAACCAGGAATCTATCTCCCTGCATAGACTATTGCTCTGGAGAAGAATCTATTTGATGTAATCATTTTGGAACTCTGGAGTCTACTGAAATCTTGCAACTCCTAGGTGATGGCATAGAGAGTATGTTGTGGTTAACTTAAATTCAGCTCTTAATTCAGTAGTGGTTACCCATCCCTCATCCTCAGACCCATGGCAGGCGGCTATGCACACATTCCTGAAGCAACTTGCATGCTGCTTGCAGGAGCCATTGTGGACAATAAGGATTCTGACCACCAAGATATCAAGGATTTGGGCTCTGACTGCTAATTGCTGCTTTTGACTGCAGAGGTGCAGACACAGAGGCAGGTATCCATTGGTGCACACCTCTCCTTCCATTGTTGTCAGTACTACTTCTGACAGCTGACATGACTTCCAGGGGATTTAAGAGACTTCCCTGCTTCACTTTTCTCTTTTTACCCTTTTGGGAGCCATATATTTAAGGACTATGGTATCATCTCAAAAGCAACCACATATATATACAGGAATTTTGAAAGTCACCATGTCTGCCAGGAAAAGCACAGAGTCAGAAAAGACCTGAGAAGATCTCTAGTAAAAGACCATGTAACAATCAAACCAAACCCAACCAGCAAACCCAGGAGAAGAAGGAGAATCTGACCTCCAGAGTTAGTCACATTGTAAGATTCAAATATCCAGTTTTCAACAAAAAAACCACGGGGCATTCAAATAAGTAGGAAAGTACGGCAAATTTAAAAGAGAAAAGTAAATCAGTAGAAAATCCTTGCGGAAGAGTAGATGGAAGACTCACTAGGCAAATAACTGTCGTTAAAATGCTCAAAGAGTTAAAATAATGTTGTGGTGATGGTGTACAACACTGTGAATGTACTTAATGTTACTGAACTATACACTGAAAAATGGTAAATTTCAATTAGTAATAATGATAAATTTTACGTTATATATATTTTAGCACAATTTTAAAAGTCAGCGATTTGAAATACAGATCATAGGCATGAAATTAAGGTGAGAACCTTCATTATGGTTTTGTGTCTTTTCTGTAATCCAGTTTAGTTGTGTGGATGCAGGTGCAGAGCCAGTGAAGATGTGAGTTTCCCAAGGTAATAAGACAATAAGGTGACATGAGGAATGGATCAAGGAGTTAGGAGTATACGAAGGATGATTTTAATGACTGTTTGTGGAATGTAGGCTGATGGCTAAAATTCTAGCCATTAAGATCAAGCTGGTAACGGAAGGAAATAGGAGACAACAAAATAGCTCCTTCCCTTTGAACAGACTTCCTGGAAGAACCAGATACTTACCATTTAGTGAGCAGACATAGTCATGTGCTATACATAGGTGTTAAGGGATTCTAGAAAATCTGTTCTTTAATTCTGAGGAACAATGTGCCATGCTAAAAACATACTATGTGTTAAGGAAGAAAGGAAGAATGCATGTAGAAAGCAACTACCCTTTTTGTATCACCATATGAAATAATGTCCTGTGTAATGAGTCTCTTTGGGAAAAGACTACAGAGGAAGTTGTTGTAGCCTGGGGAAAGGCAATATTCTCCTTTAATCAAAGCTAGGCACAAGGCCATTTTGGCAAAAAAATGTGGGTGAGACAACAGTATTTTTTTTTTTCTCAACCATTCATCTTCTTTCTTTGGGATGCTTTCCTTTCAGGTCATAAGAATTTTCATGTATTTTCCATCCCTTTACTTACAGAAGATATTTTCAGGAAAGGACTTGATAAGACCAACTTCATTATGGTTTAAATGATTGATAAAGTTTAGAGTTACTCATCTGAATAGTGTAAACATTTTTAAAGGAGATGAAACCTTAAGCTAACAGTTAATGACATCTCATTGGAGATGGTTCCTAGCTTAGGAAGCAGAAATAATTTAAGGGATATGGGGAACTTTCTGTAGCTTCTGTAATAACACCATCTTGGCAATCCCTGTCTGAATGTTCCTGAGGATTTCACTGGCCACAGCTACATCATTCAGTCTTTCAAACTGTCAATCTGGCAACAGTTATTAAATTCAGTTTGAGACCAAATAAAAAGGAGCATTTTGCAATTGGATTGAATGAAGGTTAATAGCATAAAAGATTCAGAAATCACGATCAGATAGCTGTGGGATTCCGACTTCTCACAACTCAATCAGTGAATGCTAAGAAGTTGAGTTAACCTCATGGCACGCAACAGAATTGGCCCAGGACATGGTTTTGCTTGTGACAGGAGCACATTTCCTTTTATGCTCATTGAATAGCCAAATAGAATTGACTGATGGTTTGCCACATGCCACCAAGAGATATCTTAGCGCATCTGATAGACTACAGAATAGGAATGCTGCTTAACATGAATTTTATTGCATCTCAGCACCTGCTCCAGCCAACAGTCATTACTATCTAGGAGAGGCTGTGCTCAGATGATCATTATTCCTGTATCTTTGCATTTGTATTCTGCTGACTACTGTGCAAGCTAAAATTGACAAATGGAGGGACTTATTGTGAATGGCAGAAACCTGTGGCTGCATGTCCTTTGCAAGCCTGGAATATTAGGAAAGGTTGAGGAGGGGGTTGTTTATGTAATTGGAATCACCATCTAGATACTCCAGCCTTTCTGTCTCTCTCTCATTCAGCCTCCTCCTTTCCCATCCTCCCTACCCCATCTCTGTCACTCTTGTCCATTAATTTTTGTGAGGATTTTTATTTTAATATGAGATAGGGAAAATATCGTGTAATAACCAGGATGGAAATTTTCAGGCCAAAAATCCAAATATCTGATGAATCAGATAAATGTTAGAAATGTAGAATCCCATGTGTTATAGTTAGGGATAATATTCACTCAGGATAGTCAGACCAGTCATTGACATATTGAAATACCTCCTTACCAAATGTTGTGTATCTATTGACCCATGCTCTCTGAATATATTCTTGCCACAAAGTCCCTTGGCCGGGACCTTTAAGGGTCCTAAGACCCTCAAAATTACCTCAATATCTAGAAAGTAAGAGTTAGATCTTGGAATGGCTGGGGCCAGAGGAAGCAGCTCCTTATCTAATCTGATTGTTCTAAGCCTCATCCCATCACTTGTTAACTGCTAGAGTTTCTAACTCCTAGAATGTCCTTCAAAGACAAACTGAAAAGGTTGCTGTAGGGTAGGAAAGATAAAATGAGCTGCTCCTATGTAATGTAGTGACCATTTGTTCTTAGGTACAAAACTGGACACTTAGCCCTCTTCGGCCTTTGGTGAGAAGCTAAATCAATATTCTTTTGCTTATCAAACTGTTTTTAGGCAGCGGATAGTGACTCTATTGGAGTAGATGAGAAAAAGCCAAAGGGCATGCTCAATCCACTAGTCAAGGACCCCTGCAGATTCAACTCATCATGTGTGGCCTGTGGTAACCCTTGCAGTCTTTGCTCATTAACCTGTAAAAGGGATTTACTACTGCATGTCATCATTTGTAGGTGTCCTTTTATTGAGAAGGTCCCTGAAGATCCCAGAGGGATTCAAATTTTACCTTTTGGATATTTCTTCCTTCCAGAATCCAATAGGCATAAAAATGTTTCATATCTTTAGCAGGATTCATGTCTTTTCAATCATGGTTAACAATGGTATTCTTGACAGGAACTGCATCCTCTGCCACTTTATTATGTGCATTTCTTTGAACCATTTGTACGCTGTGTGTGATTGGATCTGTACAGATTAAAATAGCACCGAGAGAGCCAATTTAAGGCTTGGGATGAGTGAGCCCAAGCATTAGAGACATTCTGGCACACATACACATCGTAAATCCTATTGTTAAGTTTGCAGTGGGTGTGATGGAATGTGCAGCTCAGGCACTTTACCCTCATTAGTGCAAAAGTAAATTGTAAGGGCTCTCACAGAGCTCCAAGGGGAATAAAGGAGGAGAGGGAATGGAAAAGATTTTCTGAAATCTGATAACTATCTCTCTTGGTATCCCCAAGATGCAATACACCAGTAAAAAAGGCTAACGTCTTTGCTGATTATAGCCTTGTATACTAATTAAATACATGGTATTGTGTAGTAAAAGAAAATCCAAATGGCTTTCAGCACATCCAAAATGGAATAAGAACTAGAAACAAACCTTGTCTAAACAGTTCATTGATGAGATATGGTAATTGATTGGAAATTGCTATAAAGATAGGCTCATGATGACATGTTTTGGAATTAAATATCTATTTTCCCCCCAAATTCATATTGTTAAATAATAAACATATTAACCTTATATGCTTATCTGTTAGTGCAATGGTTCTTAACTTTGCAGGGACATTAGAATCTCCTGAGGAGGTTGAAAAAATACTGATATCTTGGTCCTACCCATAGAGATTCTGATTTATTTGGTCTGGGCATCAGAATTTTGTAAGTCTCTTTGGTGAATTAAAAAAAATCCAGATTTACTGAGGTATATTGGCAAATAAAATTGAAATGTATTTAAACTATACAACACAATGATTTGATATATGTACATGCTGTGAAAGGATTCACCCAATCAAAATTAATTAATACATCCATTACCTCATATAGTTACTTCTTTTTTTTTTTTTTGGAGGGGGGTAACACTTAAGATGTAATTCTCTTAGCAAATTCCAATTCTGCAACACAGTATTATCAACTGTAGTTGCCATGATATACATTAGGTTTTCAGAACTAACTCATCTCATGACTGGCAACTTATAACCTTTTACCAGTTTCTCTCTGCTTCACCCAACCCCCAGCCCCTGGCAACCACCATCCTATTCTCTGTTTCTATGAGTTCAAATTTTATTTTTAGATTCCACGTATAAGTGATACCATGTTGTATTTGTCTTTCTCTGTCTGGCTTATTTCACTTAGCATAGTGCCCTCCACATTCATCCATGCTGTGAAGTCCAGATCGAGAACTGTTTTTTTTTTTTTTTTTTTTTTTAATATTTTTTTCAACGTTTATTTATTTTTGGGACAGAGAGAGACAGAGCATGAACGGGGGAGGGGCAGAGAGAGAGGGAGACACAGAATCGGAAACAGGCTCCAGGCTCTGAGCCATCAGCCCAGAGCCCGACGCGGGGCTCGAACTCACGGACCGCGAGATCGTGACCTGGCTGAAGTCGGACGCTCAACCGACTGCGCCACCCAGGCGCCCTATAGCTGTATATTTTTAATATATATATATTCAAACTATAAGTGACTCAGGAAATAATTTTTAAAACTCTCAAAGCTTAGAAACATTTCAATTAATAGATTGAATTTTTCATGCAATATATCTAGAAATATTGTTTCGTAGCTTAGTTTAAAATTATAGTGCATAAACTTTATAGGAATTCAGAATTGTATTTGGATTTTATACTATCTTTAAGAAAGCAAAACTTCCGAGTACACACAGTTAATAGTTTTAATGGAAAATGTTTTTCTTCAGGCACTTAGCAAGATTAAAGGTATTTCTATATAACAAAGTAGTATTTGTTTCTCATTGGAAGAGAGAGACAATAATCTCTAGATAGAAGATAATAGCAGCTGCATGCTGATGAAGGTTTGACTGATTTGATTGCAGTTAATTAAGAACCTGGGAGTTTCTGAGAATCAAACCTGCTTTATATCAAAGGTGATGGGGATCATTTTGACACTTCAAACAGTCTCTGAGTTGAGTGAAGTCTGTTGGATTTTTGAGGTCAGAGAAAGGCTTTGATGCAATTATTTATCATTGCTTGGCTACTAGCATGAAGAATAAATTCAATTCATTAGTAACTTAAAACACTATTAGTGAGGCCTATTTAAGGCATCCATTAAAAGCATTATGGGACATTTTTTTTCTTCTTCCAGAAACAAATCACCTTTCTTGCTTATCTTTGTTAAATAAGACTAGGAACAAAAATGTAAATATTTAAACTGATTTTTCATTCTTTAATAAGACAGTAAGGTTCCAAGGTTACACATTCCTAGGTGGCCCTCATCTGCTAGGGATCTACTTCCATTATAGCATTTCTGAGGAAAAAGGTTATTAAGAGAAAACTGTGTATCAGTTTATACTGGGGAATAGCCTGATGGTTGCTGGACAACACTGTCTTCATGTTTCCCAGTAGGGTTTTTTAGAACTCAAAATAGCATTTTTTAAAATTTGTTTGTTTTTGTTTTGTTTTTAATTCATGAGTTTCCCCTATGTTTTTCTTTTTAAAATTGAATTATAATTGACAAACAGTATCATATCAGTTTCAGGCCGACACAGTAGTGATTTGATATTTTTATGTATTTAGAGATGATCACCATAATAGGTCTAGTTACCATATGTCACCATGTAAAGTTGTTACAATATTATTGACTATATTGCCTATGCTGTATATTATATCTCTATGGCTTACTTATTTTATACCTAAAGGTTTGTATCTTGCTTAATCTCCTTTACCTATTTCTCCTGTCCCCTTATTTGCTTACTATCTGGCAACCACCAGTTTGTTCTCTGTGTCTAAGAGTCTGTTTTATTTTGTTTTGTTAATTCATTTTGTGTTTTTAGATTCCACATATAAGTGAAATCATATTTATATTTGTCTTCTTGACTTCTTTCACTTAGCATAATACCCTCTAGGTCCCTCCGTGTTGTTGCAAATGGCAAGATTTCATACTTTTTATGGGTTGAGTAGTATTCCATGTTATGTATATATGTGTGTAACGATAATAGCAGCTGAATGCTGATGAAAGTTTGACTGATTTGATTGCAGTTAATTAAGAACCTGGGAGTTTCTGAGAATCAAACCTTTACATCAGAGGTGATGTGGATCTCTCTCTCTCTCTCTCTCTCTCTCTCTCTCTCTCTCTCACACACACACACACACACACACACACACACACACATCAATTTACCTTCTTTATACATTCATCTATTGATGGACACTTAGGTTTCTTCAATATTTTGGCTATTGTAAATAGTGCTGCAGTGAACATAGTGGTACATATATCTTTCTGAATTAGTGTTTTTTTCTTCATATGACTACTCAGAAATGGAATTGCTAGAATGTATGGTAGTTCTGTTTTTAACTTGAGGAACCCCCATTCAGTTTTCCATAGTGGCAGCACAAATTTACATTCCACTAACATTGCATGAGGGTTGCCTTTTCCTCACATTCTCACCAACATTTATTTCTTGTCTTTTTTTTTTTTTTCAACGTTTATTTATTTTTGGGACAGAGAGAGACAGAGCATGAACGGGGGAGGGGCAGAGAGAGAGGAAGACACAGAATTGGAAACAGGCTCCAGGCTCCGAGCCATCAGCCCGGAGCCCGACGCGGGGCTCGAACTCCCGGACTGCGAGATCGTGACCTGGCTGAAGTCGGACGCTTAACCGACTGCGCCACCCAGGCGCCCCTATTTCTTGTCTTTTTGAAGCCTCCCATTCTGATAAATGTGAGGTGGTATCTCTTCGTGGTATTGATTTACATTCCCTGATGATGAGTGATGTTGAGCATCTTTCATGTTCCTGTAGGCCACCTGTGTATCTTCTTTGGAAAAATATTTATTCAGTTCCTCTGCCCATTTTTTAATCAGGTTGTTTTTTGATATTAAGTTGTACAAGTTCTTTATATATGTTTGCATACTGACCCCTTGTTGGATGTATGATTTGCAACTATCTTCTCCCATTCAGTAGATTGCTTTTGTTGTTGTTGATGATGGTTTCCTTCACTGTAGAAAAGCTTTTTAACTTGATGTAGTCCCGTTTGTTTATTTCTGCTTTTGTTGTCCTTGTCTGAGGAGACCTCTCCAGAAAAATTATTGCCAAGACCTATGTCAGAGAGCTTACTGTCTATGTTTTCTTCTAGGAGTTCTATGTTTTCAGGTCTTACATTTCAGAATTTTAATCCATTTTGAGTTTATTTTTGTATATAGTGGAAAAAATTAGACCAGTTTCATTCTTTTGCATGTGGTTTATCCAGTTTTCTCAGCACCGTTTTTGAAGAGACTGTCTTTTCCCTACTGTATATTGTTGCCTCCTTTGACAAAGGTTAATTGACCATGTAAGTGTGGGTTTATTTCTGGGCTCTGTCTTCTGTTCCATTGATCTATGTGTGTGTTTTTGTTTTGGCACCAAACTGTTTTGATTATTATAGCTTAGTAGTATAGTTTGAAATCAGTGAAAACTAGCACAGTTTTTGAATGCAGTTCCCTAATACAAGAGATTTTTGATTTATGAATAGTTGTGAAACAAACCGTGTTCATTTTACATGAATCTCAATAAAAGCTATTGCAAGGCATTTTTTATAGAGCTGGTGTTATTGTCCCCAAAGCAATTCTTTAAGGGCAAAGTGAATCCCTAAGGATTTTTCTTTCTTTCTCATAATAAATTCTATATTTTATTTACTCAGATTATGTGATGCTTAATTTTGTGCATTAACCTGATTGTGCTAATGGATGCCCAGATATCTGGTAAAACATTATTTTTGGTGTGTCTCTCAGCATGTTTTTGGAAGAGATTAGCATTTGGATTGGTAGACTAAGTAAAGAAGATTGCCTGTACCAATGCAAGTAGGCATCATCTAATCCATTGAGGGCCTGAATAGGGAATTAAAAAGATGGAAGAAGGGTGAATTTTCCCTGTTTGCTTGAGATGGAATACCCATCTTCTCCTGCCCACAGATATCAGTGCCCTTGATTCTCAGACTTTTGGACTAGGATTGGGATTTAAAACATTTGTAGTCTTTGGTTCTCAGGTCTTCAAACAGACTGAATTATACCACTGGTTTCTTGGTTCTCCAATTGCAGATGGTAGATTGTGCAACTTCCTGGTCTCCATAATTTGCTTCTTATAATGAATTTCCTTATGCTTATATCTATATATATTCTATTCTCTTTCTCTGGAAAACCCTGACTAATATAGCTTATCCATAAAAGAAATGAGGAACTTAAAAATCATCCTGTACCAAAACTGAAACAGGAAGAAGTACAAAATTTGAACAGATCCATAACCAGTAAGGAAATCAAATTAGTAATCAAAAAACTTCCAAAAAACAAGATTCCAGGGACAGATGGCTTTCCAGGGGAATTCTACTAAACATTTAAGAAAGAGTCAACATTTATTCTCTTGAAGCTGTTCCAAAAAATAGGAATGGAAGGAAAACTTTGAAACTATTTCTCTGAGGCCAGCATTACCTTGATTCCAAAACCAGACACCCCACTAAAAAGGAGAACTATAGACCAATTTCCCTGATAAACATGGGTGCAAAATCCTCAACAAGATATTAGCCAACCAAATCCAAGAATACATTAAAAAAATTATTCACCACGACTAAGTGGGATTTATACCTGGGATGCAGGGCTGGTTCAATATCCACAATTAACATGATCCATCATATCAATAAAAGAAAAGGCAAGCACCATATGATCCTCTCAATAGATGCAGAGAAAGCATTTGACAAAATACAGCATCCTTTCTTGATAAAAACCCTCAAGAAAGTAGGGATAGAAGGAGCATATCTCGAACTCATAAAAGTCATATATGAATGACTCAATGCTAATATTCCAATGGGGAAAAACTGAGAGCTTTCCGCCTAAGATCAGGAACAAGACAAGGATGTCCACTCTCACCACTGTTATTCAACATAGTATTGCAAGTCTTAGCCTCTGCAGTCAGGCAACACAAGGAAAGAAAAGGCATCCAAGTCAGCCAGGAGGAGGTCAAACTTTCACTCTTTGCAGATGACATGATACTCTATATGGAAAACCCAAAATATTCCACCAAAAAACTGCTAGAACTGATTTATGAATTCAGCAAAGTTGCAAGATATGAAATCAATGCAAGGAAATCTGTTGCATTCCTACACACCAACAATGAAGCAACAGAAAGAGAAATCAAGGAATCGATCCCATTTACAACTGCACCAAAAACCATAAGATACCTAGGAATAAATCTAACCACAGAGGTGAAAAACCTATACACTGAAAACTATACACAGCTTATGAAAGAAATTGAAGACGACACCCCCCAAAATGGAAAAAGATTCTATGCTTCTGGATAGGAAGAACAAATATTGTTCTTCCCAAAGCAATTTACATATTCAATACAATCCCTATCAAAATCACACCAACATTCTTCACAGAGCTAGACCAAATAATTCTAAAACTTGTGTGGAACCAGAAAAGATCCTGAATAGCCAAAGCAATCTTGAAAAAGAAAACCAAAGTAGGAGGCATCACGATCCCAGACTTCAAGCTATACTACAAAGCTGTAATCATCAAAACAGTATGGTACTGGCACAAGAACACTCAGATCAATGGAACAGAATAGTGAACCCAGAAATGGACCCACAAATGCATGGCCAACTAATCTTTGAGAAGGCAGGAAAGAATACCCAATGGCGTAAAGACAGAGTCTTCAGCAAGTGGTGCTGGGAAAACTGGACAGCGACATGCAGAAAAATGAACCTAGACCACTTTCTTACACCATACACAAAAATAAACTCAAAATGGATGAAAGACCTAAATGTAAGACAGGAAGCCATCAAAATCCTCAAGGAGAAACCAGGCAAAAACCTCTTTGACCTTGGCCACAGCAATTTCTTTAAAAAAAATTTTTTTTTTAATGTTTATTTATTTTTTTGGGACAGAGAGAGACAGAGCATGAACGGGGGAGGGGCAGAGAGAGAGGGAGACACAGAATCAGAAACAGGGTCCAGGCTCTGAGCCATAAGCCCAGAGCCCGACGCGGGGCTCGAACTCACGGACCGCGAGATCGTGACCTGGCTGAAGTCGGACGCTTAACCGACTGCGCCACCCAGGCGCCCCAAGGCCACAGCAATTTCTTACTCAACACGTCTCCAGAGGCAAGGGAAACAAAAGCAAAAATGAACTACTGGGACCTTATCAAAATAAAAAGCTTCTGCACAGTGAAGGAAACAATCAGCAAAACTAAAAGGCAACCGACAGAATAGGAGAAGATATTTGCAAACGACATAACAGATAAAGGGTTAGTATCCAAAATCTATAAATAACTTACCAAACTCAACACCCAAAAAACAAATAATCTAGTGAAGAAATGGGCAAAAGTCATGAATAGACACTTCTCCAAAGACATCCAGATGGCCAATCGACCCATGAAAAAATGCTCAACATCACTCATCATCAGGCAAATATAAATCAAAACCACAATGAGATACCGCCTCACACCTGTCAGAATGGCTAACATTAACAACTCAGGCAACAACAGATGTTGGTGAGGATGTGGAGAAAGAGGATCTCTTTTGCACTGCTGATGGGAATGCAAACTGGTACAGCCACTCTGGAAAACAGTATGGAGGTTCCTCAAATAATTAAAAATAGAACTACCCTATGAGCCAGCAATTGTACTACTAGGCATTTATCCAAAGGATACAGGTATGCTTTTTTGAAGGGACACATGCACCCCCATGTTTATAGCAGCACTATCAACAATAGCCAAAGCATGGGAAGAGCTCAAATGTCCATTGACTGATGAATGGATAAAGAAGACGTGGTATATAAACATACAATGGAATGTTACTCAGCAATCAGAAAGAATGAAATCTTGCTATTTGCAACAGTATGGATGGAACTAGAGGGTATTATGCAAAGCGAAATTAGGCTGTCAGAAAGACAGATCTCATATGATTTCATTCATATGAAATTAAGATACAAAACAGATGAATATAAGGGAAGGGAAACAAAAATAATATAAAAACAGGGAGGGGGACAAAACAGAAGAGGTCTTAAATATGGAGACCAAACAGAGGGTTACTGGAGGGGTTGTGGGAGGGGGGATGGGCTAAATGGGTAATGAGCATTAAGGAATCTACTCCTGAAATCGTTGCACTATATGCTAACTAATTTGGATGTAAACTAAAAAATAATAATAATAATAATTAAAAAAATCATCCTGAATTTTCTCTTGTTTCTAGGCTAATAGCATGTAAAGCTTGTACATTGTAGGTACTCAACAGAGGAATTGTTGAATGGAGAGAAAGAGCAGTAAGCCATGACTTAGAGAAATAGAGGGGAAAATGGTGATTATCCACAAGGGGCCTTCACAAATCTACTACCATTTCTTTTTCTTCTAGTGAGATACTAAGCCTTCACTGTTCTTAATCAGACCATTCCTAAGACACAACATGTGCTACTTCTCTGTTTCCCTGTATTTGTAAGTAACTGTACTCAACACTGATTTCTTTTGTTCTTTCGTGTATTCCAATATGAGGATTTTGAATTCCCTTCCCTCCTTATCATCGTAAAATTTTAAAAGTTGGCTTGGGGAGTCATGGGATAAGGATTTAAAGAATGCAGCACAGGACATATCACCTGGCAAATGCTTAGTAAACAGGTATTATTATTGTTATATATAATATCATAGTGACCACATCTTATCTATTTCTTACTTTAAATCCAAGTAAACTGCAGTCCTGTGAGTTAAGAAATTTGCCTAAGATAAAATTAAGAGCTATACCAGACGTGAAATCCGACACAGGTTCTTCTGAAACTTAATCTAATGCATTTAAAGCATATGGTATGAACTTTTTGCTTAACTACATGCTAACCTATGACAGAGGCAGTGTCATGATTCTTACCAAATCTTGTTTCATTTTCCTCTTCCTGGGAATATAAGACTATATTTTTCAGTCATCCTATGTTGGGAGCATGGATTAACCTCTGGACAGTGGGATATGGTTAGAATTGATTTAAGCTGGTTTCAGGACTTGAGCTTAAAATACCTTGTATGGTCTCATCCCTCAGCTTCCTTTTCTCTCCTGTGGTGACCTTGTGTTCCAGATGCATAGCTACATAATGGCAGGAACACACATTCCCTCAGTCATAACTTGAAACAGAGCCTTTGAGGAGAACAATCTAGCTTTCACTGGTAATAAGAAAAAATAAAGTTTGTTGTGTTAAGCCACTAAGATTTTAGTATATATATATATATACTAAATATATATATATTTGTTACCACAGCATAGCCTGTTCTATCTATATAGCTTGTGACAAGCTGTGGACTGTAATCCAAATGTATTTTTATCTACTATGCAAATCTCATTTGTCCCTTCTCTTTTCAATGGTTAAACAACCCATGACTACTTTTAAGGAACACTGATTAATTTTCCCCATTTAAAAAAAAAAAATTTCTGTCTTCATTTAACTTCGTTATAGGTAAATTCTGACCCTTGGCAAATTTCTGATGGGTTCTTTGCCTCAGTTTCCTCAATATGAAATAGAAATAATGTTTCTCTATTTATTACTCAAAGCTGTCAAAAAGATGAATGAGTTGATAATTATTAGAAAAGTAGTATGTAAACATAGAGCATTACATTATTATTAGGTTATTCTCATAAGAGCAGCAAAAAGTGTTTCTGTGCTGTAGATCTGGGAAATGTTATGAAGAAAAGATTTATGATTTGTTCGGCGATTTTTTTTTTTTGGTAGAATTGGAATAATTCCTTTAGGTTACATAGATAATCTACTTATCTTAAAACTTGAAGGCATCTTAACATGTCCACATGAATATTTAAAATATTTAAATGCTTTAGGGCACTGATATTAAGAATGTTATATGAGATAAAGTGATTGATATAAAGAAAAGCATGGGTGGTTTTTCATGCAGTTTCATATTGCAGTACAAGAGTGCAGTTGATTCTAGCCTAGACATGAATAAAAAATAGTTACATACCTAGAGGCTTAGTGAACCTTGTAAAAAATATAATATGAATAATGGTTGATCCTGCAAGGAGACCAGACCTTAAAAATTTAATTCTTGATAAGGAATATGTCATATTTTAAAGGAGAGTTACTATTTAACCATAATTAGTCTTTAAACTGAGGTGATTTTGTAAAATATTCTTTGTACTCTTCTTGAACCATAAATTAATTATGCAAGCTATATTTATTTTTAACTTTGAGACAATTGTAATGTGTCCTCATATAGATTTAATCTGTAATACATTTAACCATATCAGTCAGGGGTTAAAAATAGTCATAGGATTAATCACAAAATAATAAGGCCCTTGCTTCATACACCCACCTGATTTGTAGATAAGTTGACTTCCCTAAAATTCCTTTCAAATGATTTTGATAATCCTTAGATAATGTTCAATATATGCTCCATTGACCCCTGCACTTGGCAACCGATGACATTAGACTTTTCTCCTCTTCATCATTGGCTCACTGGGTGATATGTTCTGTCGTGGTATACAAAGCAGGAGCCAGGCTACTAATGAGCCTCCAGGTGCCACCTGGTTCTGTCACTGATGTCTGTAGACATGCTATAAGGTTGCTGATGTATGATGCTTAGGCCACTGACGTTTGCACAGTGCTCTTTGTATCCAGTGAGACCTTGGCATGAAGAGGCTTCTCCAGCCAATACTGTTGAAACTATCATGGTGGCAAGAGTTCTATTACTGTTGGTGACAGCCAGGATCTCCACTTAGGCTGATGATGGCTAATATTGAGGGTGACACTTTCATGACAGAGATGTGGTGAAATATCTCGTTCAAGTTTTTCCCTCTTTTGCTGTAGCTCCTTTTACTAACAATTTAGGTATGAGTCCTTATAACAAGGCCTGGGCAAAGAGCAGACCTAGTCATGGTCTGTGACCATAATCCATCTTTCAGTCTGATTCTTGCCCTTTGTCCCGTGACAGACCTCAATTCTGTCTTCCTTTTGGGAATTCATAATTATCATTCAACCTTCTATATCTTTGGAATCCTGAAAATGATGTGGATATATAATGATGACTGGACAAACGGGAAACTGAATAATGACTAAACCTCATCCTGACCCTCTGGAAAACTATGTTAAAATATATAAATTAGCTAGAATCTCAAGTGGGGCTTCCTGCTTTCTACTCTGTACATGTCTCATGGATACACTTTCTTATATAATTAGATTGGGGGCTATTAGAAGAATGTGGGAGTCCAGGAACATTTATTTGTGTGTATGTCTTAAAGATGGGTGATATATGAATGTTAATTGGAATTACTCAGTAAACCAGTCAAGGCTGAAGGTACAGGAGGAGGCTTGGAGAGCCATTGCAGTAAACTGCCAGATACAGGGGAGGCCTCCACAAGAGCACTAGGCATAACCAGCCTTTGATAGCAGGATGAACTCTTGTACTCTCTTTCTTACATTAGGTGATCACACAGCTAGAGCTTTGCATGTAATTTTTCTATTCCATATCTGCCACGCTCATTTCTATATCCTCCAGATGCTAGGCAGTAACACCTCTCCCTCCCCCATTTGGTATAGATGCTCCTCATTTGTGTTCACCAGCATTCAAAGGATATTTTTAACATGGAGCTTTTCGTATTTTATTATAATCAGTAATGATTTGTGTCCTTCTCAGCTGCTCCTACTAGGTTGTAAACTCCTTAAGGACTTTTTCTAATTTGTTTTGTTTTTTATTGTGGTGAAATACACACAACATAAATTTAACATTTTAACCATTTTTAAGTGTTCATTTATGTGGTGTTAAGTGCATTCACGTTGTTGTGCAACCATCACCACAATCCATCTCCAGAACTTTTTTTTTCTTTGCCAACTGGAAATCTGTGTCCATTAAATCTTAACCCTCCATTTTCCCATTTTCCCGTCCCCTAGCCCTTGGCAAACACCATTTAATTTGTTTTTATAGTTTCAGGGATGAACAAAGTACCTATCATATAATAGGTGGGCAATAAGTGTTTATTTGATAAATGAGTAAAGGTACCCATTAATGTTTTTTTTTAGTTTTTCAGTGGATTATGGGCCAGTGTCTTTAAATTTGGAATGAATATCTCATCTGTACATTAGTCAAAATAAATTTAATATATCAAAATTTATTCTAATCACATTATGCCCTTATTTGATGAAAGAATATCATGATTAAAGAAAGGACTGAATAAAAGTGGATGACAGTCAAACTCAAAAGATGGATACGTGCAAAACAAAGCATTCAGATCATTAAAAAACATAAACACAAAAGAATTCAATTATTGGTAACCTTTACAAAGTAAGTACAAGAGCAAAAATAATCACTAGTTTCAGAAAAATGCCAAATAAATGACAGTGTCAGCTATCATAATTATGGAATTAGGGCAAAAGAAAAAGATTACACAAGTTCAGCTTTTGTTGTTGTTATGGTGACACTGTTATTCCATGATTGGGTTGCAGATGTTGTTTAGAAATGGCGGTTAAAAAAAAAAAAAAAAAGAGGTTGAACCCAATCAAATTATTTGGTTTTAATGAACAATCAGATTTTTGTTTGGAAAAGTAAACAGAATTACTTCACAACTCTATAGTGCTTTCTTTAATTCGTAGTTTGACAAACATAACAGAGCTTGAAAGCAACTACCTATGAAATATTTTGAACACAGTGGTGCTCTTGATGGCATCATATTTACTGGAATTAAAAATAAATAAATAAAAAACATGAGCTGAGTGTCATAAGTGTAGTTGCAATAATAATGAATGACTACAGGAAGAACAACACATTCATGTTAGCTTTGGTAGAGGCTGGGTTCCCCTGTTCCCCTATGTTTGAGGTTAATAGATGCAGATTGACATTAAAGATGTAGTGTCAACTCAGCTTTCTTCAGAATACAGGTTAATCTCTCCAGTCATGCAGAGAAAAAATAATCTAAACCAAAGCATCAGTTTCCAGGTATAAAAGTCAAATCACATGAAACTGACACATGTTTCCAGTGATAAAATGAGAAAAGCTGGTCGAAGGTTGGAGTGTTAGTGGGGAAAGAGAACATTTACAACAAAGTTATGTAACTATATGGTTTCAACTGGATTCCTTCCAGTTTCACAGAAGTGTTTTTATAATGTGAAATAATGCCTTAAAATTTAGAAGCCATGTAGCCTTTAATTTGGGAAATGATTTAGACCATTTAATAGTACTAAAAAATAATGTTGAAGTAACAGGTAGTGTTGAGATGCTGGGTTTTAAATGGCGGGGTGGATTTTAGTTTTGTGCTTACCAACTGTAATGCTTACTCTAAGATCTTTAATTTCCCTGAATTTTAGTGTCCTTTTCTGTAAAATGAGGAGACTGAGCTCGATAACTCTATTAACCACAAAGGTCTATGGAATTTATAAACAGAGTAGACATTAAATTGTTACTTCTTCCTTACATCAGTTTCATCAAAGTTGGGAAGTGGCACCAGATGTACGATATTGAATCTACTGCATTGCCTCTGAATTTCCGTGTTGTATATGTTACAAATGATTTCAGCTCTGTATATCTGGCTTATAAAGTATTATCAACTTTGATTGACACACTTAGGTTCATTAGAGAGCTCACATACTAGGACACACAGTAGAATTGGGTTCTATTTTTCTTAATTCTGAAAGACAATTTATAGTGCAAAGATTAAACACTTTTCTTCCTGAAGATAATGAGAATTGATTTCTTTACCCCCAATCAAACTTTCAAGTTCCAGGAGAGGAACTTTTAAAAAAAAATTGGCTTTTAAATCTTGCAGTCTTTCTGAGCCCCCAAGGGTAAAAAGGTATTATGCCATTTAAATGATAGAAGACCGCATACATCTCATTTTACTCTCTTGTACAAGTAAATACTACTTCAGGGACCTTATCTTTAAAGCAAAAGATTCATCTCAATCTTTACCTTAGTGAAGTTTATAAAGATTGAATGTAGGGCTGACTTGGCATCTGAGAAACCCTGAACATTTGTACAGGAGGCCAAAGTGTTTTTTTTTTTAATTAAAATGCACATTTTCTGGTTTTTTAAATTATAGTTTTAACTTGTTTTCATTATGCCACTCAAAATTCCTTAGTTTTTAGATCTCTGGTGGAGTTAAATGATAGGGAAAAAAGTCTGGAGATGAATATGTATGCATGTTGTTTTTAGAAAGTTCTAAAAGATTTCTCTTTTGCCATCCCACTATTGAAACATGTAAAACCAAATTTAGTGTCCACTTGAATTGATTTTCTCATTTCTGATGATTAGTAGCTTTTTTTTTTATGCCAGTTCTTTAGAAGTATCCTCTTCTTAAAGTTAAGCAATACCTTCCTCTCCCCCATGCATCAGTTGATGGACATTTAGGCTCTTCCATAATTTGGCTATTGTTGAAAGTGCTGCTATAAACAACAACAACAAAAAAGTTAGAGAGGGAGGGAGCCAAACCATAAGAGACTCTTAAAAACTGAGAATCAACTGAAGGTTGATGGGGGGTGGGAGGGAGGGGAAAGTGAGTGATGCGCATTGAGGAGGGCACCTGTTGGGATGAACACTGGGTGTTGTATGGAAACCAATTTGACAATAAATTTCATATTAAGAAAAAAACAAATGGTAGGGTGAGAGCTCCACCACTCCAATATATAGGACTATATATATATTTAAAAATAAAGGTAAATAGAAAGCTATTGTTTCTTATACAAACCTAAAAAAAAAAAAGTTAAGCAATGCCTTTCAGTTTTGGTGACCTTTGAAATTATTGCTTAGACACCAGTTCCTTGGATGTTCTGAAAAATACCATATTCCTTTAGTGACCTGCTTATATAATTTTCTTTTTTTTTTCTTTTCTTTTCTTTTTTTATAGTATAAAAGTATAATGAAGGTGGCCAGCTTCACTAAACCACCAAAACACAACAATGGGTATGTGCAACCCTGGGTGCCTTGGACCTATGCTTCAAGGCCTTCTGATTCTAGGAAGATGTGACTACCCTCATTTATAGAAACATTTAATGCCACAAAACTGTATTCCAATTTTTGGATCATTTCAACATCAACTACAAAGACCAGCCACTGGCTATGAGATCCTATACCATTTACTACAAACCTTTAGGGCTACCTCTCCCTTTTCCCCCTCTTTCAAACTAATTTTACCAAAAGGGAAAATTAAGGAGATATTTTGGGTGTTTCAGTAAGACGTTCACTGAAAAAAGCCCTTGATGATATCTATTGACAAAGCCTAAGTAATTTGCATTTATTGTCCTTTCTTTCTAATGACTTATAACTTAGTTTTTCTAACAACATATATGGATTTTTTGCTATAGAGACATGAGATTTTCTTTCCTTACTTTTGTTTCAAAAACTTAAAAAACTAGTTCCTGCTACTTGAGACTTGTCGAGTTGTCATGACCTGAATGCATCTTCCTCAAATTCGTATGTTGAAACCCTCCTCCCACCCCCACACCAGTGTGATGGTATTAGGAGGTGGGGCCTTTGGGAAGTAATTAATATTAGCTGAGATCCTGAGCTTGGAACCCTCATGAATGTGATTAGTATACTTAAGAGTCATAAGAGAGCTTGCTTTTACTGCTTATTAGCTCTCTGCTAAGTGAGTTGGCAGTCTACAACCTTGAAGAGGGTTGAACAGACTAAGACAACACTTAAGCCATCTGGAATCTGTCCTTTTTCATCCCTTTCTCTTTTGCCCATTCTCTCTTGGACTTGCCTATAAACAGACACAGATGGTTGGTATAGGTAAAGCCCTGATGCAGTAGGTCCTGCTCTCAAAGTTCTCATCTGAAAAGGCATAGATGAGTCAAGCCCTTCACCTTTGCATCTCTGTCTTCCACTCAGAAAGGAAAGTCCAGCTGGCTGTTTCAGCCCTGGGCATGCACTGTGCTCTTCAAGTCTACTTCATTGTTAACAAGGCTCTCCTCTGAACTGCACCAGGCTTTTGGGCTCTGATTTTACAATTGGCAGGATCCTCACAAGGGAGATCAGGTAATTGGTTAGCATGCCACAAATTTGGAATCGTGCATATTATTCTATATCAATAAATATTTAGTTTTTGTCTTGGTTTATCCATAGATGTTTTGGGATTGATCACTAATTCAGTATGTTTTGGAGTGTGTGTCTTGATATTGACTTAAGCTCAAAAGATAGAGGAAGTATCAATCTGCTTACTTTGTTCTCTTCTATACCAATGTTTCTAGGACCACCAGAGGTAGACATAGTCACCTGGAAATCATTGTGGAAGGGCTAAGGCATCACTACTTTTCAGGGAACATCAGTGGAGCTTGGCTAGGTATAACAGGTAGTGGTCAAGACATGATGGACAAGGTTTATCTTGTTTGCCAACCAATCTGTCCATTATCTGTAACAAATAGGAAGCTTCCAATTAACATAAAGCCTACAGGAAAGAAGTTTAAGCAGCTGGCTATGTTACACTAGGTAAGAGTATGGCCATAACAACAGTTGAGTGTTGTTTTAACTTTGAGGAGGTCTTCTCATCATTGCCTTTCACTTGACCCACAGTACTAAAGACACCTACATAAGGAATCACAGACACATATACAGAAAAATGCACACAGAGACATACAGGTAAATATTCATAGATAAACACAGTCATTCACATACAGAAACACACCGACAGGGTTGATTTTCTGCCGGGGACTATTGCTTATACCATCTCCAAATCACATCACCTGTTACCAACACCCACCACCAGATGCACTGTCTAGGTAAAGCCAAGCTGTCCTTTGAATCTCAGGAAATTCTGTTAACTCTCTGAGGTCTTTAATACCTTGAGCATTGATCTCTTCTTCCTCTATACCATAAAATCTTCACTTAATGATTTTTAAAACATTTTTTCCAAAGTAATAATTTTCTCTCCACAACTAAATTGTATGCTGTGTGAAAAAAGGAAACTTTGTTTTATAGCCGTATTTCATTGACCATAGGGCTCCAAAAGGCTAAGAATAAAAGATTTAATTGAGTGAGGTGACTGTGAGGGCATGGGGGATGACCCAGGAATGCCACAGGGATGCAACAGATATTCATTCACCTCTAAGTAAATTAGCACCTTCTGTGCCCTAGATTCTGTGCAAAGTTCCAGGAATATCATATATAACAGGTAAGACATGTGGGTTTTATACTCTTGGAACTTAGTCTAGTGGGAAATGAGGTAGTTATAAGCATTAAAAAAATAAAGTTGAAACTATTACTATGAAGTTTCACCAATTACTGTATAACTTTTTTAGCTAGTTATTTTCCCTTTTATGAATCTCTTCTATTAATCTCTTCTTTTTTAAAAAAAATATTTGAGTATAGTTGACATACAATGATATATCAGTTTCAGGTGTAAAACTCTACTAATCGATTCTTATTACAGAAAAAGTAAAGTTAGGGTGACTATGTGGCTCAGTTGAGTGTCTGGCTCTTGATTTCGGCTTAGGTTCTGGGTTTGAGTCCCACATTGGACTCAAACTCAGTGTTGAGTCTGCTTAATATTCTTTCTCCCTTTCTCTCTCTTTCTCTTTCTTTCTGAAAAAAAGAAAAAAGAAAAGAAAGTAAAACTAGTGTTAGCATCTGCCTAAATATAACCCTTTTAAATAGCAAAATTGCTGGGTAATATGTAACGTCATATGGAGCAAAATGTCATTTATATTTAACCAAACTTTCATAAACAAGTAAGATAATATGGCTGCACTATAAACTAATCAGGGTAGAGTCTATTGCTTGCTTTCTAAATCGAGTGATATTTACATTTAACACAAATTAGCATATTAGCACACAAAACAGTTCTCCAAATGAAAGATTTGCTGCCCAGTTTAATCTGCTAAGTGGTTGTAAAACAAATGTTACCTTTAATGTTATAAATAAAAAAAATACAATCATTTGCATTAATCTACCTTATGTTTATGCAAACTGGAGATAATTGACATCTATTTAAGGGATCATAAGGATTACAAAAGATTACACTGACACTTGTAAACTGCAATTATCACCTTCCATTAATGGTAACATGAGTTTATGCAAGTATATTTCTTTGCTAATTACTTATACTTGAGATAATAATCCACAGGATAAATGGATTTTTTTCCTTAAGTCCCATAGAACTCCTTAATACATACATTTTAATTTCATAGTATAAGCTCATTGTCTGGTTTGTGTACGAACCACAGCAAGAACAGATTTTTTTTTTTTTTTTTTAATCGGCCATTGCTTTTGGAGCCAGGCAAACAAGAAGCAGAGCTGGAAATCCCAGCATCCCAGCACTTGGGGAGGTCCATCTGTCGAGTCAAAGAGATAAGATGGCCAGTTACTCTTCAGTAAAAGTCTGTGGATGCGTTAACAAGCTAGGGAGCTAATAAACGTAATGATGGGCGAGCTCATCAGGGTCAATGTTTCTTTTGTGACCCACGGTTTGATTTTAGGCATTTACTTTTCCTTCAGTACTCAAGTCGCTCATGTCTGCAATGTTGTCCATCTGAAGGAATCCATTTTTAAGTCATTTCTTCAGCAGCTGGGGTCTTATTTTTTAAAAGCTTGTTTTCCTCAAGAATCTAACCATGCACTGGCCAAGATTAACTAACTAATTAACTAACTAACTAACTAACTAACTATTTACAATGTGTCTTCTTTCAAGACAATTATTGTTGAAACAATGAATTCATATGGTTTCTCAGTAAAGGGAAAATCTGGGATGATCATAACGTATTATACTAAATAAATAGTAAAGAGATGAATAATGATGAATTGCTCAGAATTGGTTAAGAGGAGAAAACTGGCTGAATAAAGTCCAGTCTGCTATTTTCAAAAATTTGAAGAAGCATGCCAGGTTTTTGTAGCTAGAGAATACAATGTCATCAGGATATTAGTTAACAGTGGTTAATGTCAGGGGATGTAGATGTAGCTCTGAGAGCAGATGATGGCAGAGAGGTTCTTGCTATCTGTGTGGAGTGCTGTCATTTTCTGAGTCTGTTGTGTACTAGGTGGGTTATTGCTAATCCTTAAAACAACCCTCATGTTGAAAGTGTTGTAGATGAAGAAATCGGCTCAGAGATTTTTTTTTTAATTTTTTTTTCAATGTTTATTTATTTTGGGGACAGAGAGAGACAGAGCAGGAACGGGGGAGGGGCAGAGAGAGAGGGAGACACAGAATCGGAAACAGGCTCCAGGCTCTGAGCCATCAGCCCAGAGCCCGACACGGGGCTCGAACTCACGGACCGCGAGATCGTGACCTGGCTGAAGTCGGACGCTTAACCGACTGCGCCACCCAGGCGCCCCAATAGGCTCAGAGATTTTAAGCTTTTTGTATAAAGTCTCATATTTAGGATATAGGGAAATAAAGATTTGGCCCCAGCCAAATGGCTCTAAACCTATGAGTTCCCCTTTTACTATAATACTTAGTACCTTTTGATCAGGTCTGCTTCAGGCTCAACCAACTATTAGCCTTATTTATATGTACTGGGCATTTGTAGGTTTTTTACTTTTGTCCTTATATGTACTAGGCATTGTAGGTTTTTGATTGCATAGTAAATATTCACTCACATATTCTTAATAGCATACTGATCTCATTTTGGGGTATACTTTTATTTGTATATAATCTTAGAGAGAGAGAATCAATTCCTTTAATTCCTTGTCCTTGCATGGATGGAAGAAGAGACCATATTAGATACCTCCTTGGGCTTAGCAAGTTGAATGCTTCTGGTAAGGACTGAATCTTGGGAGAGTGATATTAGCAATAGTTGGGGGCACATTGCCTACAGTAGGGTTCAGATCTGACTGTTCCTGCTGGTTTGTCTTTGCTGCTCTAGCCTCCAGGGACCCCTTCATTACTGACTACCATCTGAGACAAGTTTCCTAGCCTCCCTTTGATACATTGAGATCCTAGCCTTTCAGTACGGTCTCTTTATGTGTAGGCTAGCCAGAGTCAGTCTAATGTTATGACATGGGGACTTCTTTACTTCTGTGTTCAAAGCAAAAGGCAATGGGCAAATGGAAAAAAGAAGAGATAAAACCTGAAAACTCAAGGGACCATTTCTTTAAGCAAAAGTCATATCGCTTTATCTAAAATTTGTCAGTAATTATAAATGACAGGAAGAAAATAACTGAATTCAGAGACTGTATTAGCATTACTGAGTTCATCTCTAAGAGTCAGAGCCAAAAGCCACCCAAAGGCAACTATATGAATGAATAGAATAAGCACATCAACATCATTTATTTTTATTTTTTATTTTTTTGCCTCCAATCTAGCATTTTGCTTGAATAATTTTAGTTTTTTATTTTATTTTTTTATATATGAAATTTATTGTCAAATTGGTTTCCATACAACACCCAGTGTTCATCCCAAAAGGTGCCCTCCTCAATACCCATCACCCACCCTCTCCT